>NC_136735.1:8324162-8924162 GCF_936440315.1 Barbus barbus
TCTCTCTCTCACACACGACGAGCAAAATTCCGCATTTAAACCGTCAATAGCAAATACTTAAACTAATAACAAAACATACTGTCGCTGATTCAGAAGCACCAGATTGTCATAGCAAAGTCAAAAGAATAAAGAATATCTCTTTGGTTTTGAGACTTTAGTCTTTGCAACTTCAGGAATCTTATCTATGCACAATCAGCTTGTAATCAAACTTGAAATCGCATCATATGACCCCTTTAAGACTGATTCAAGAAATGTACCAAAGTGACTAAGAAAAACTGTAAAATACTTCAATGAATTATCCATTACATCTGAATGGATATTGCATGAAAAGACTACGTAAAACAGAGAATTTAGCCTATAGATGCTGTATATGTTCCCTGTTTTAGCAGTGCTGGATTTCCTTATGTTTCATTGCAAAGTAAGAACACTGTGTTTTTTCCAGACAGAAATTTGTGGATTTGTATGTCGACTTCGTTTTCAACAAGTCAGTGAAGAATCAGTTCGAGCATTTTTCAAGAGGTTTCTCTAAGGGCTGTCCGCTCGATGTCTGGAGCATGTTCCACCCTGAGGAGCTCCAGGTGCTTCTCCTCGGCTCCCCTAAATACGAGTGGAAGGAGCTTCAGCAGGTAAACCTGTTCAAGAAACTTCCCAATTTTTGACATTTTAGATATTTCAAAGTACCTGAGTTTTTCTGCTTCCTCTTCAGTGTGCTACCTATGAAAAGTGTTCTGCCTCTGATGAGCTCATCAAGAACTTCTGGACTGTTTTCTTTGAGTTATCTGAAGAGAACAAGAGGAAATTTCTGAGTAAGTGTTGGCTTTAACATATGAGCATCCTGAAGCATCTACGTCACATGCACATTTAGGTAATATCATTATTATTTCTTCACATTTCATTTATTTTTCTCTAGTTTTCTTGTATGGGACGGACCGTGTACCTGTGGAAGGTTTCTCAAAGCTCTCTCTGAAGATTTTACAGGCAGACTGTCCTGATGCAGAAGACCGACTGCCAGAGGCCCAGACCTGTTTTGGCAGATTAATTGTTCCCAAATACAGCGATATCAACACACTTCGCAACAAGCTTATACACGCTATCAGCTTTTGTGAGGTTTTTGGACGAGAGTGAATTTCCCCTTGAGGTTCCAGACCCTATGCAGTCAAGCATATGCTGCTAAACTTTGTTGCTTATGTTTAAATGCTACGTGAACTGTTATTCAGTTTTGCCTGAGCTTCTTTCAGTCATAGTTTTGCAATATAGATGTTACTCTTTTGCTTAATGTTGTCACATTAATTTTGTAAATTTATAGTCATAAAAACCAGTAAATATTTGTAGGCTAAATAATATGAGAGCTACATATTTTATTTTATATACTGCATAAAAATAATGAACTTTTATTGTTTATTATTTGCAGCTGGCAGAATAACTTAAAGCACTTTGTAATTTTTCGATAATATAATATAATGCATTAATATGTGGATATTCTGGTGTGTCAATTTATAACCTGTTATTGTTTCTTCAAACATGTTTAATTGCTTAAATAAATAAAAATGCATGTTTTAATAAACCCTAGTGGTGTTCATTCATAATCTGTTTGGTTAACAGGTTTGAACCAATTATCAGCAGATGTTTCTTGTCACACTGTTACTATTAATGTCCTCCCAGCACTTTTTCCTCATTGAGGTGGCTGGACAGCCTCAGAAAAGCCTTTTTCTGTATGAAAAACAGATGAATAATGACCGGTAATAGTGACCCGTGAACAGTGGTGTAGTGGTGCCTGGAGAAGTGGGTATACTCTTAATTTATGCCCCCAGGTTTTTTTTTTTTTTTTTTAAGCAGCTCTGCAAAGGATACCTGTGTCAAAAACTGTGACATGTAAAATAGTCTTGCATATTTAGTTCACTCCAAAATGGGCCAGTAATATTTGCACTCTGTTACTTAACTACTTCTGCTTGAGTAAGGATCATTATGAAAATAATATTATCCACAGAAGAGGTGCAGATTTTGCAATTAAAATTAATGTATAAATAGACTGCAGCAACTGACATTTTGTCAGAATCCCTAGTAAATTACATGCTATTTTGTTTAGTTGTCTGTTCAGAATTGTGGGAGAATTGTGATCCCTATTTGAAACAAACAAAAAATCAAGATTCTCTATCATTTAAGAAGTTAGCGATATGAGATTTGAAAAGGGGAAAAAAATGTTTGGCAAAAGGTGGGCAAAAGGTGGGCGCGAACTCGGGTCGATCGCGTCAAAAAGCATGCGCCTTACCATCTACGCCACTGAAACTAATGTTGAATTAACTTCAATCACACGTTAGTGGGCGGAGTTAATGTAAATAGCCTTTGCCAACAAGATGGGCTATTTGCACTTAGTGTAAATAGACACTCCGTTTTTGATTACCTGTAGATGACTTGGAAACACACACACAAACCATAATGTCGCAATCATGCGTTTACTGTCTTCACGTTTCTTTTTATTCAGCTTAGCTACAGTAGAGATGGCTTTGGCCACAGCGATAGCTGGATTCTTACACGTCGTGACTCGTAAGTTACTTCTATGAGGCCGTTTCAGGGATATCCGGCTTCGAGTATAAATGAAACATACACTGCATGAGTGTGTTTACGTCTCATTCCTGACCGCATCACTGTCTTTACTGGATGTTTTTAGAGAATATTTGCGCATATTCACATGCGATTGGATTAGTTACTCATATGCTGGACTGTCGTGATTTGGCTAATGCAGGACACTACTGAATGGTGCGCATCAGAGGGGATTTAGAAGTGGGTATACGGAATGCCGACTGATAAAGAAGTGGGTATACGCCGTATACCTGCGTATACCCTCCACTACACCACTGCCCGTGAAGGAATGTATAGTATAGGACTATAGTATAGTGATTTGAAACAATACGGGAGTAAAAATTGCCAACAGAATCTTAATTTTGGGCGAACTATCCCTTTAAGTTTTGGTTTCGTTTTCCAATGATATACTTTCATTTTGTGGGAAATTGAACATGTTTCGTTTAGCCTGAAACCAGCCTTTCCTGATTAACTTTCGTGTTTGCAATTTAACATGAGTGTGTTCGTCAGTCCAGGGGTGCAGAGAGACTCTTCTGGAGTCTGATCGTCTCGTGCATCAGCTGTGATCATGTTGTGTTTTTGGGGAGCGCAGGTCAGAGAGGGTTTGGGGCTGGTAAAGCCTGACCAAGTCAAACATGGCAAATGTGGATTACGATCCATGTGTCCGAAAACAGCAGTTCAGGACATGTCAGCTGGAAGGAGTTTTGCTGGATTCATCCGGGATGGGAAGGTCTCTGTCCTCAGATTGCGCAGTGAAGACAGTGATCATTATCAAGGTATGATACAATAAATGGCGCTTTGTTTTATTCATATTGTTAAATGATAACTACATAGGCTAAAGCATAATAATTGATAAGATATGCAATGAAAACATAAATATATTTTAATAATAAAAACATGTTTTTTGTGTTTATAAACGTGTTTATAATATTTAATATATATTTAATTTACTCCAGAATCACTAGAGCTAAATGAAGAAACTGATGACAGAATCAGACTGATAGTCTGTGGAGGAGATGGTGCGGTTCTTCTTTCTGATTCAGGAAAAGTTCTAATCATGGACAAATCTACTGTGTGCAGGTATGGTTATGGAGATATGATAGTATAAATGACCATAAATGATAAAAACAATTATCTGACAGATTGTCTTGTCTCTGCAGGCCTCTCAAAGGTCTGGATAACAGGCATGTGATTCAGATCGCATGTGGAGACCATCATTCAATGGCACTAACCAACGGTATTCACTATTATTTCATCTGCCATATTGCTTTCATCTTTTGACATCTTGTTATTGACATGAATCGATTGAGATTTGAGTAGATGTTCAGAGCTGTTGCTCTTTCAGATGGTCAGGTGTTCATGTGGGGTGAGAACTCTCACGGTCAGCTGGGTTTGAGGAAAGATCATCCCAGCTCTCCGTCTGCTCAACATGTTCAGAGTCTGAGTGGGATCCCGCTGGCTCAGATCAGCGCTGGAGGAGACCACAGCTTTGTGTTGTCTCTCTCTGGAGTCGTGTTTGGATGGGGAAAGAACTCTGCTGGACAGCTGGGCCTCGGAGACACTACAGGTCTGATTATTTCTTCATGTAAACGCTAAATCAGTAACAGTATGAAATTACATGTAAAGGTACTAAATTGTGCAATACCGTGTCAAATCTATATCAAAGCATGAAAATTATGCATTTGTAATTGATGAATTCAATTCAAAATCCTTGTCACCAAAGACAGACACGTCCCAACAATTATAAATAGCCTTCATTTGAAGAAAACTGTGTCCATCTCATGTGGAGGGGAACACACTGCCACTTTATCAAAGGTACAGTATCATTATTTTGTAATAATAATACATGTCCATATATATTTGGACACAGGCACAATTTTTATTATTTTATTTGCTGACCAAATATATTCATATAGTTGGAGTTATATAATGAATACGGGATTAAAGTGCACACTCTGAAATTTAATTGGAGATTATTCTCATCAAAATTGGAGGAAAGGTTAAGGAATTACAGCTCTTTAATATGTACCTCCCCTCTTTTTCAAGGGACCATAATTCCAGGACCATAAATTAGACAATAAGGACCATAAATTGGACAGTTCTCTAAAAATCTGTTTCGTGCACAGACATGGGCTATTCCTTCGTTATTTCTACATCAATTAAGCAGGTAAAAGGTCTGGAGTTGATTCTAAGAGTGCCATTTGCATTTGGAAGCTGTTGCTGTGAATCTACATCATGCAGTCAAAGGAGCTCTCCATGCAGGTGAAACAGACAATTGTTAGGCTTCAAAAACAAAACAAGTCCATCAGAGAGATAGCAGGAACATTAGGAGTGGCCAAATCAACAGTTTGGTACATTCTGAGAAAAAAAGAACACACTGGTGAGCTCAGCAACATAAAAAGGCCCAGATGTCCACAGAGGACAACAGTGGTGGCTGATCTGAGGATCCTCTCCATGATAAAGAAACTTTCACAAGTCTACAATCAAGAGAAGACTTTACGAGAGCAAATGCAAAAGGTTCATCACAAGGTGCAAACAAGGCCAGATTAGACTTTGCCAAAAAACATGCCCGACCAAATCTGGAAAAGCATTCTTTGGACGGCTGAAATTAAGATAAACCTGTATCCGAATAACGGGAAGAAAAAAGTATGGAGAAGGCTTGGAACAGCTCGTGATCCAAACCATACAACATCATCTGTGAAACATGGTAGAGCAGTGTGATGGCATGAGCATGCATGGCTTCCAGTGGCACTGGGTTACTGGTGTTTAATGATGACGTGACAGAAGACAGAAGCAAGCGGATGAATTCTGAAGTGTCTAAGGATATACTCTCTGCCCAGATTCAGCCAAATGCACAAAGGTGATTGGACAGCGCTTCATAGTACAAGTGGAAATTACCCAAAACATACAGCAAAAGCAACCCAGGGGATTTTAAAGGTAAAAAAGTGGAATATTCTACAATGGCCAAGTCAATCTCCTGATTTCAACCAGATTGAACATGCATTTTACTTGCATAAATACCCAAAAACAAACAACAGCTGAAGTCAGCTGCAGTAAAGGCCTGGCGAAGCATCACTGGTGTCCATGAGTTCCAGACTTAAGGCATTGCCTGTAAAGGATTCTCAACAAAATATTAAAAATGAACTTTTTATGGAGGGGCCAAGCCCCAAAGGGGCTTTTGCCCCTATTGAATCTGTACAGATGCTTAAATTTGGCACACTTGAAGTGATGCTCATGAATAGTGATCTGATCAAATTTGGGGTCTCTGGGACCAACTCTATAGCACCACCACCAGTTCAAAAATAACTCTTGAACCCTTTGTTTAAGAAAAATTAAACTTAGTACATCTGATTACTCTCCTTCACATAGAACAGAATCTTACGACCTACTGGTCAAAAAAAAGTTATGATGCCATGAACTTAAATGAGGTTGACTTGAAATTGGTTCAAAGGCTGTATCTCGACCAAACTTTGATCAATCAAAATGAAACTTGGTACACTTCATCAACTGCGTGATATGTGTATCCGTGCCAAAGTTGGGAACAGCGTCACTTATGAGTCGTGAGACATGAAAAATGGCTCTTTTTGCTTATAACTTTTGAACAGATGGTCAGAAAATCATAATCTTGGCATCTATGGATTCCTTAGGTCATGCCGAATTTGTCCACCATTTTGGAATTTGTCATAAATTGCAATATCTTTTTAATCACTTAACATATTAGCACAACAATTGATAGGGATCATTGACTGCATGGCCCGGAGGTATCTGAAAAGTTTGAAAAGACTGCTACCTAGTGTTCCAGAGATATAAAGTTTTTTTGCAAAAAATGCTTATAAATTTTGGAAACATTGTCCAAATTTTGTTATTTTTATATATCCTTTCATTCCTTGGGTCATGATGAAGTCTCACTTCTGATGAAGTCTCATTTATCATTTTCCATTAATGTGCCTGTCCTCCAAATTGAAATAAATGTAAAACAGTTTTTTCGCTATTCCTCCTACAAATTTTGTACAATTTGTGATTGTACAACCAGATTGTACAAATATTTATTCCCTCTGAATAAGAAATAAACGTTTTTAATCCATGCTGTGATCATTTTCATTTGAAGTTCACTTGAACTGTTCTAAGTTCATTCTCAACTATAATTCTGAACTATAGTTTTCATATTCATATTCATTAAATTTATGCTGTTTTACACTGCACTACAGCCCCTTCAGGGCCTTGGCCCCGTATCGCTGCTTGCAGCTATATTTATGATTATATTTATTTGTCAAATTACATTTGAGCCCCTGAAAATGGGGGGACTGTGTATAAAAGTGGTTGTAATTACTTTTTTAGAATTTTATGTCATGTTTTTGTTCAACCCCTTGAATTAAAGCTTAAAGTCTACACTACAATTTCATCTTTATTGTTTCATTTTAATTCTATTCTGGTGGCATACAGAGCCACCTGAGAAATTGTGGAAATTGTGTCAGTGTCCAAATATGGACCTAACTGTATGATTTTTAAATGACCAAATATATCACGCTATATAAATTATGAGTTGTCTTGCCAGTGTATGGTAAAGTAACAATATCTGAAATAGATGCTGATCTTGTGGTTGTATCATTAGGGCGGCACAGTGTTCACATTTGGATCTGGAGGTTCTGGTCAGCTTGGGCACAACTCATTTAGAGATGAACATCATCCGCGGGTGGTTGCTGAACTGTGGGGGTCTGAAGTGTCACAGGTCACATGTGGGAGGTAACGACTGTTCATAAGCAATCAGTGTTTAGAGAAATACTACAGATTTCTTTATGCTCCTTTTTTAAATCTCATGCAACCATAACATATTGATAATTCCTCACAAGATATATATTTGTCCTAATACAAGTCTTTGTATAGTTCAGCTTAGTAATGATTTTTTTCTTGTATAAAGACATCACACGCTTGTATCAATCACATCGTCAAAGCTGATCTACTCTTTTGGATGTGGGACACAAGGGCAGCTAGGAAACGGAGAAATGATCGCACAGTCTGTGCCTTTCCCTGTGGATCTGCCAACTGGTAAGTAAAAGTCATCTTTTAGCAGTAGGGTATTTTGTTATGAATATTTTTATATTCATGATGATGGTCAAAGATCTAAACTAAGTATTTGTTACACAGAATGTAATCATGAATATACGACTGAAAAAATCATCGCTGGGGAGAATCATTCCTTTGCCTTGTTTTTCAAAGTAAGACATGGCAGTTTTCATTCAATAATAGTTTAACATAAATTACTGCTACACTGTGATTACTCATGTTTTACTTGTATTTTATAGGAACTTGAAAGTAAGGCTAAATCCAATCCCAGCAGAGGGGTTCTGACATTAAATGACAGAATGTTTGACCGATGGCTGTCTGGAACTGATTCATGGGCAACAATAAAACAGTGAGTGTTTTCCTTACAATCTTGATCTTATGTTTGTAGGATTCTTACTAGTTTTATAATTAGAGGTGTAATGATACAATTGAGCAATGAAAGTAATGCATGTAAATGGATTAAAAAATATATTTTTAAATAATTGTGTTATTTACAGGGAAATAAACTCAGTGTTCTCCTCCGCTGCCTCTCTGAATGGAAGTTTTCTTAAAATGAGGTAAAATTAGGTAGTTCTATTTAGTAATTTATTTATTTTTTGTGCCTAAAATGACTGTTTCCATTACAGATTTTAAAGTAAATGTCTGTTTTTGTAGTTGTGATGATCATTATCAGACATCTGAAGAGCATTGTGGTTTGGACTTTGATCTGGTTGAAACATACTTTGCAAAGTTATCAGAGAATAAAAGCTTAATATCAGAGGTAATGATAAATCTAACATTTATAATTATAACCAATTTGAATTACATATGAGATGCTGTTAATTTGATTTATTTTTTGTATCTCAGGTAGTGAAGGTGATGCAACAGACACTGTTGCCGTCTCTGAATCCAAATCCAACTGGTGTGGAATCTCTGAGAGTTTATCTTCTCCTCCCTGAACTCATCAGACGTCTCAAGAAACAAAAAACCGAACTCACTGAAGCTCTGGCCTCCAAAATCCTTCAGCTGGATCCTGATGCTCACAAGGTGTTAGGTAAAGATGGAAGACCTTTCAGCCTTTGACTTGTGGTTTTGGCTTTGTTGTATTTGTCTAAGTATTTTTATGTTATATTCTCAGAGAAATACTGGTCCAAACTCCCTGATGATTGGCTCAAAAGCCTGGTGAAGTTATTTCACAAAGCATCTGCTGAACTGATTGGCCAGATTTCTTGTGGTGAAATGGGCTATGACTTAACTAGACGCCTGAAGAAGTTTTTGAAGATCCTTTCAATGATCTATCAGGTGCCTTTTTAAACAAAGATGCTTTTTTGGATCAAAGATGTATTTTAATCTATCATTGTATAATAGTTGTTTATACTTTGCTGTGAAGGTCTGCTGCAGTGCTAACAGAGACATCCCAAACAGGGATTTCATCATTCATGACATCAGTGATCTACTAGATAAAGTAAGAACCAAAGCAATAGTGAATTCTGCTGCACAAAATGATTTTTAGAGAAAAAACAAATCACCACAATTTTTTTTTTCTACATCAATAGCTGCAAGCCACCTTGGAGAAACTGTTATTGCCGATTTGGGGTTTTGCTGTTTCTGACGATTGGGAGGATATCGTGGAATTGAAAGATTACTGCTTTGTAAGTATTAAAGGCAGTCGAGTAGATACATGATGTATGACATTCTTATGTTTCTTGTTCAATTACTTTGAGAAACCTTATATTACTTCAATGCATCTTTCTTTCAGGAAACTATTAACATATTGGTCAAGTTCCCTTTTGTGGCTGACACTGTATCTAAACAGAGAATGTTTTGTGTAAGTCAGACATGGATATACTAAGTCAAACATATACCAAACATGCATATGACAAATAACTGATATTTTAAGTTGCAGTTCACTTAAAATGAAAATTCTGTCATCATTTATTCACTCTTAAGCTGAGAAATGCTTTTTGTTTAGCCATACAATGGAAAACAATGAGCACCAAACTGTTTGGTTACCATCATTCTTTAGATTTTTTGTGTTCTGCAGAAGAAATAAAGTCATATGAGTAAATGATGACAGAATTGTTATTTTTGGGTGGACTATCCCTTTAAAGCTAACATCATTTTTCTCTTTTTAGTATTTGCAGGGTCAATTTTCACAGAGCTTTCCAGACCCACACGAGGTCATTTTTAATGGCAACATGTTGCACATTCACAGGGAATCAGTGTTGACAGACACGCTAAAGTATCTCAGACAAAAAACCCACTCATTTCGTAATTTTTTACAGGTAAAAAGAATTACAGAATTGAAATCAGAGTTGCAATGTCTGATATGGTATTTTAATGAAAATCTCCTTTGCAGGTGATGTTTGTCGGGGAGAATGGAGTAGATATGAGGGGTTTATCGGCAGAATTCTTCTCCCTCCTTTCCCAGTCTCTTCTGAAATGGGAGAAGAATGTGCTGGAGGTCCATGAGAGTTCACTGGTTTGGTTCAATCCTGATGTAAGTTTTACACCAAACATTCCTTGTTCTTCCTAATGTGGTCTTTCTCATATATCACATACATGTGCTGTGATGCTTGTGTCTTTTCAGGGCATGCAAGCTAATAGGGATTTTTACTATCTTGGTGTTATCTGTGGAATGGCGTTCTACAACCATCATTATATAAACATTGACTTCCCACTGGCCTTGTTCAAGAGACTCCTCCAGCAGAGTCCCACTCTGAAGGATCTGGAGGAACTCTCCCCTGTGGAGGCCAGGTAAACGATTAAAAACTACGAGCCATTAGACTTTATACATTGTAGTGTTACAGAGCAGGTCATATTTATAATTGTATTTCAAAAATCTCACATTAGAACTTTGAAAAGCCTTCTCGAGGAAGACGAGGATGAAGTAATAGATATGCTCAGTTTCGATTTCACGGTAATACAGTTTCTATGGTTCACATGTATTAGTGTACACAGCTGTTGTTTAAATGCTTACATTTATGCTTTTATTTACCTCTTTCAGGTCAAAGGAAAAGAGCTCATCCCAAACGGAGATCAGATTCGAGTGACCAAAGCTAATAGGTAGAAACAGATCTATCTAGCTGTCAACTCTTCACAATATCTTTGAATATTTCACACAAGCTTGTCTTGACAAAACGTTCCTTTTAATGTCCTCTTGATGTTATAATATATATATAGAGTTATAAAGGAGTTAATGAGGTAGTGACACACAGGTGGAAGTGTCCAGGCAGTAGATTGTGTGAAATGAAGTTCATGATGGGAAAGCAAGGGAGACGGGAGGAGTGCCCTGTGATCATGGGGACTTCAGCAGGAGGATGCAAGAATCCATCACTGCATTGTAAAAACATTTTTTTTTTTCCAGACAGAAATATGTGGATTTGTATGTCGACTTCGTTTTCAACAAGTCAGTGAAGAATCAGTTCGAGCATTTTTCAAGAGGTTTCTCTAAGGGCTGTCCGCTCGATGTCTGGAGCATGTTCCACCCTGAGGAGCTCCAGGTGCTTCTCCTCGGCTCCCCTAAATACGAGTGGAAGGAGCTTCAGCAGGTAAACCTGTTCAAGAAACTTCCTTAGCATTTGACTTTTTAAATATCTTTTAGTACCTGAGTTTTCTGCTTCTTCTTCAGTGTGCTTCCTATGAAAAGTGTTCTGCCTCTGATGAGCTCATCAAGAACTTCTGGACTGTTTTCTTTGAGTTATCTGAAGAGAACAAGAAGAGGTTTCTGAGTAGGTTTCGTCTTGAGCATGAATGCCTTGATGTATCTACGTTATTTAAGGAATATCATTATTATTTGTCTCAGATCCTCACATTATTTATTTTTCTCTAGTTTTCTTGTATGGGACGGACCGTGTACCTGTGGGAGGTTTCTCAAAGCGCTCTCTGAAGATTTTACAGGCAGACTGTCCTGATCCAGAAGACCGACTGCCAGAGGCCCAGACCTGTTTTGGCAGATTAATTCTTCCCAAATACAGTGATATCAACACACTTTGTGACAAGCTTATACACGCTATCAGCTTTTGTAAGGTTTTTGGACGAGCGTGAAATTCCCTCCAGCTTCCAGACCCTATGCAGTCAAGCATATGCTGCTAAACTTTATAGCTTATTGGCTATGGAACACTGATATTGGCTAGTTATCATCATTTATATAGGTTAGACATCATAAAAATGGCTTATATATGTAAATAAACATTGTTATAGATATTCTAATTCTAGTATTAAAAGACCTTTTATTGTTTGGTTTACTGCTGCTAGAATTAACTTAACTAAAGCCCTTTATAGCCTAAAATAATGCATTTATATACACATATTGTGTGGTCAACTCAAACTTATTGTATGTTTTGTTATTTAGTGTTTCTTCAAACATATTTATTTGCATAGATAAATAAAAATATATGTTCTAGTAAATATGTCTTGTATTATTCATTTTTAAAATTATATTCATCATGTTCACACATGGAACAAAAGAGGCAACAGAACTGGAATAAAATAAGTTTAAGTACCAAATAATTGTTTCGATTTACTTGTTTTTAGTGGCGTTCCTTCATAATCTGCTTGGTTCACAGGTCAATTATTAGCAGGTGTTTCTTGTCACACTACAAATGTCATCCCAGCAATTTTCCATCATTTAGATGGATCATTTTAACCTAATAAGTTAATATAAAACATACAGTCAGCCATCATCTTCTACAACTTTTAGTTGCATTACCACCACATGCTGGACTTCCCGGTATAAAACAAATAAAAGGCCATCTACTTCAATATCAGTACACGCAAAGGAATGTGTGACCAAACTGTGTGAAAAATGGCCAGAAGGTGGCGCTATGTCAAATTTTCGAACAAGACGGGAGTAAAGAATTTAAATTTTCATTTTTGGGTGATCTCTTTAGTTTATCTATATTTTGGTTTCGTTTTCCAAATAAATCGTAATCCCTCATCCGTAATTTTATTAGTCCTCATGGTTTTGTATGGAAGCCCGTTTCCGCCACTGAATAAAAAAAAAAAAAAGTAGGGACTAGTAGAATCTAGTGTAAAATAAGGGTTAGCTAATCACTCTTTATTAAAAAACTACAAACATGGTAGATACAATTTCCAAACGCTTCCATTTGGGGGGGGGGGGGGGGGGGGGGGGGGGGTTCTTGTCACACTACAAATGTCCTCCCAGCAATTTTCCCTCATTTAGATGGCTCATTTTAACCTAATAAGTTAATATAAAACATACAGTCAGCCATCATCTTCTACAACTTTTAGTTGCATTACCACCACATGCTGGACTTCCCGGTATAAAACAAATAAAAGGCCATATATCTACTTCAATATCAGTACATGCAAAAGAATGTGTGACCAAACTGTGTGAAAAATGGCCAGAAGGTGGCGCTATGTCACATTTTCGAACAAGACGGGGAGTACAGAATTTCTATTTTCATTTTTGGGTGATCTTTTTAGTTTATCTATATTTTGGTTTCGTTTTCCAAATAAATCGTAATCCCTCAACCGTAATTTTATTTGTCCTCATGGTTTTGTATGGAAGCCCGTTTCGTTTTAAAAAAGTTTCGTTTAGCCTGAAGTCAGCCTCGTTTAAGTTTCGTGTTTGCTTTCAGTTTAATATGCGCGTGTTCCTCAGTCCAGGGGTGCAGAGAGACACTTCTGGAGTCTGATCGTCTCGTGCATCAGCTGTGATCATGTTGTGTTTTTGGGGAGCGCAGGTCAGAGAGGGTTTGGGGATGGTAAAGCCTGACCAAGTCAAACATGGTAAATGTGGATTACGATCCATGTGTCCGAAAACAGCAGTTCAGGACATGTCAGCTGGAAGGAGTTTTGCTGGATTCATCCGGGATGGGAAGGTCTCTGTCCTCAGATTGCGCAGTGAAGACCGTAACGATGGAAAACTAAGTATGATACACTAATGACACATTATTTCATCGTTTAAAAACTTACAAATCTAATAAAAATACCAAGTTTGTATGTGAAAGTAGGCTATATGATTTACTGAAATATAGCCTACTGTAAGGGTATTAATGACATAATCATAATGAAAGTAGTTTAATTTTACAGACTGAACAGAACTGATGAAAATGTTTTATATACTCCAGTGCAACTACAGCTAAAGAGTAAAATCAGACTGATAGTCTGTGGAGGAGATGGTGCGGTTCTTCTTTCTGATTCAGGAAAAGTTCTAATCATGGACAAATCTACTGTGTGCAGGTATGTTTATGGAGATATGATAGTATAAATGACCATAAATGATAAAAACAATTATCTGACACTGACAGATTGTCTTGTCTCTGCAGGCCTCTCAAAGGTCTGGATAACAGGCATGTGATTCAGATCGCATGTGGAGACCATCATTCAATGGCACTAACCAACGGTATTCACTATTATTTCATCTGCCATATTGCTTTCATCTTTTGACATCTTGTTATTGACATGAATCGATTGAGATTTGAGTAGATGTTCAGAGCTGTTGCTCTTTCAGATGGTCAGGTGTTCATGTGGGGTGAGAACTCTCACGGTCAGCTGGGTTTGAGGAAAGATCATCCCGGCTCTCCGTCTGCTCAACATGTTCAGAGTCTGAGTGGGATCCCGCTGGCTCAGATCAGCGCTGGAGGAGACCACAGCTTTGTGTTGTCTCTCTCTGGAGTCGTGTTTGGATGGGGAAAGAACTCTGCTGGACAGCTGGGCCTCGGAGACACTACAGGTCTGATTATGTAAAAACTTAATATAGTATTAAAGTACATTTAAATGTACCAAATTTGTGCAATACATATCTATATCAAAGCATGAATATGGCATTGGAAGTGATGAATTCTATTCACCAGTCTTGTGACCACAGACAGACATGTCCCAACGGTTGTAAATAGCCTGAACTGGAAGAAAACTGTGTCCATTTCATGTGGAGCGGAACACACTGCCACTTTATCAAAGGTAGAGTATAATTTTTTATTATCATATACTAATTTTTTTAAATTATAAAATATATAAAGATATATGAATTATGAGATGTATTAAAGTTTTACCATTGCATTGCAGGCAGCCTAATATCTGAAATAGATGCTGATCTTGTGGTTGTATCATTAGGGCGGCACAGTGTTCACATTTGGATCTGGAGGTTCTGGTCAGCTTGGGCACAACTCATTTAGAGATGAACATCATCCGCGGGTGGTTGCTGAACTGTGGGGGTCTGAAGTGTCACAGGTCACATGTGGGAGGTAACGACTGTTCATAAGCAATCAGTGTTTAGAGAAATACTACAGATTTCTTTATGCTCCTTTTTTAAATCTCATGCAACCATAACATATTGATAATTCCTCACAAGATATATATTTGTCCTAATACAAGTCTTTGTATAGTTCAGCTTAGTAATGATTTTTTTCTTGTATAAAGACATCACACGCTTGTATCAATCACATCGTCAAAGCTGATCTACTCTTTTGGATGTGGGACACAAGGGCAGCTAGGAAACGGAGAAATGATCGCACAGTCTGTGCCTTTCCCTGTGGATCTGCCAACTGGTAAGTAAAAGTCATCTTTTAGCAGTAGGGTATTTTGTTATGAATATTTTTATATTCATGATGATGGTCAAAGATCTAAACTAAGTATTTGTTACACAGAATGTAATCATGAATATACGACTGAAAAAATCATCGCTGGGGAGAATCATTCCTTTGCCTTGTTTTTCAAAGTAAGACATGGCAGTTTTCATTCATTAATAGTTTAACATAAATTACTGCTACACTGTGATTACTCATGTTTTACTTGTATTTTGTAGGAGCTTGAAAGTAAGGCTAAATCCAATCCCAGCAGAGGGGTTCTGACATTAAATGACAGAATGTTTGACCGATGGCTGTCTGGAACTGATTCATGGGCAACAGTAAAACAGTGAGTGTTTTTATAGAGTGTTTCCATTTACTGATACTGATATAAATCCAAAGTTTATGTATACTATTTCCATGTCATTCTTGAAATACTGGGAAATTGCATGTGGAGCTGTGTGTCAAGATATTAATGCATTTGTCCATTAAATAGAAGAAATACCAGTGAGTAAATAATGAATATGTTTATTTACCCAATCCAGTAAGTGAATCTCAATCTTACATGTAGGATTCTTACTATTATGTAATTAGAAGAGTTGTACCCTAATAATATAATTGAGCAATCGTATATATTAATGCATATAATTGGACTCGGAAACAAATTTTTAAAAGTATTGTGTTATTTACAGGGAAATAAACTCAGTGTTCTCCTCCGCTGCCTCTCTGAATGGAAGTTTTCTCAAAATGAGGTAAAATTAAGTAGTTCTATTTAATATTTTAAACATTTTTGTGCCTTCTTCCCTTACAGATCTTAAAGTAAATGTCTGTTTTTATAGTTGTGATGATCATTATCAGTCGCCTGAAGAGCATTGTGGTTTGGATTTTGATCTGGTTGAAACATACTTTGCAAAGTTATCAGAGAATAAAAGCTTGAGATCAGAGGTAATGGTGTACCGTTATAAACATAAACAAATGTTAATTACCTTTTAATCAATAAGATGCAGTTAATGGTTTTTGTATCTCAGGTAGTGAAGGTGGTTGAACAGATGTTGCGATCTCTGAATCCAAATCTAACTGGTGTGGAATCTCTGAGAGTTTATCTTCTCCTCCCTGAACTCATCAGACGTCTCAAGAAACAACAAAAAACCAAACTCACTGAAGCTCTGGCCTCCAAAATCCTTCAGCTGGATCCTGATGCTCACAAGGTGTTAGGTAAAGATGGAAGACCTTTCAGCCTTTGACTTGTGGTTTTGGCTTTGTTGTATTTGTCTAAGTATTTTTATGTTATATTCTCAGAGAAATACTGGTCCAAACTCCCTGATGATTGGCTCAAAAGCCTGGTGAAGTTATTTCGCAAAGCATCTGCTGAACTGATTGGCCAGATTTCTTGTGGTGAAATGGGCTATGACTTAACTAGACGCCTGAAGAAGTTTTTGAAGATCCTTTCAATGATCTATCAGGTGCCTTTTTTTAACAAAGATGCATTTTTGGATCAAATATGTATTTTAATCTATCATTGTATAATAGTTGTTTATACTTTGTTGTGAAGGTCTGCTGCAGTGCTAACAGAGACATCCCAAACAGGGATTTCATCATTCATGACATCAGTGATCTACTAGATACAGTAAGAACCAAAGCAATAGTGAATTCTGCTGCACAAAAATAATTTTAGAGAAAAACAAAATCACCACAATTTTCTTTTTCTACATCAATAGCTGCAAGCCACCTTGGAGGATCCGTTATTGCATTTATTGCAGTTATTGCCGTTATTGCGGTCTATTATTACTGATGTTTGCCAGGATATGCTGAAATTGAAAGATTACTACATTGTGGGTATTGAAGGCTTTGGACATGATACATATCAATAAATATAAAATAGATTTGCATTACATATAGCAATAACTAGCAGAAATCTTATATTGCTTTATTGCATTTTTCTTTCAGGGAGCTATTAACATATTGGTCAAGTTCCCTTTTGTGGCTGACACTGTATCTAAACGGAGAATGTTTCGTGTGAGTGCCAGACATGAGGATGTATTCAGTCATACAAATGCCATATGAATATGCCAAACAGTTTGACAGAATTTGGATGGACTATCCCTTTAAAACCTAACATAATTTTACTCTTATTAGTACTTGCGGTGGCAACTCATCAGACCCAGGGCCAACAGCAATGTGTTGCACATAAAAAGGGAATCAGTGTGGTTGGACACACTTACGTATCTCAGACAAAAAACCCACTCATTTCGTAATTTATTACAGGTAAAAAGAATTACAGAATTGAAATCAGAGTTGCAATGTCTGATATGGTATTTTAATGAAAATCTCCTTTGCAGGTGATGTTTGTCGGGGAGAATGGAGTAGATATGAGGGGTTTATCGGCAGAATTCTTCTCCCTCCTTTCCCAGTCTCTTCTGAAATGGGAGAAGAATGTGCTGGAGGTCCATGAGAGTTCACTGGTTTGGTTCAATCCTGATGTAAGTTTTACACCAAACATTCCTTGTTCTTCCTAATGTGGTCTTTCTCATATATCACATACATGTGCTGTGATGCTTGTGTCTTTTCAGGGCATGCAAGCTAATAGGGATTTTTACTATCTTGGCGTTATCTGTGGAATGGCGCTCTACAACCATCATTATATAAACATTGACTTCCCACTGGCCTTGTTCAAGAAACTCCTCCAGCAGAGTCCTACTCTGAAGGATCTGGAAGAACTCTCCCCTGTGGAGGCCAGGTAAACGATTAAAAACTACGAGCCATTAGACTTTATACATTGTAGGTTTCACAGTAGTGTTTCAGAGCAGATCATATTTATAATTGTATTTCAAAAATCTCATTAGATGTCTGAAAATCCTTCTTGAGGAGGGCGAGGACGAAGTAGTGGATATGCTCTTTTTGGATTTCACGGTAATATAGTTTCTATGGTTCATTTATAAAAGTGTGCGCAGCTGTTGTTTAAATGCTTACAATTGTGCTCTTATTTACCTCTTTCAGGTCAAAGGAAAAAAGCTAATTCCAAATGGAGATCAAATTCAAGTGACCAAAGTTAATAGGTAGAAACTGTCTATCCATCTGGCCAAAGATTATAACTAGCAACAGATTCATTTTATAAATGTCCTCTTGATGTTATAATAGACTAAAATGAATTATACATTACTTATCATAAAAAGGCAAATTAGTCTAGATGCTGTAGATCAGGGGTCACAAAACTTGCTCCTGGAGTGCTGGTGTCCTGCAGAGTTTAGCTACAGCCCTAATCAAACACACCTGAACTAGCTAATCAAGGTCTTGCTAGATATACTTGAAACTTCAAGGTAGGTGTGTTGAGGCAAGTTAGAGCTAAACTCTGCAGGACACCAGCCCTCCAGGACCAAGCCTGATGACCCCTGCTGTAGAAGTTCATTTTGTGCATTGCATTTTTTTCCAGACAGAAATATGTGGATTTGTATGTCGACTTCGTTTTCAACAAGTCAGTGAAGAAACAGTTCAAACATTTTTCAAGAGGTTTCTCTAAGGGCTGTCCGCTCGATGTCTGGAGCATGTTCCACCCTGAGGAGCTCCAGGAGCTTCTCCACGGCTCCCCTAAATACGAGTGGAAGGAGCTTCAGCAGGTAAACCTGTTCAAGAAACTTCCCAATTTGTAATGAGCATTTGACATTTGAAATATCTTTTAGTACCTGAGTTTTTCTGCTTCTTCTTCAGTGTGCTTCCTATGAAAAGTGTTCTGCCTCTGATGAGCTCATCAAGAACTTCTGGACTGTTTTCTTTGAGTTATCTGAAGAGAACAAGAAGAGGTTTCTGAGTAGGTTTTGTCTTGAGCATGAATGCCTTGATGCATCTATGTTATTTAAGGAATATCATTATTATTTGCCTCACATTATTTATTTTTCTCTAGTTTTCTTGTATGGGACGGACCGTGTACCTGTGGGAGGTTTCTCAAAGCGCTCTTTGAAGATTTTACAGGCAGACTGTCCTGATGCAGAAGACCGACTGCCAGAGGCCCAGACCTGTTTTGGCAGATTAATTCTTCCCAAATACAGTGATATCAACACACTTTGTGACAAGCTTATACACGCTATCAGCTTTTGTGAGGTTTTTGGGCGAGCGTGAAATTCCCACAAGGTTCCAACCCCAAAAATATGGCTATAGAGTCACAGATTTGCCATACAGATGTAACGCATATCACTCTTGTTGGGAGTAAAACATTTTGCTTAATGTTGTCACATTATTTATGTAGATTTATATAGTTATAAAAAATTACATATTTGTAAATAAACAGGAGAGATATATCCTATTTTTAGCACTACTTTATAATTTGGCACTTTGTTATTTTTATCACATAAAATATATTTTGGTATGTCACCTCTTAAATTTATGTTTTGTTACTTGGTGTTGAAATAAAAAGACATTCTCCTAAATACTTCTCATATTATCAAAATATCATAAGACATGGAACATAAACGGCAACAGAACTGGAAAAATGTATGTAGCAAGTTATTATTTTGATTTTATATGAAGCAATGAGCCAAAGTTCAAATTCAACCAATTTGTTTTTCACAACTGACAAAGAGATGAAGTCTTACATGCAGGTGTCTTATGCTGCCTTCACGTTCTATTGGAAATGTCCTATTTCCCACTTATGAAGTCGTGATTAAGAGCTTGTCGTATTCAAGTGGTTTAATGTCGGAAAAAATCAAATGTAGCATCCCATTGGTTGACAATCATAAACATTCACCGTGCTATACATCCAGTTTGCTGTCAATTCTGGAATTTAGGTCAAATAGATGCTTGTTTCACTGCTTATAATACATACAATATGCTTCAAATTATCATGCATATCTAGCCTATAAATACTTTAGCGCCAAAACAAAGGGATGCAGTTGTTGTGAGAACAGCAATGGTTGTCCCCTCCACCATGTTTAAAATGTATGACCCACCAAACTCGGAAACTCTATCAAAATTATTTCCAAATTTCCCAGTAGTATATATGACTTGAGAGGCCGTTCACGTCCAATTTACGATTAGGAAACTCGTATTTACGATAATTCCGGCTCTTCAAGCAATACCAGTTTTTATCCACCAGACTCAAACTCTACCTGTTTTTGTGGCGCTCCTTAATCTGTTTGGTTGACAGGTTTGAGCTAATTAACAGCAGGTGTTTCTTGTCACACTGTTACTACAAATGTCCTTCCAGCAGTTTCACCTCATTGAGGTGGCTAGATAGCCTCAGAAAAGTAGACTAATGAAGCACAGAAACGGTAACAGGAAACTGCAGAGGATGTGGCTGTGCTGTCTTTTGATTGTTTTTCTCAACACTAATCATTTAGTGGACTCATTCTCTTTGGAACTTGGTGAAATTGATCCAGAGGATGAATGGGACTCGGAGGAAAGTTTAATATTAAGCGTAGATGACAGTGATTTGTTTATGCCACAACCAGAAATACGTTCAAACCCGGCTCCTCCGCTAAAATTACCGGCGTCGGTACGAATACAAGCGGCTGAACTCTACAAAGACCTTTTCACCCCAGAAAAGGGCAGGAAACCAATGCCTCCGCAGGTTAAGTCAATACTTCTGCCCACAGTACCTGCTGCGAAATCTGTCTCTGGTGCGACGAAGATGGTGGAGGTTTTGTGTCACCTGGACCGGATGTTAGTGAGAGTCTTGAAGAGTGTTTGTACCAGTTCCGGTGCGTGGAGATACTTGAAACTGGGAACGTGTGCTGTCAATAGAGCTTCGGCTACTCACTATTATTTTCTGTACTATCTGAAAGGTTGTGGAATAAAAAGAGAGGTGGGTGACTATATGGCCACGTACACACTGTAACTAAATTAGGTTAATTAAAATTCACCACAGTGTGTACGGAACCGAATAGCTGTTAATGATGTATTGAAACTCTTATCAGAGATGTGCATGCCTGTAGATGGTAGTTTGGTTTAAATGGAAGACCACAACGAGTCTATGGGGATTCACTCCCATGATTCAATGCAGTTTCACTCCTGAAACTTTACTGTGTACTTGGCCTTTTAGTAACATGTTTTATTTCAGGAGGATGCCAATCAAGTGACTTACTCAAACACGCTCCATTATAAACCTGCTGTCACTGGTTTGATTGTGAGGGAACTACCGTTTTCGATGCCTATTCGTTGTAGCTACACAAAGTATAGTAGTTTCATTTGTTTTGTTGTTTTTATTGGTAAATACTTTTTAAATGGGCTTATTAACCATAGGCTTATTTATTCATTTTTAATTCTAAGGTTTCATCGCTCCTATCAGGTTGGATTCAAACCCAAGGTAGTTGGTGGAACTGTGTACAGGGGCCTACAAACTCCTTCAGGGCTCTCAATCATGGCAATGGATGGTATATTACTTAATTTTTTTGGTTGTTTCATTTATAACACAAATGTGTAGTTTGAGTGACTTTTTAAAAAACACAGCTTGACGTTTCTGTTTAAGTTCCCAAGACTGACCCCATTTACTTCTTTGTTGCTTCGCTTGTTTGAGGGAATGGGCAAATGTATGGTTTGTGATGATCTGCATTGTGCTTGAGATGTTGATTGAGACTTAACCTGTACTGAAAATATTACTTTTAATTAAATGTAAACTGACTTGTAGTTTGTGGTTTCAGCATCTTGGAACTTGCTTGTTGATGGCCAGAGTTTTGTCCTTGGCAAACCAATCTGCTTTGAAGCCAAAGGCCCCAGCAGTGAGGCAGGCAAACGACTGTACCTGAACAGTTGTTTTGTCACTTCCTCTCCCAGCCCTCAGTCAATAGAGAAATATTCTGTTGTTGAGAACTATGGGTATACATATTTATTTTTTTAACTGATTTATGAAAAGTCAACTTGCATTGCTGTTTCCACAAAGTCATTGTTTATGGTCAAATTTAAGTTTGACCATAGTTTAGCTTTACTAGGGTCATTGTATTGAAGTCCACATTAAATCAATTTTTTTTTTTTTTTTTTTTTTTTTTTTTTTTAAAGCTTTGAATACAAGTGATCCATTGACTGGATTACAGAAGTTAATTGGGCACTTGTAATCTTTAATTAAAAACAAACAAAAAACTAACCCACCCCCACCAAATTAGCAAGTGACAATGACCTAAATTATGAATCGATAAATTAAGTCCTCACTTTTCATTATACAATAAGCGGTTTCAATTGTCACCAATGGTGAAAAATTGCCACAATTTTCCATTTCATTCTAACTTTAATATCATCTGTGTAGATGCCTGGTGGACAGTAAGAACAGTGCTCTGACGAAGTTCCACATCAGTGCTAACAAGATGACCGTGAGGCTTTGTGTTGCAGCTTTTCTGTTTAAAAACATGGTTTCTCTGCCACAGTCCAAAAAGGTAAAAACATGAAACATTTATAAGACATTTGAATGAATTCCTGGTTTGTTGGACCTCCTCTAAAAACTCCCCTCTTCCCTTTGTAGACTATGTTTATGCATTGCGAGTTGGACTTTGGACCACAGACTCCTACACCAAGTGCCAAGTCATGCACGTATAATGCAAAAACCAAGAAGTGAGTTTAAGCACATAAAGAGCAAAACTGTACTCCCCGAACGTGCAAAATTTCTGCTCTATTTAGATTCCACTTGCATATTCTATTAAACAGTTTGTAGGGTTTTTTGCTCTTAAGTTTTAAATCCATCCACCCATGTCTGAGTAGTAATTGTAGATGTTTTTGTGCTGTAGGTGGACTGAGCTATATGGTGATTCCACAGTCTGCAACTGTTGTGCATCTACATGTCCTGCTCCTTCAGCTGCATCTGGTCTGTACAAATGGATTCACTTCCTAAATGAAGTTTGATTTTACCCAAATTTCTTCCTTGCTGATCAAGTTTTTCTATTTTCATCAGGTAAGGCCATGATTACCAGTGAGTCTTGGAATTTGAAGATGGGTCCAGAAATTTCACCTCGTTCGCCAGAAGAATCCATGCCTGAGTTTTCTTTAGCTGGCCATGATGACTTTGAGGAGTTCTGGGAATCCGATGATGATTACTAGGAGGATGTGTTTTACAGATGTCAGATGTCTAAAGGACTCTAAAAGTGCCAATTATGTAGTTATGCTTTTTGAAGTTAATATGATAAACTGAATTCACATTCTTTCGTCTCTTTTACATTTGTCACCAAAAGAGTAAATGCACTATGAAATAATGAACACCTGAACAAAAGTATATTTAAACCTTTTCAGCGCAGCTTTTTTTTTTTTTTTTTTTTTTTTTTTTTTTTTTTTTTTTTTTATAGACCGTTTCTCATTGATCCATATTCGTATATCAGCACTGGCATGTTTCTAATCATCTCCCGTATGTGTCTATTTGTTTTTAAGTACAGGTCTTCATTTGACAAAGGCAGAAACAAGTTAACAGGTTTTCCCACACTGAACTCTTTTGGAAATCCAATCTCACTTGGAATGAGAGGGTTCCCAACCAGAGCATGGTTTAGTGATTTAGCTTTGAGTTTCTGCTGTAAGAAAGTCAGCAGGTCATTAAGCCTGCAAGCCATCTGCTCAGGGTCCCAAGATGAGGCTTTGTTGACCAGAAAATGTAACACTGCGTTCTTCAAGTGGTAGTTTGTAAGCCCACATGGTCCAGTGAGGCCAGTCTGGTGTTTGTGTAGGAAGGAAAGGATCTGTAGGCAATGAATATGGCATGTATTGTCTGGAAGCGTTTTGGTTATGTGTTGAAGAAGTGTGTTTTCATAGCGTGTAAAACATACAAGCCAATGGGTGTCCGAGAAAATGGCAGATTGAGAATACGGGATCAGATGTACTTCTGAGTCTTTAAATCTGACCACTGGTGTGAGGTTGAACAGAATGATCCGACCTGACCTGAAACGAACTTTGAGACTTCCAGGGTTTTCTCTATTCTGGAATAGTAGGTCAAACTCATACTTGTTGCTGATCTCATCCCATGCTTTCCTAACGGTGGTCTTAAACCACGTCATAACATGTGTTTTAGCAAGATATAAGCTATTTTCTTGGCATAGAAACTCAATGTACTTTTCAGTCACATGATCATCTTTTTTATGTGGATGTAGAAGACACAATGTATCGTCATCTAGGTTGGCATTGCTGCAAGGGCAGATGGTTGAACTGGTGCTGCCTTTGACCATCTTGATTCTGCAACAGTACTGGATGATTGAAGAACCTCTACTTTCTTTCAAAAGCTCAAACTCGAAGCTATATGGCTTTGGAGGGACGATGGGTACATGTAAGTCGCACACAATGCTCTTTCTTGAAGCCCATTGCTCGTATAAGCTCCCAACACCAACAAAGTCCTCAATCTCCATGTCTGAACCTGTAGTCCTCACAGATTCCAGCAGGTCATTCACAAAACCCTCTACAAACTCACAAGTTTGCCAACTGTGAATGGGTGGAACCAGGATACACTGGTTATGGAAGCTAGTTAAGGTCTTGGAATCAAGATCTGAAACTTGGGAGATGTTCAGGCATCTCAGCATTTTCCTTAGCAGCTTGGAACCCTTTCTGAGGAATTTTTTTAAAATATGAAAAAATGAAATCAAGGAGATTGTCTTCCAAAGGTACCAATTGTAGGTGTCCTCTTGGTTACTAGATTGTTTCCTTTGAGTTATCGTTGTCAACCTTTGACTTGAAGTTGGAATTTTTTGGTCGATGAGTAATCCCTGATCAACTTGATGTTCGTGATGGATGTCAGTGCAGCCAGCTTGTGGCTTTTCCAGGTGTGCCGCATCCCCCTGAGAGACATTCTGGTACACAGTGGGCCCTGACTGGTCCATGTTGACATGCTCGTGTGTTAGGACTTCCTTTGACATATGCAATGTCTGTTTGTCTGTGTCAATATCCAATATTTTCTGGTCATCAGGTGCAAATGCCTTTTGGCAGAAGTCAACATCTGATGTGTCCCCCTCTCCTCTCGGCACCCTGCGACGACTTTGTGACACTTCCTGATCTGAATGTGGCAGCTCCATGGCAACATTGTGCTCCCCTTGTTCTAGCTTTGCCCCCTCCTCCAATAGAAAGTGCTCATGGTCTTGCATGCTCACCATGATGTCGTCATCTTGGTCATGAAAGTCATTCTGATCCTTTGAGAGGAGCAGACTGACGACCACGACAAACACCTTTAGTAATGTGTCCTCCATCCTGTGAATGAAAAAAGTTACTTCCTGCACACAAAGCTGTATATTCTCCATGAAAATATTTATAACATCATTAGCAATAAAAAAAAAATAAGTATTGAATTGCTTTTGAAATAATATATTACTGTTTTAAAGTTCCGTGAGCAATAGTGTCAATCATTCTGAAATATTATTTCATTTACATCATCCACTTTTGCTTAATGGATATAAAAAAAAAATATGTGATTAAACCACTTACCTTTCAGGACCCCAACTTTTAGCACAAAAAGTCTCTCCGTGTAAAGCCGAAAAGATAAGTTGGCTGAAAATGTGTTTGCAGAGCTCTCTTCGGGTTTTTTGTCTCTCACACAGGATGTACTCTGTCAGAGTTTGAGTTTGACAGCCCAGTGTTCAGGAAGTGTGCTGACATACAACCCTTCCTCTTTTTTAAAATGGTACACCGGTAACACCTCTACATACATTGTTGTTTGTCTGATTGCTGTGTATGGACCAAAATAAAAATGTAAATCACTTCGTAATCTAAATAAACCCATTAGTGGCGCAATTCAAACTATTAATTCCAGAACTTTTAGAATGGAGTAATATACTCCAATATGTATTTTTATTAAAACTACTATGTTCTTTGTAAGAACAAAGTTGTTCAGAAGTCTCAATAGTCTCTGCCATCTGCGGTTGATGCAACCGCAATGAAGCATGTGGACTGTTGGAAGTTAAAAACTTAAGTTTGATTTGCTTTAAAGGAACACTCCACTTTTTTTGGAAATAGGCTCATTTTACAACTCCCCAAGAGTTAAGCAGTTGAGTTTTACCGTTTTTCATTCCATCCATTCAGCCGATCTCCGTGTCTGGCTGTAGCACTTTTAGCTTAGCTTAGCATAGATCATTGAATCAGACCATTAGCAGTTTCGATAATTTTCCTATTTAAAGCTTGACTCTTCTGTAGTTACATTTGTGCACTAAGACCAATTTTTCTATGCATATATGGCTAGGAACTATACTCTCATTCTGGCGTAATAATCAAGTAAATTTACTGCCGTACTGTGGGTGCAGCAGGCGCAATGATATGACCTCGCCTGAAAGCAGTCCCCAGCTATATCATAACTAGATACCTAGCTGGGGACTACTTTCAGGCGCTGCGTCATCATATTGGTACACATGGTACGGCAGCAAATTTACTTGATTATTACGCCAGAATGAGAGTATAGTTCCTACCCATATCAGCCCAGAAAATCGCAACTTTTCATTTTCCGTCAGTCTTAGTACACGATGTAACTACAGAAGAGTCAAGTTATAAATAGGAAAAATATCGAAACTCTTTAGTCATTTTTGATGACCAAATGCTAATGGTCTAACCCGATTCAATGATCTATGCTAAGCTAAGTTAAAAATGCTACCGCCAGACACGGAGATCAGCTGAATGGATTCAAAAACGGTAAAATTCAAACGTTTATCTCTAGGGGAGTTGTAAAATGAGCCTATTTCCAAAAAAAGTGGAGTGTTCCTTTTAATGGTGCTTGTGTCCACTTACCTTGTTAGGACACAAGTCTTTGATCAATCAAATAATTGCAATCCTTTAGCTGTCATGATTTAAAAAAAATGGGTTTAATTTTTTTGCTGTTATGCTGTATTTTTGAATGAATCTTTTGAGAAAATATTTTTTAAAGATTCACTCATAACACTCCAGACTCACCTTCAGGAATAAATAGGTTACCTAACAAAAATGTTTCCATATGAATTGTTGAATGAATATGAGAAAACGTTTTTTTTGAAAGTTAAAAAAAAAGTTGTATTTATGGACTTTTATACCTTTATTGAATAGGACAGTAAAGGTTAGACAGGAAAGCATTTTTGATTGGGGAGAAAGGGGGATGGGATCGGCAAAGAGGACGGGAAGGAAATCGAACTTGGGTTTCCGCGAGCACAGTTGCGCTATGTGTTGCCGCACTAACCATGTTGCTATCGGTGCCGACTGAGCAAACGTTTTTTTGGTGAACTGATATTTATTCAGTGAGGCGAATCAAAATCCCATTAATAATATTTTCTGAGATGCATCGTGGTTTAGTAATCAAGTTGGTGAATATGGCCTTTGTCAAGTCAAGCCCTTCAGTGGAGTTGACTTGATAACTACTAGGGCAGTCATGGTCTAATCGACTTGTAACCCGAAGGTTGTGGGTTCGATTCCCAGTAGCGGCTGGAATTGTCAGTAGGGGGAGTGAATGAATGGTGCTCTCTTCCACCTTCAATCATCAGTTTCATTAGCACTGTTACGCATATATTCTGCTATGTTGTATATACTAGTACATAACAATAGAGTGTATATTTAAGGTATTTAAAGGAAATATGGTTGATTTAATAATCATTGTAAATGATTAAAAAGTTTTCCACCAACTGTACCTGCAATCCCACAGCAGATTTAATTTGAATAGGGAGAGGCAATGCCTTTGCATGCGCTCTGAGCCACATCGCCTGTTACCATGGTATCACCGCCTATGTAAATACATGCAATCAACTATATATACTATGATAAAATACAAAGACACTTTTTTCCATTGATACTGAAATCATGATGTCTGCAAGGACGAAAATACAAACAGACAGAAGTATAGGATATCAACAGATTCACATTTTCACTTAAGAGCTTAGAATCTTTCACATCACGTGGAAGAAGGTGTGTATTTAGTTTTGTGTGTCAGAGAGAGATAATGAGGGCTGAAACAGATAACACAATATCCTTTGCTTTCACAGGCGAATGAATGTTCGGTAGCACATTGCAATATTCTGTAAGTAGACAGAGCTGTTTTTCAATTATTTCAGACTTCTATATTTAAGTTTTTAATAATTTAGTCAGTGAATTGTCTCGTGACCCTATACAGTACTTAGTCTAATTATGTATAATTCAGCAGTGCGCAATATTCTAAAGAAAAAAATAGTTGTCTACAAGTTACTGCATACTGTACATTTTTCGGTAACACTTTACAATAAGGTCTCATTTGTTAACATTAGTTAATGCTTTAACATGAACTAATAGAGAGCAATGTATATTTACAGCTTTTATTAACCTAATAATGTTAGTTCATGAAAAATATTCATGTTCAAGTTAGCATTGATTACTCACAGTGCATTAACTAATGTTAACTTATGACATTTTAACCTTGATTTAGTAAATGTTGAGATTAACATGAACTAAGAAGATTAATAAATGCTGGTATTGTTCATTGCTAGTTCCTGTTAACTATAATGTTATCCATTTTTAATTTTTCAATTAATTCCAAATTGACTTCATACATATTTTTATTGGCATCTGTACGGTGGCCCAGTAGTGCACAACAGAACAAAATCTGATTATGGCTAATTACTGTGGTTTGTTTCAGTTGTGTTGTGCTAATTTCATTGAATTGTGGTTTGTTTCCATTGTGTTGTGCTAAGTTCATTGTGTTGAGGCTTGTTTCCATTGTGTTGTGCTAATTTCGTTGTATTGTGGCTTGTTTCTGTTGTGTTGTGCTAATTTCACTGTGCTGTGCACTGCTGGGCCACTGTACATCTGTGGCTGCATGAAGAACCTTTAACATTAATGGAACATTTATTTTGCACAAAAGGTTCTTTATAGTGAAAAAAGGTTCTTCAGATCCCTGCGAAAACCCCCTTTAGGACCTTTATTTTTAAGATTGTAGAAAACTTTTTAAGAAAGACATTCTGCATGTAAAATATCAATATTGGCCCTTAAGTAAAAAAAAATATTCTCATACAGGTTAATATCCAGATAGACCAATCCAAGATATCAACATGGATAAGTTCCGTATGATGGCCCAGATGCTGCAGTCCAACCAAGAGTCTTTTATGAATGGTATTTGTGGTGTCATGGCCCTGGCGAGTGCTCAGCTCTACACGTCTTTTGAATTCAACTGTCCCTGTATCCCTGAATACAACTACTCGTATGGGATCAGTATGCTAGTTATTCCACCTATATGGTTCTTCCTTTTGGGTTTTATACTAAACAACAATGTCGCGATGCTGGCAGAAGAGTGGAAACGGCCAGTGGGAGAGCGGAGGAAAGACCCTGCGGTCATGCGGTACATGTGTGTGTCCATGTCCCAGCGGTCGCTCATCGCACCAGCCGTTTGGATCTCAGTGACTCTAATGGATGGTAAAAGCTTCCTGTGTGCCTACAGTATGGACTTGGACATGTCTGAATTTGGCAAGAATATTAGTGGACATGGATTATCTCAGGAGGAACTCTTACAAACACTGGCCAAAATACCATGCAAGCATATATATGAAGGGCAGCACATCCTGTCGAGAGAGGCTGCCACCAGATACATACACTGTATTTCACAGGTAAGATGATCTGCTTACTACAGTATTTGCCACTGCTTGATATTAATGGCATAGATTACAAAATGAAAATTAAAACACAAATTGAGATATTTTTGATGAAATCTGGGAGCTTACTGACCCTCCATAGACAGCAAGGGAACTGCCATGGTCAAGACCCAGAAAAGTAGTAAAGACATCATTAAAATACTCCATGTGACATCAGTGGTTGAACTGTAATTTTGTAAAGGTACAAGAATACTTTTTGTGTGCAAAGAAAACAAAAATAATGACTTTATCCAATAATTCTTCTCTTTTACGCATGCATCGTATGAATGGCGGTGGACAGTGACACAGAAGAGAAGAAATCGTTGAATAAAGTCATTATTTTTATGTCCTTTATGCACAAAAATTATTAATTCAGAAAGCTCTCTGATTTCATCAAAAATATCTTTATTTGTGTTTCTAAGTTGAATGAAGGTCTTACAAAAGTCGTCTCAAACTCAATTCCTGGAGGGCCACAGCTCTGCACAGTTTTTCTCCAACCCTAATTAAACATCTGATCCAGCTAATCAAGTTCTTCAGGATTACTAGACGTTTCCAAGCAGGTGTGAGTTGGATCTGGTTGGAACTAAACTGTGCAGAGCTGTGGCCCTCCAGGAATTGAGTTTGAGACCACTTTCTTACAGGGTTTGGAAGGACATGAGATTGAGTAATTAATGACAGAATTTTAATTTTTTGGGTGAACGATCCCTTTAAATCAAAACAGTAGTAGGATTACATTAAAAAATTTAATTGACGTTTCTATGCTGCCTAAACTCAAAAAGTACTCAGACTCGGAGCACAACAGTTGCTAGAAGTAAAAATGACGAATTTGTCTACAGAAATGTGGAAAAAGTGTTTAAAAAGTGTAATTCTTTACGCAAGTGTAAAGAACTGTAAAAAAAAAAAAAAACATTTGTTACTTGAAATAAAATAAATGGTAACTTAAAATATTGAAAAACATAAATCTATTTAAGCTAGCTGCCAAGGCAACATTTCTCATTTTCATATAGTTTAACTTGATGTACTAAAATAACTAAAACTGAAAGACAATTTTAATAGGTTTTATGAACATATAACAAAACTAACACACACATATATTTGTTGACAAAAGGAATTAAGAAAACACTTAAAAGAACCATGGCTGCTGAAAACGCAGATGGAAATGTAGCACTCTGCACAAGCCTAAAACCATTGGCGTAGACTAACTTAACCATTTAGACTTCTTAATGGCATTGAAATAATAATGTTACTAATATATACATTTTGTTTGTCTGTATTGTAAATGTTCCAGGCTTTTGGATGGTTGTTCTTGTTGATCATCACAATCGCTGCATTTCTGATCAGAGCCATTCGTCCCTGCTTCACACAGGCCGCCTTTCTCAAAACCAAATACTGGTCCCACTACGTAGACACGGAGCGCAAGGTATTTGATGAGACTTGCACAGAACATGCCAAAAGTTTTGCCAAGATCTGCATCAAGCAATACTTTGAGGGAATTAGCGGTGAGATTCAAGGCTTTCATGATAATTCATGTGGCGATGATGAGGACGATAAACCTGCTACAGAGGAAGACAAACTGTTGGGTGTTCGGCGCCAGGACACCATGAATAAGGTGCTGTGGGACTGGCACATGTGCAAACCTCCGCTGAGTCTGAGAAAGTCTGGAGATGCTAGCACTGGACAAAAAGGCGATTGTAGCATGAATGCTAATAAAAATCAAGACCAAAATATCTGTGATAAAATTGACCTAAATGAGGGCCAAAATGGCCTCAAATGCAGTTATGTGAATCCTGGCCTTGATATTGGCCAAAGCGATTTGGACAAGGGATATGAGAATGCTAGCTTTAGCATAGAACAAAATGGTTTTACGAATAGACATAGCAATGCTAGCACAAGCCAAAATGGATTCATGAATGGTGGTGTCACTTCTCCATGCAATACTGAAAGAAAAGCATGGGCAGTGTACTATAGCAAGGTTTGAGATATATTAATGTCACATCTGACCAGGAATCCTACTATATTGTTTTTGTAATGTATGTTGTCTTAACCATTAAAATACATTAAGGTCTTTTCAGTTATATATTATGTATCACATTATATAACCAACGCAATAAATCATAATTCTAGTTTGATCTTTATATAATTTGCTCTACTTTTTAGAGTGAAAAATATATCTGTCAGTAAAAATGGTAAATTAATGTGACCAGATGATGAATAAAGCACAAGATTTTAAATAAAATGCTGTCTCGCTTTGTGCCAATAGAGGCCACTATACAGCACAACTCCCCACATTTGACACATTAGATATACTCTGTAGTTGATGTAATTTTTCTACTAAAATGTATGTGTGTGTGTGTGTATATATATATATATATTTATAATTATATATAATCATTTTACCCACTGTACATGCATATATAAATACATATGTATGCATGCATGTATGTGTATATATATATATTAGGGATGTGCATCTCCATAACTGTGGCCGATGCGAAAAATATGATCGCTTTTATTTCTTTGGTTCAGACAAACAGCAAATCATAAATAAACTTGTGCCTTCAGACTTCTAACGCCTCGAGGCCTGTTTCATAAAATAGACCAGGCTTATTTCAGTTAGTCTGACTCACTGTCAAATGATTTGGTTCCATAAAGCAAATTTAACAAAGATCAACCTCAGTCACTGTGGCTACTTATGCTGGAAAGCTAACCTGGTTCAGTGCAGGCTAACTGTCAGGCTAAACTGAGTTCCTCTAACACTGACCAATAGGAATGCAATATTAGCACTGACTCTCTCACATACCAACATAGCCATGCAGCCTTTCTCTCTGGTTTTATAACAGCTGTACCTTTTATAGCTAGAACAGATAGCATTAGAACATTACAATCTAAAATTGCTTTTTAAAGCATTAACAATCACTAAACTAAAAGTTTAGGGCGCATGTCAGTTATGCACTGAGGAAAACAAAACGTCTCAAATGCATTAAACAGCACAAATATATTCGCTGTTTGCCATGGTGGATCGATTTGATCCATGATCGACATTGGGCTGCTTAAGAATAAGCGTGCACAAATTAGTTAGATTGTGTGAATTTACATTGTCGTTTGCAACCGCTTTAGCCCCGATTGAATTGTTAGGTTATTTCAAGTCAGGTTTTGGACTTTAATCCCTGTTTTTCCTCAGGTGTCTGTAGTGTCGTGATGCGTCATATTGTATTCACACACTTACTGTTTTTTTACTACAATACTGAGGTGCAGATAATTGCCACTATTTGCAACAAGTAGTATACATAGCACAAAATCCTGCTATTTTAACATAGTGTAAATAGGTATTTGCACTTAGTGTAAATAGCATCTATTACTATATTGCACTTAGTTAAATGGCCTCTATCGCTATTTACACAGTGCAAATAGCTGCTGCCTAAAAATATACATGCATGTACATTTACAACACTCTATATTACCTTTGAATCAGAATACAAAAAAAACTTGCTAATGCGAGGGTGTTTCGAATACAGTGTCTATGGGAGTGACGGTAAATTTTACATAGTTCTACAACATAGTTTTACAACGTATTTTAAAGTATGTTAAAATAGCAGGATTTTGTGCTATGTATACTACTTGTTGCAAATAGTGGCTATTCACCTCAGTATTGTAGTAAAACAAAAAACAGTATGCAATAATAACGTACTGAGTGTAAATTATCATTTTAATTCAAATTATTAAATGGATGCCACTTATTGGTACAATAAAGCCCTCCTTACAACTGCCCTAACCCTACCCGATACTTTATTTTCAACTTTTGGATTTCCTTAATTTCTATTGAAAATAAATGCCTTTCCGATGTGATATGAGATTTGAAAAGGGAGAAAAAAAAAAAGTTCGGCAAAAGGTGGGATCGAACCCGTCAAAAAAATCGATGACACACAATCTACCATCTGCGCCACTGGAGCTGATGCTTTAATTGATTCTGCTGTTCTTCTTCTGGTTCTTCCTGTACACCTTGATTGACAGATGTCTCGTCCAGTCAGCGATGCGTAATCTATTCCCAAACCAATGGCGCTGTCTCAAACTATACCTACCTCTTCCGGTTTGTCTGATTTGTCATTGTGTTTTCTGACTTGTTATAATGTTTTCAGAATTGTTATTTTGTTTTTTAGATTTGCATTTGCGTTTGTAATTTGTTATTTTGTTTTCAGAATTGTGATTTGTTTTGCACTTCTCTGCCACCGTAATATGCATAATATGCATATATATGTATATATATATATATATATATATATATATATATATATATATATATATATAAATATATACATATATACATATACATACATGCATACATACATATATGTATATATGCATGTATGTTTGTGTGTGTGTGTATATATATATATATATATATATATATATATACAGTGCCCTCCATAAGTATTGGAACAGTAAAGACCAAATTGTTCTGTTGGCTGTGGAGTCAAGACATTTGCAAATATGATTAAAAAATGAATATGAGATAAAACTACAGAATGTCACATTTTATTATTAGCCGTTTCAACACATACATGTTTTACCAAATAAAAAGAACAGCACTTTTAGAGTTCATCCCACTCATTGATGTGACCATAAGTATTGGGACAGTTGAACATAAGGCAGATATAAAAGATTAAAAGCTATTATTTAGTTGCAGATCCCTTGCGTACAATCACAGCAGTGAGTCTGTGACCCATAGACATCACCAGACTCTTGGTCTCATCCTTTGAAATACTTTTCCCAGCCTTTAATGCAGCCAATTCCAAATGTTGCTTGTTTTGGGGAGTTTCTGCCTTTACTCTCCTCTTCAGCTGGTGAAATTCATGTTCAATTGGATTTAAACCTGGAGATTGATTTGGACAATCTAAGACTTTCCATTTCTTTGCCCTTATAAATTCCTTGACTGAACTGGCAGGGTGTTTTGGGTCATTGTCCTGATGCAATATGAAGCACTTCCCAATTAATCTGGTGGCATTTTCTTGAATATTGGTAGGCAAGATGGTTTTGTACCCTTCCAAATTCATTCTGCTACTGTCATCATACATTAAGTCATCAGTAAAGTTGAGAGGGCCTGTTCCAGAGACAGCCATGCATGCCCATGCTATGACACCACCTCCACCATGCTTTACAGATGAGGCTGTATGCTTGGGATCATTGCAGTTCCCTTTTTTCTCCACATTTTTGCTTTCCCATCACTTAGATAAAGGTTCATCTTTGTCTCATCGGTCCATAAACACAGTTCCAAAACTCTTCTGGCACAACTTTGTGCTTTTTTGCAAACTTTAATCTTGTCTTTCTATTTTTGGTGCTGGTCAGAGGTTTGCATCTTGCTGTGTAGCATCTGTAATTCTGTGTCAAAGTCTCCTGAGGACAGTAGGTTGTCAGAGCATCACCCCAGCTTTCTGGAAGTTGTTGGTGATTGTACAAACACGTCTTTTAGGGTTCATTTTCACAGCTTTTTTGATTTGTCTGTCATCAACTACTGTTGTTTTCTCAGCGATCAGGTAGTTGTTGGTTGCTGGTGTCGCTGGTGGTTTCGAAACTCTTGATTTCTCCATGTCCTTTGTTTTTGTTATAGCTCTAATTGACTTCCTCTTTTCTTTTAGCATTCAATTTGCTTGCTTTTCTCTCAAAGTCAGCTCCCTCATCTTCATCCTGGTTTGTGTGTGTCATCATTGAATGCAAGATTCAGAATACAGAAGTAATGGATATAACTGATACGACACATTCCCTGCTCTTAATACATTAATACCTGAAGAATTAATGCAACAGGACACAGCTGATCCCTTAGAAAGACCTGTGAGGCAACTGTTCCAATACTTATGCTCACATCAGATAGAGGGATGACACTCTAAAAGTGCTGAACTTCTTAGCTGGTAAAACATCTATGTGTTGAATCACCCTTTAATAAAATGTGACATTCTGTATTTTTGTCTCATATTCATCTTTTAATCATATTTGTAAATGTCTTGACTCCACAGCCAAAAGAGCAATTTTGTCTTTACTGTTCCAATACTTTTGGAGGGCACTATATATATATATATATATATATATATATATATATATATATATACACACATATATATATACACACATACACTGACCAAGATTATAAACGCAACACTTTTGTTTTTGCCCCCATTTTGCATGAGCTGAACTCAAAGATCTAAGACTTTTTCTATGTACACAAAAGGCCTATTTCTCTCAAATATTGTTCACAAATCTGTCTAAATCTGTGTTAGTGAGCACTTCTCCTTTGCCGAGATAATCCATACACCTCACAGGTTTGGCATATCAAGATGCTGATTAGACAGCATGATTATTGCACAGCTGCCTTAGGCTGGCCACAATAAAAGGTCACTCTAAAATGTGCAGTTATACTGTATTGAGGGGGTCCGAAAACCAGTCAGTATCTGGTGTGACCACCATTTGCCTCACGCAGTGCAACACATCTCCTTCGCATAGAGTTGATCAGGCTGTTGATTGTGGCCTGTGGACTGTTGGTCCACTCCTCTTCAATAGCTGTGCGAAGTTGCTGGATATTGGCAGGAACTGGAACACGCTGTCGTATACGCCGATCCAGAGCATCCCAAACATGCTCAATGGGTGCCATGTCCGGTGCGTATACTGGGCCATGGAAGAACTGGGATGTTTTCAGCTTCCAGGAATTGTGTACAGATCCTTGCAACATGGGGCCGTGCATTATCATGCTGCAACAAAAGGTGATGGTCGTGGATGAATTGCACAACACTGGGCCTCAGGATCTCGTCACGGTGTCTCTGTGCATTCAAAATGCCATCAATAAAATGCACCTGTGTTCGTTGTCCATAATATACGCCTGCCCATACCATAACCTCACCGCCACCATGGGCCAATCGATCCACAACGTTGACATCAGCAAACCACTCACCCACACGACGCCATACATGCTGTCTGCCATCTGCCCTGTAGAGTGATTCATCCGTGAAGAGAACACCTCTCCAAAGTGCCATACGCCATCAAATGTGAGCATTTGCCCACTCAAGTCGGTTACGACGACGAACTGCAGTCAGGTCAAGACCTCGATGAGGGCGACGAGCATGCAGATGAGCTTCCCTGAGACGGTTTCTGACAGATTGTGCAGAAATTCTTTGGTTATGCAAACCGATTGTTGCAGCAGCTGTCCAGGTGGCTGGTCTCAGACGATCTTGGAGGTGAAGATGTTGGATGGTCCTGGGCTGGTGTGGTTACACGTGGTCTGCGGTTGTGAGGCCAGTTGGATGTACTGCCAAATCTGAAATGCCTTTGGAGATGGCTTATGGTAGAGAAATGAACATTCAATTCACGGGCAAAAACAGTCAGCATGCCAATTGCACGCTCCCTCAAAACTTGCAACATCTGTGGCATTGTGCTGTGTGATAAAACTGCACATTTTAGGCCCCGTCCACACGAAGATGCGTTTCGCTGTATACGCATACATTTTTTACCGTATAGGCGTTTTGTCCACACGAATCCGGGATTTTCGAAGAGTGAAACCGATCATCTTTGAAACCGGGTCCCAGGGTGGATAAATTTGAAAACGCCGTTTTCACGTTTTCATGTGGATATATATATTTTCTGAAACTATGACATCATCAGCCCACGTCTTGCCCCTAATCAGACACCGCTACGTCACATAATAGCGACAACAACAACAACAATGTCAGACTACGTGCCTGTGTTCGTGCTGCAGAACCCACTGAGCTCATTAACTTTATTAAAGCAAAATCTTCTGCTTTGTGTGTTAGTTTGTATTCAGCGCGCAAGGTTTACGCACATGGTCCAAGTCTTCTTCACTGTTTTTTTGTGTATCTCTGTGGCAGAATTACAGCGCCACATATTGGTCTGGCATGTGTACTACATCGTTTTCAGTCGGTTTCAGTGATTCCGTGTGTACGCAGATATTTCCTGAGACGACTCCGTGTTTACGGAATTTGAGGCAAAAAAAAAGATTGGATAGGGAGAAATCTGGCTTCGTGTGGACGTAGCCTTAGAGTGGCCTTTTATTGTGGCCAGCCTAAGGCTCACCTGTGCAATAATCATGCTGTCTAATCAGCATCTTAATATGCCACACCTGTGAGGTGGATGGATTATCTCGGCAAAGGAGAAGTGCTCACTAACACAGATTTAGACAGATTTGTGAACAATATTTGAGAGAAATAGGCCTTTTGTGTACATAAATAAGTCTTAGATCTTTGAGTTCAACTCATGAAAAATGGGGACAAAAACAAAAGTGTTGCGTTTATATGGTATATATAGCTAAAATATCAGTTTATTTTAGCTGATAGAGACAGAATATCAAACAGAAAATCCAGAAAAAGCAGCATACAAATGTAAAAAAAAGATTTACATTTTAGTAAGTCAAATAAGTATTTGATTCCCTACCAACCAGCAGGAATTTTGGCTTCCACAGATTGGTTATATGCACATGTGGAACACAGATTAGTCCTGTCACTTTAAGAAGATACTAATTTCAGCTCGTTTAAAAAGACACCTGTCCCCAGAATCTGTATCTTCCATTCCAACCTCTCCACTACCATGGGCAAGACCAAAGAGCTGTCAAAGGACATCAGGGACAAGATTGTAGATCTGTACAAGGCTGTAATGGGCTACAAGACCATCAGCAAGAAGCTTGGTGAGAAGGAGACGACTGTTGGTGGGATTATTCGGAAATGGAAGAAATACAAAATAACCACGGTCTGGAGCTCCATGCAAGATCTCACCTCGTGGGGTAAAGATGATCATGAGAAAGGTGAGCGATTAGCCCAGAACTACACGGAAGGAGCTTGTTAATGATCTCAAGGCAGTTGGGACCACAGTCACCAAGCAAACCATTGGTAACACACTACGTCGCAATGGACTGAAATCCTACAGTGCCCGCAAGGTCCCCCTGCTCAAGAAGGCAATGTACAGGCCCATCTGAAGTTTGCCAATGAACATCTAAATGACTCAGAGAAGGCTTGGGAAAATGTGCTGTTGTCAGATGAGACCAAAATTGAGCTCTTTGGCATCAACTCGACTCGTTGTGTTTGGAGGAAGACAAATGATGACTATCACTCCAAGAATACCATCCCTACAGTCAAGCACGGAGATAGAAACATCATGCTTTGGAGCTGTTTCTCTGCTAAGGGTACAGGACGACTTCACCACATTAAGGGGCCAGTGGATGGGGCCATGTACCATAAAATATTAGATGAGAACCTCCATCGCTCAGCCAGAACACTGAAGATGGGTCGTGGATGGGGATCCAGCATGACAATGACCCAAAACACACCGCCAAGGAGACAAAGGAGTGGCTCAAGAAGCACACTAACCCTTTAAACTGAATTGCTTATTTCAGTTATTTGCCAAGGCAACATTTCAAATTTTCATTTAAGTTTGCGTTTTTCATCCAATTACTTTATTTCAGCTGCATTTCAATTACCGAAAACTATTTTTTTATAGTTTTAGTTTGCATTAACAGCTCTGGAAAAAAAACATCTGTATGACAGCAAATGACATTCTCAGAATGAAATGTAACCTGTGATTTGTCAGATAACCAGCAAACAATCTGCTTAGCACAAAACTGACCTCCTACACCACTGATAAGTCATCAAGATCGTTGAGTGCGACAAACAGAGAGCACATGGTTGTTAGGCAAGCAGCAGCTGTTGTCTCTAGAGCCGGATCCCGCACTATAGTGTTGGGGGTTGGTCGCCTGAGTCTGTTGTATTTTTCCCCCCTTTCTGTGTTTAAAAGCTACAATTATATTCTGTGGTTTAACATAAACAGGCTTTGATCATGTCAATGCTTTAGTAGGTCAGACAGCAACATGATCTGCATCAGATCTGCTGCATATATGTGTCACTGCGTTCACTAATTCAGTCTGCCCTATTCTTTTTTACTCTCGCTTTTTCTCACTCGCTTGTTTTGTCTGTCACCTTCGGCTTCTGTTTCCTCCAGCAGCATGCATGCATGCGGCCTTACTTCCTTTAAAAATATTGCAGCCCTCTGAGCGAGACATAGAAGCAGCGGAAGCCATCCTGTGACTGCAGTCACGCAGAGGATTGGAGGAGGGGAATCGCTCAGGAAGGGAGGGAGGGATTGGAGGACAGAGTTGCGAGGCAAACCAGAATCACATGAGCACAGATCTGTTTACAAACTGAAACTGTGCGGCCAGGAAAGACGCAGGAGCCTTCCTGGAGAATATTACTGGCTGGCCTGACCAGAACACATCTTTAACCCCCAGATGCTTGCGTTTTGGGTCGGATATTTGTTGAATGAGCTAAGGGACTGTTTGTCCACTTTCTTGATGGAAGGATTGAGGGAGCAGATGGTTTTAGGTGGAGAGAAAAAATACTCCCCCACACAGGCGCACACATAAACACTCCAGTGGCTTGACGGTGGTGAAGATACTGTTCTGTTCGAACTCTAAACGGCTTGCTGTTCGATAAAAGGAATATACCTCCAAAAAACAGACGTGTCGAGAGCGACGTCAAGGAAGAGAAGCTAGAAAAATCGAGAGAGAGAGACATGCCAAAGTCTTTTGCAATAAGGGTTTGAGGCAAGACAAAGGCTGTAGATGGAGTCTTGTATAAGCTTGTATGTTTTGGATGTTTAGTGCTCACTAAACTACCATACGCAGGAAATATTATTAAGGAATTTGTTAACTTTTGTGTATGACAACACAAAGAAAATCACATCTGAAGTGCCATCCGGCCACATATGGACTGGATCTCAAAGACAAGAAGAATATCAAGGGCATATTATGCTCCCTTTGTCTGTGTAACAAAGCACCTTGTGCATATTCACATCGGTGGAGCCAAAGAGTGATTGAAATCTTTTGTTCTTCGATGCTGACATCATAAAAGTGGGATGAATGGAGGAATAATTGAACTATAATCAAGACAGCACACCCTGTCATTTAAAGAGCTGCTTTTTAGACCCGTCTGACCTACGGGAAGAACCTCAGGAAAATTGTCGGGAATAAGTCAACCCAGAATCAAGCTTTCGCTTGTGTCCTCCAGCCCCCGCATTGCCTGTTCCAGACAAGCAGTGAGTTTGCAGCAGCAGTGCTTGGAGTCAGATTACATGCAACCATTCCAATGGTGTAACGGTGAGTGGCCTTTGCGAAAAGTCCAAGCTGAACTTGAGTTTGTTTTTTCCACCAGCATTAGTCACTGAAATGGTATTGCTGCTCAGGATGTTGAAACCAGTTTGAAAAAGTCAAGGGGAACTATTCGGAAAGGTCAAGAACAGCTTGTCAAGATTGTGGAAGTATTCGAGCTATACCTAGACTGTTTTTAACAACCTACATGCTGTCAGCCTTTTGCTCTTCTGAAAACTGATATGTCTAGTTTTATTTTTAGATGAAAACATGGATCGACCTATAACGAGTCAAATGTTCAATAACAGTAACGCTAAGCAAGTAGACGATGACTGCATTCTGATTATTAGCGGAAATTGCTCAGATTCTGATTATGTATATGTCATATGTCGAGTAAACGTGTCAATCCGATTGCCTTAACCAGATAAAACAAATAAAACAGCTGGCATACTGCCATATTTATATATTATGAAGTCTTTCGGGTCATATATGTATACATGTATGCATATACTGTATATGTCAATCAAAAGTTTGAGGTTGGTATGATTGGTTTTTATGCTCACTAAGGTTGTATGTATTTGATTAAAAATACAATAGAAACATTGAAAATACATATTTAAATAAGAAATATTGTAAAATATTATTAAAATGACTCATTTCTATTTTGACTAATAATTTATTCCTGTGATGCAAAGCTGAATTTTCAGCGTCATTACTCCAGTCTTCAATGTCACATTATCCTTCAGAAATTATTCTAATATGCTGATTTTGAAATTACTACATTTTTTTTCCCAGGATTATTGCAGAATATAACATTAAAAAGAACAGCATTTATCTGAAATAGAAATCTTATGTAACATTAAAAGCATCTTTTTGATCCATCTAATGTGTCCTTGGTGGAAAAAAAGTATTAATTTTTCTGTAAACAAATAAATGAAATACTGCTCAAAAAATAAATGAATAAAAATTAAATAAATAAAATCCTACTGACCCCAAACATTTTAATAATACATACATAAATGTGTGTGTGTGTGTGTATATGTGTAAATATATGTATACAGGAAGCTGCTGAGCAAGCAAACGTCTTCTGAATCAAGCATTATGGAAAATGACAGTAACCACTAACACAAATGTACCATGGTAATACTATGGTATTCTATGAGTAACCTGTACACGTAAATAAAAATAAAATAAAAAAATATTTGATATTCATTCAGTAGCCTTACATAACAATAATAATAATAATTCGATAAAAATACATTCAGCTGTAGGGAACTGTAATCTTTGCTTCAATATATGCCAAAATATATTAATAATACTGTATATAATACATTCTCCAAATACATTTAAGATCTGAATCCTGTACATATGGCACCCATTAAATCTCACTTTACCGTCTCATCAGAATGACCCAAGTTTACCATAATCTCTGTGGAAGCCCCTCTATATAAGCACCTTCCACAGATTCAGACTGAGGGGGATTCTTGCAGACGCTGCGTTAATCTTGAACTCTTATGCTGACTGACAGGGGAATATGAATGGAGATGAACTTCACATGGTTAGAAAACAGTAAAGTATGAATGGTAAACTTTTTTAACACGCATATGGCTTCCTGAAAGGCCAGATGGTGGTTTGTTTTCGGCAATTAAGACAGTTGTTTGTATTTGTTTTGTACATAGCTCATTTCCCAGAATTCCCTGAAAATGGGCATACTAAAGAACTGTGTGCTTCCTGCTCAAATATGTTCGAGCCATCGTGTGTGATTTAAAGTGTGTGTTTGTGTGCAGGCTGCCTCTGTGGTCTAGGGCTGCAGCATTCAGACTGTGATATGTCAGAGGAAGACATCTACCGTCTGCCGCTCAATGTGTACGTCATTGTACTGGGCATAGGCATGTTCATCTTCATGCTCAGTGTAATCTTCTGCTGCTATCTGTTCAGGCAAGAACCCAAATGCATTCACCACACCCGCACAACTGCTGTTACTCAAATCAGACGTGTCCTCTGTTGCTCTCTGCTCCTGTAAAGACATGTAGAAAGACACAGGAAGACAAGTCTGAGTTATTATTATCTAAAATTAATAGTCATCCTGTTCACATACAGATTTATTTTTAAATGGTGTGATTTAAATTACATTTTGAATCTTTGAATTTTGAGGTGAGACTGTATAAATTAGTGTTTATATTATGTAGAAGTGTTTTATATGCATATGAGAGAGTTTGACAGAGGAAATGCTGCAGCAAAATGAATTACACAGTCACAACATCTCTCTTTTGCACCACCCACAGCAGTTTTGCAGTTCAGCTCAGGAAGTGCAGAAATGTTTCATTTTTTCCTCTTCTCTTTACAGATTGAAACAGCATGGTACGAGGGAGCAGTACAGCTACAATGAGGTGGGGCTAAAACAATACAGCTCGATGTAAATATAGCATAGTCTTAGCCATATGAAATCCAATCTAACAGATGACCTTCATGATACACTTTGCTCCACATATATAGTTAGTTAGCAGATGTGAGATATGAAACTATGGATTATATGACACAAAAGACAGGGTGATATTTTCAAACAAAAAGCACTAAAACCTAGGCCTGAAAATGTATTTAGTCTTTTTCAAAATGGTGAAAGGAGGTAGGCTACTTAAAGGGATAGTTCACCCAAAAATGAAAATTATGTCATCATTTACTCACTCTCAAGTAATTCCAAACCTGTATGAATGTCTTTGTTCTGCTGAACACAAAGGAAGATATTCTGAAGAATTTGGGAAACAGAGCAGTTCTGGGGCACCATTGACTTCCATAGTATTTATTTGTCCTAGTATGGAAGTCAATGGTGCCCCAAAACAGTCTGGTTACAACCTTTCTTCAAAATATCTTCTTTTGTGTTCGGCACAACAAAGACATTCATACAGGTTTGGAATTACTTGAGGGTGAGTAAATGATGACTGAATTTTCATTTTTGGGTGAACTATCCCTTTAACCTTCATAATGTTGATCAAGCCCATTCGATTTTATGTCAGATAATAGGCTAATTCATCTAAAATATCTAATGGGTCTCACAATAATATATGGGAAGTACCTAGAACATAACATTGGTCATGACTAATGAAGCCCACTTGTCTATAGTAGTTAGTCACAGTGGCTAGGAAAAGTACAACCTTTTTCTTGGTAAAAATGAAATATGTTATTTTTCGGTGATAAAACAATTTACTTGATACCAGCTTAATATTTAAACAACTGTAAGTACCTCAAAAACGATAAACACGGTATCCCTGTGGCGTTACTTTTTTGTTTCCCCGTCCTCCTCAGAGCCGTTGAGCCGTACTCGCAACGACGCGGACTCGACCAATAGCATGCGTCTGGAGGCGTGGCTATATGTTTGCTCGACCAATGGCTGACGGGGGCGTGTTCAGAGAGCTGTTCCCGAAAATGCAGTTCCGTTCGGTGGCGCAGAAATTACGCTTTTTGTGATTTACTGTAAAATTATAAACAATACATTATTTTCTTTTCTCATAAAAGGTGGTGTTGAAAGGCGCAGGAAAGAAGCTGAGCCTGCTGGGAGTAAGTGTCATAAGCTCTCTGGGTGTGACTGTATGAACTTGTTATTTGGTCTAACAGGGTGTATGACTTTAGAATCAAAGCATTATTTTTTAAAGGGGAAATGTAATTAGAAAAAAAAAAAAATAGCAATATAAAATATAAGTGCCAAACTGAAATTGATATTTTTCAAAAGTTTTTTATTATTAAATAAAATGTAGCCTAATGGATATGGATAGGGACGTGTAAATTGGCTGTTAAATTTTATTTGCATTCCACACTAAACAGGGTTCAATAGATTAAATTATGTGACTATTTTTATAAACATAAGTGTCAGAATCAAAGATGCTAGCTCTGCATTTCAGATCTCTCTCGCAGTGCATTAAAAATTACTTTACCAGGGAGGCTCGATTAGGTTATAAAGTGTTCATATGATTCATAAAAACCTCAGGGGAAATTCTTGATTGTGCAAACAGATTTTTTTGGTCCTCTCAACCAACTAGTGGTGACCTGCATTATGGGAACCCAGTTAAACTGATGATATCCAGTAGAATAGAATGCAACTTCAGACCCTTTGCACAATCATGCAGTAGGAAAGAGTGTGGCTGAAACCAAACACAGAGAAATGTTGGCAAAGTTACAGCCGGCATTCCTGTAGCGTCCTGCTGAAGCGGTTGAATTTTGTGTGTAAAAAAAAGGAGACTAAAATAGCTTGTTTCTTGTGCATCACAGCAGCCCTGTGCCGTGTGTCTAGAGGAATTCAAGACCAGAGACGAGCTTGGCATCTGCCCATGTTCACACACCTTCCATAAGAAGTGAGTTCCCCACTGAAACAAGTGTTTACCTAATGGGAAATGTCACATTTACTTTATGCCAAGACCTGCTTGGAATAGCTAGCAGAATTCTATAGAAAACTCATCATTCACACAGTTCATGCCCTTGCACAATACTTTTTATTTATTTATTGTAAAATCCTGAAAAATCAGTTTTACCATCACAGGAATAAATGACATTTAAAATAAAATAAAATAAAAAAGTTATTTTATCTGATCATATTTCACAATATTAGTAAAAAAAAAAACACACTTCATAAACATTAAAAATCTTACCAACCCCAACCCTTTGAACTATATTATATATAAAATGGATAATAGTCTATTTTAAGTTAATAAATCCATTTACACACTCCTATTTATGAATAAGAGAAAATGTAAAATGATATTAAAACAAGTAATATTATAATGCAATGCAATGCAATTTATTTGTTTGAAGAATATATGCTTATTATATGTATCACTCTTAGTATTGCTAACACTTCTGCCTGCTAACATACCCCTAAACACATCAAACTACAAGCAACTGCAAAGCAACAGCCTAACATTGTGGTGACACATTTTGCATTGACAAGTAAAATTGTAAAATACTAGTTTGCCATTTGCACCAGTAATTCTTAAGAAGACATCTCTTGTTGTTTCGGTGTAACTTGCAGGTGCCTGCTGAAATGGCTAGAGATCCGCAGCGTCTGCCCAATGTGCAATAAACCCATCATGCGTCTCCACAACGCCGACGCCCCGCGAGGAGCCGAGGGGCTGCAAGACCCTGAGGAGGTGTGACCCCAGAAACTGTACGGCCCACGGCCAGATTAACACCCTCTAGTTCTGCGATTGTTGGAACATATGTGACCTGCCAAGGCTCTCCAAAGCCATCTATATGCACCGCCACAGCGGACCCGGAGAACGCGAGAAACCAGGACGTCACTAGTGATTCAGTACCATATTGCCAGTAGCCAAACATAAGAATAATCTCCTATATATCGTGCCACAATAATCTTTAAAGTAGTATCGTGCCGAGGTTCTAAAGCGAGAGACACACCGTGCATGCTGGGTAACGGACGTCAAAATGAGAGGTAAATATCTCAGGAGTTTGCCTCAGGGGATCTAATCAGGCGACAAAAGAAAACATTAAACTTCGGCAATTAAACTTCTGCTGTCGCTGGACAGCCGTATATATGTGATAATAGGGTTGTAGGTGTAGTGCACTTGTCTGTTTGACCGGTACTACAGGTCTTCATGAAGATCCTGCGTAGTCCTTACAGAAATATTAAATATATAATCAGTAACCAGCAGTTCTTATCCAATATAGTGTTCATTGCTTGAATTGTTCCCTTTTCATTGTTATTTTGTATTGTTTGTTTTTTTAATAAAATGTCATGTTTTTGCGGTTAACCTTCATTTTTATAAAATAAATGCTGGATCTGGAGCTTTTGATAGCCGAATGTTTATTGCAAGACATGTATGACTTCATATTACAGCAATATTTTAATCCATAATAATCATTTATGAAATAGGAAAATGTGGTCACTTATAGACATCCAATATGGCATGACATTAAAGCTCAGGAAACACACGAATACAGCTCCAGAAATATGTAAAAGGTGCACAAGGGATAAAAAAGCAGAAGGATTACAGATTCTCCTCAAATATCCTATTAATCTTAAAATAAAATAGATGGCGCTAGCTGGCAGCTTCTGCTCCTTTGGACTCCACATATTCTAGAGCTTTCTGTTTGACCGTCTGGCTGGTCTCAGGTGTGCCGTTCTTCTTCTCGTACTCCAGGTAACGCTTGAAGAAGAACTTGATCTTCTTCACTGACACGCTCAGGTGAATCACACGATCAAAAAGCTCCCTGGAAGAATCGGCAAAATATTTTTGATTATGCATTGTGTGAAAACACAAGAAATCTGAATTCTGATTAGAATTTCAATATTCTATTCCACTCTACATATTCCTCTCTACACCATTAAAACAAAGTAATGCAGTAGGTTGATTTGGTTGCAAGTGATTTGATCAAAAGGGTCCATTCTTAAAGGGATAGTTCAGCCAAAAATTTTAATTCTGTCATCATTTACTCACCCTCAAATCGTTCCAAACCTGTAAGACTTTTTATTTTTCTTCTGCTAAGCATAAAAGATGATATTTTGAAGAATGTGGGTAACCAAACAGTTGCCGGTAGCCATTGACTTCTATAGTATTTTTTTTCCATGCTATGGAAATCAATGGCTACCGTCAAATGTTTGGTTACTAACAGTCTTAAAAAGCATCTAAACAGAAGAAAGAAACTCATACCGGTTTGGAACAAAGTGAGGGTGAGTAAATGATGACATTTTTCATTTTTGGCTGAACTATCCCTTTAAGAATTCATAATATGGGCTGTATGAAGTAAAAAGTTCTCATTTTCTCTCTGACTAGTAATCACCCAGCAGTTGTGTTTACCTCACTTCCTTCGGAGAGCTGTGCTTCATCATCAAGTCTATGAACACAGACCACAGGTCTGTGCGTTTGGGGTAGGTACTCAGGAGCTCGTCAAACATGGATTTGCCTCTCTCTGCGTTCCCGTACTGAAACTCCAACCGGGCAAATTTGGCAATCAGGTCAACATCTGGAAAGACAGCAAGGAAACAATGGATGAGCTGCTAACAGGAAACCTGCAGGGCCTGAATATCATCCAAACTGCCTTTCAGATTCCTAATTATGAATGAATCTCTTCCTAGTGACGCATGCATAAATGTGGGAATTAGGTATACATGTCTGAAGTGTGGATGGCACTCACGTTCTTTATTGGACAGGCTTTGCAGCGCCCTCTGCAGAAGGGCATTTGCAGCATCGCTCTGATTCTGTTGTAGCAGGAAGTTGCTGTAACTCAGATATACGGCTTTCTCCTGTTTGAAGCGTTTCACCATGCTTTTATAAAGATTATCAGCCTCCTACACACACACACAAAATACAAAATGTAATGTTCTGATGTGATGTGTATATATATATATATATATATATATATATATATATATATATATATATATATATATATATATATATATATATATAAATATATATTTATTTAAATATTATTTTAGTAATTAAATAATTAAACATGAAAAAAGGTTGGGGGTCTGTAAAACATGTTTTAAATGTTTTTAAAGGTCTTATGTTCACCATGGCTGAAGTTATTTGATTAAAAATACAGTTAAAACCATATTATTGTGAAATATTACTTCAATTTAAAAACTGTTTTCTATTAAAATATATTTTTAAATATAATTTGTTTCTGTGATGCAAAGCTGTATTTTGAGCATCAATACTCCAGTCTTCAGTGTCACATGACTTCGTTTCTTATTATTATCAATGTTGAAAACAGTTATATCTGTGGAAATGCAATACATTTTTTTTTTTTTCAGGATCCAAGCAAAGAACAACATTTACTGAAAATACAAATCTTTCGTAACAATATAAACATTTTACTGTCGCTTTTGGTCAATTTAATGCCTTGCAGAATAAAGAAAATTAATGACTCTTGAACAAATTTGGTCAGACCGCCCACTTTTAAGTTAAAATATGTATCATTGCATCCCTTCTAACCATCACACATATCACAGGTATCACATGATATAATGTTTACTTTAATCTGGTCCGACTTGGCGTAAATATCGGCTAGCTTGAGGTACACAGGAAGAGGTTCACAGTACTGGATGGCCCGTTCAAAGACTTTCTGCAAGCTTTCTTGTGTCCCGTACATGTTCTCCAGATTTAGCATGGCCACCCACACGTTCAGCTTCTCCTGCTCATCTCTAAACACACAAACAAACCGGTTAACTCTAGTGACAAAATTGAGATTTCATTTAGATGCCATTTAAAAAAAAAACTAAATTAATTATGCAAGAATAGAGAACATCAACACACACCAATAACCCTTTGATCAAAAGCCTATCACTTATTCGCTAGTGTCAAATTATGACTGTTTTCAAACATGTTTCCTGCAGCAGCATGCAAGTTGTACTTGATTTAATTACAACCATCTTAAACCAGTCTTTTCACCTGAAGGAGATGTTTTTTAGGGCTCTCTCGCCGACCGCACGAGCCTGCTCGATCTGAGTGGCCTGCAGATGGAACGCCATGTACTGAAGCCAGAGGAGGGAGTTGTCCGGAGACGACAGGAGCAGACGCTCAAACGCCACTGTGCTGTCCGGTCGCACGGTCGTGTCCATGAGCTCCGCCTCCAGCTTGCTGAGCTGCTGCTCCTCCGCGTTCTGCTGCTCCTGCTTCAGCTCTTTACGGGGCTTTTTCACCTGCTGGAGAGAAAGAGGAGCTGTTTGCAGACTATGAATTATAAAAAGTGATTGCTAATAAAATAAGGATTTTTTAGAGTATGTTTTACAAGAAAATGCCATTTCATTTTCTCAAATTCAAAATGTTCTATTTTACATTTAACTGAATGTGTTATTTGCCGTTTCTTTGACATTATGTAAACCATAGTTGTTGTTTTTTTAAGTTTAATAATCGCTTCATCACACAGGCTGTATTGCAAATATTTTTCCCATTCCAAAATTTAAGACTTCTTGAAAATCAGAAATGTAGCATTACATCACTTGCTCACCAATGGATTCTCTGCACTGAATGGGTGCCGTCAGAATGAGAGCTGATAAAAACATCCCAATAATCCACAAGTAATCGATACAACCCCAGTCCATCAATTGAAATCTTATGAAGCGAAAAGCTGTCCATTTGTAAGAAACACACCATCACTTCTGGCCAAAATGTGTCAACTATCCAAACTAAGTTGTGTACATTACTTGTGGATTATTGTGATGTTTTTATCAGCTGTTTGGACTCTCATTCTGACGGCATCCATTCAATGCAGTGGATCTATTGGTGAGCAACTGATATAACGTTACATTTCTCTAAATCTATTGTGATAAAGAAGCTCATCCATATTTTGCATGATCTAAAGTCAATTTTCAGCAAATTTTATTTTTTGACATTTAAGATTTTTATTAGTTTAAATTTGATTAAACAATTTTCAAGACCCTATAAATTCCACACCAATTGGTTTCAGTATGTGCACCTTCCATTGTTATTCTGGAAAATTAAATAAATAGATATTCAACAGTCTACATGGGAGCAACTTAATTTTGACATATGTGTGAGCTCACCTTGCTTGTGACTTCCTGATCATCCTCACTGGAATCATGGGTGTCGTCTACAGCGGCAAAAGGTGTTAAAGAGCACAGTGTGGATTCCCACGGGAAGCCAAAAGTCACCTGTAGCTCCTTTGGCTCCTTTGCCTGCTGCTTCCCCTAAACAATCAGACGAACTGTTACACATCAGAGAAGCAGCTGTACACCAGTATTAAAATATAAAAATCACTTGAATTGATCTGAAGAGAGAAGACGCGTCACCTTTACTTGGACTTGATTTTTACACAACAGTGTTTCTTGCTCCTCTCTGAAGAACACTTCTACACCACTGTCATTATCCTCGGTTTTAGTTTTCTCTTTCTTTTCTGTGGATTTGCCCTTTACTGGGCCTTCTTTCTTTTTAATCGTCTGTCCATTTTTCTCATTGTCTTGTTGCTAGAAGGATTAAACAAGGTCAAATCCATCCTCTTCAAAACTATCTGTTAAACAAACACACGTGCACTTACCTGGCTCTCAGAATTAACCCGCTTCCTCTTGGTGGCTTTCTTGTCATGTTCTTGCTTCTGCTGCCGTTCTTGCTTTGTCAAAAGCAATGGAAGCTCAAGGGATTCTGGGAGCAGATCTGGTTTGCCAGTGTCCTTTGACAGCAGCGACAGGTTGACATGCTCGTTCTTGGTGTTCACACTGATTTAGAAGCAACTGTCTTTAGTCATATAGCTCTACAAATAGATACATTTAAATTTATTATTAATAGCTGGTCATTGTACACAAGTAGACATACATTACCTGAGAACCTTGGCTGTCTGCAATGAATTTATGGAAATGTGTTCGTAAAACGTTTTTTGGTCGTTCACAAAGTATTTTGTAGCGTTCTGGAAACGAACTCTTCCTGAGATGGTCCTTGATAACCTTAATACATGAAAAATCATTTTAATTCAACTCACGAGGCTAGAATGGTTTCTTTAAAAATGTGCAGCAAAATCAACAAACTTTACCTCACAAATATGCCAAGATCAGAAATGGATGTCACATATCCCCTGATAATCTGGCCCTCTTTTATATCGGAAATTGACTGAATGTCTGGATCTGTTAGATTCTTATTGTGCTCCTTATACAATCTGCAGAAAGGGGAGAAATTTGAGTTTAAAAATAAATAAAATGGAAAATTAAAATTACTTGGAAAAACTAAAACTAAAAAACTAAAATGAATTTTTTTGGGGGACAATACAATGAGACAAAGCTAAATTTTAAATCATCCTCATACTCAAATCTAATACAAAGCAAAACTGAAGTCTTAAGATTTATTTGTAATGCTTTCAAGTTGACTACAAATGGAAATGGCCAGTCAGATGTCCACATGAGAGCAGGCCTGTTTTATGAACTATTAAATAGTTTCAAATTAATTGTCAGACAGTGTCCTAAATATACAAGCCAACAACAAAAAAATCATTGTCATCTACACAATTACACACATGCAGGCCGGATATTTTCCATATTCTGAGAAGTAAGCAACGGATGATATGGGTCAAAGACATCCCGTTTATTACTTCAGGCAACATCACACTGCTGCTGGTTTCTCAGGATAGAAATAGCACAAACCATAGCAGTGTTCATTTCAAATGTTTATAACATTCAAAGTAGTAAATATAGTTTAAAAACCATGTCTTGCCTCACACTTTTGTTAAAAAAAAATTATTGTCTCAAGCCTAATTTCAATGTCCCGTGAAAGAAGAAAAAAACAACTTGCATTTAGATTTGATACCAAACTACAAAAAAACAAAAACCTTTTATTGACTACTAAGTACAAAACTGTTCATTAATGTTACAGCAAGAATTTTTATCATTACTAGCATAACTGACGTTATTATTGTCATTATCACATTATTGTCAAGTAATATTTATATTGGTAATGTACTTGTATTTGTTTATCATATACAAAATTAAATAATAAATAAAAATGTTTGGTATAACAGGTATGTATACATGTGAAAAATTAAATAAATTAAAACTAAATACATTCATTTATTTAATGGAATGTTTTAAAGAAGAAAAGTGATGGCGATCTACAAACCAAATTTCATCTAATTTTGAGATGATGCTTGATTATGTACCTGGAGGGCCGTAAAGAAACGTTGAACTTTCCATTTTTCTCCCCAATAATGTAGCATCTGGATAAAAGAAATGCACACACAGAAACAAACTTTACATTTAAAGCTTTTTAGTGCTTCTACGCAGGAAAAATCCTTTCAGACATTCGTCATAAATAATTCCAACTAGGTCATGACTCACCGGACTACTTGGCCCAGCTTGTAGGGCTCTAGCGGGTTGTCTTCGAATGCATCAGAGAGATCCGTTAACGAAGCCAAACCCGATTTCCCAAATGGGAGTTGGAGAAACAGTCCCATGTGAGGCAAAATTTTCCGAACCTTCGCCATGGTGATCACCCCTTGCTCCAGCTTGTATATCCCTACAGCAATGGCACACACAGGAAATGCTAAAGAGACTCGAGGGACGACCGCCACATGCATCATGATGGCAGGAGCGCGACATCAAGAGCTGTGTGACTCAGCGTTGGGCATAATCGGGACAAAATATGAACTAGGAAATGTTGTCACATCAAATCTCCTCTGACAGTACTGTGCTTCAAAACAGTTATGACTGCAGATGAAACTAGAAGTATTACCTGTGAGTGAAAGGGTAAGACGAAAAGGCCTGCTGGTAGCAAGACCAACAACCTTTGCAGGAATGGTCTGTCCCAGTTTAAAAAGCGTATGTGGGTGTTCAGCTTGCTGTGGGAAAATAATTTGAAAACATTATAGCTTATTTATTCTGAAATTAATTTAACAAAACATGCATGATTTGAAATTATTTTTACGAGTAACATTTAAGTCACCGTTAAATTACCTCTGTCAAGTAACGTTTATTAAATATAAATGAAATACTTTTTAATATACAAGCAGAGCAATATTGTAACATTACTTTTCAAATACTGCATTTAACAAACAAGTAGGGGTGGGCGAGATGATCAAAAACTTGTATCACAACATGAGTAATTGTATTTCACTGTAACATTATATATCACAATATATACTTAGTTTTGTTTTAAATAAGGTCTTTATGGTATCAAAATTTCTGATACCATAGAAATGTCATAATTGTTACCAATGGCAATATCACAACAAAAAGCTAATACTAGCATAAATAATAATAAAAAAAACCTTCAAGCTAACTGAAGACAAGTTAACAGTCAGCGATTAAATAAGAATAGGAAACTAATTACTAGCAATTGTAAAAAAACTACAGTAGAACAAATAAGAAACAATCCATGCATTGTATAAAGTAATCAACTGTATATTCTTCACTGTGTAAATTAAATGTATATTTCTTCTTAAAGTTACAAAAGTGATTTAAGCAAGAGCAGTAAGAGATTCTCTCTCTCTTTTGTTGGTTGATAAACATGAATGACAGAGCAGGAATATTAGACTGCTGTCACTTTAAGAGCTGCCCGAATCCGATTTACTGTTACACGTGTTTTCTTTCTTAGCTGTGCTTGCTTTCACTTAAGACCTACATTACTGTGTTTATGAGGATACTCGGAAAGACGGGCATTCTGACATACACAAGTGTGTGTATTTAACCGTTCAACGCCTATAAAGCATCCAAAATAACTCAATACTCTATGAGCACCGTCTTTACGTGTGTGCACCTCTCTAACGGCGCTCAGAAACAGTCTCAGCGCGTGAATATAGCAGAATTAGTTCTCTTTTGCAGCGGATTGCATTTCAACGGTTTAAAATCACTTGTTTTTACTGCAGTGCTTAAAAATGCATACAAACGATACATTTTTCGTGACCGCGTGGCAAACCAACATCACGTGAAAGTGTAACTGTGAATCTAAAATCTCTACTGGTTGACAAATTTCAACCGGCTAATCGTGTGTACAGTATATCGCCCACCCCAACAAACAAGGAAAGCAAAGTTGTACAGAGACTTACGCTAGTCTTGTTAATCATGGCTAACAGTTCGACGGTTCCCATGACATTGGGCTTCACATGAACTTCTAAGCATTGTGTTTCTTCGATGAACTGAGGAGAAGGCAAAAATTACTTCAACAGCACATGCAGTTTAATATTACATTTCCTTTTTCCTTAAACTGTAAAAAGCTACCTTTGATATAAAGCATATGACTTCATCTCCAAGTTTGTAGTTCAATTTGTCAATTGTCGTCTTGTCAGCATCATTCAGTTTGCTGAAAAAGAGTTGAAAAAGAGTGAAGTATGTAGCACAAAACTATGAATACAATGAATAGAGAAAACATACACGCAGACAAATGTTTGGTGCAGTTGTTCCCATATGCTGCCTGCTCACATTAATATAAAATCAATGTATGGAGAACTGTAGAAATGCATACCTGGGCAGAAGAGTGAGTTCAGGGATGGAAACCTTAAAGTTAGGGTGAGAGACTGGCAGGAACCTGTTGAAAGAGAATATTTTATGAATATAAAAAAATGTTACATTTCAAGCTAGGTAAATATCGAATAAAACAATGCCAACAGTTCATAAAAGCTGACATTATTACCACACCACCAATGAAAATTATTCATTCAAGCATATTCTTTACAATGAGCCACAAAAACAAAATATGACCAAATATGAGTCTGTTACTGAGCAAAAAAAGAAATAAAATGAAAATATTATATTTATATTTATTAAACATAATATAATCATATACAAAGGGGTCATATGATGCTTTTTTAAAGATCATTATTTTGTGTATTTGGTGTAACAGAATATGTTGACATGTTTTATCGTTCAAAAAACACATTATTTTTCAAATACTGTACATTATTGTATGTCCTCTATGCCCCGCCTCTCTAAAACGCTACAAAGTCCCTCCTTCCAACAAGCGCAGTCTGCTCTGATTGGCCAACTGGCACAGTGCATTGTGGACACGTAGGAAATGTAACGCCCCTTTCCTTAATCGCAAGCTTCAGCTTTCAAAATTATAGTAAAGATAGTAAATAATGTCCTTAGTTTCACCGTCAGTTCAAGCCCAAGAGGGGAACAGAGTCGCGTGACAGACACAGTGATGAAGCGTGTATGTGTTTGCAAACAAGCTGCGATTGTGTGACCGTTTCCAAGTTTCTTCCTCTCTCTCTCACACACACACACACACACACGACGCTGTGCTGTGACTCTCTCTCTCTCTCACACACACGACGCGCAAAATTCCGCATTTAAACAGTCAATAGCAAATACTTAAACTAATAACAAAACATACAGTCCTCCTGATTCAGAAGCGCCAGATTGTCATAAAGTCAGAATTACCTCCTCTCCTAGGTTCACGAAACGTTCGTCCATAAAATGCATTGCTGTTCTGTTGTAAGTAATCTTAATGATTCCTAAATACATCTACTTTAGGAAGGCCAAATAAAGTGCTTTTGCTTTCACCTAGAAACCTTGTTTGTAAATAGCCCCATTTAAAGGCACTGAGACAAAGGAGATTCTGTGACAGACAACTTAACACGGCTATATTTACTTGTGACCATGAACTGTGTGCCCTCCAATCACTCTGGCTTCCACCTTGCTCCCGACCTTCAGGGATGATGTTGGGAAGCTGCCAACCACGGGTGACTCCTCGATCTGAGACACATGGATACTTCCTGTGGTCCCTGACGGCAGTATCACCACCACATCCATGGGATTCACGTTCTTTACCGTCACCGTCATCACTTTCCCAAGATCTGTGCTCTTAGATTTGCTCTGCTCCTGTTTCTGCGTTCCTCGCCTCGGTTTCTGACACGCGACAAGAGGAAGTCCTCCAAACTCCTTGCTGCTGGGCTCCTCCACGGTCACATTCAGACTGGAACCGACGTGAAACTTCTCTGAATTTGAGAAGTCATTTATGTGAGTGCGAGTGGGAATGATGGTCAGGTGACTAGTGTTACCCAATGAGACGACAGCAAAGTCTTTGTCGGTGAACTGGATAGTGGCAGTGAGTTTGGAGTTCTTTTCCAACTGAAGACAAACAAAAAGAAAGAACTTTAACGTGCCTGAATAAATTAGTTGCTGTGGATTTTCAGGGTTTTGAGTTGGACTTACCTTTTTCTTCATCGCCGTGGTCAGCACTGAAAGCAGTGACACATGGACCTCAGACTTGAAAAGGTCAACATGGAGAATCACTGCAGTGTGTTTGCTGCCTGGACTCACATTCACACCTGAAACATTGACACAAATCTAGTTAGATGAGTTACCCGACCCTGTCGAGAAATTCACACACAACCACTGATATTGTAAAGTTGCCGGTTTCACATGCTTTCCACTTTATGGTACATGTACACAGTCCAACGAGAGTATAATTTCAACAGGAAATGGTCCTTTTTGGAATCAAATGATCCAAGACATTCAGATACAACATTATTGCAAACTAAAAGTATAACTATTAAAAGTAAGCCAAATTTGGTAAGTGCATCGAAACGCTTGATTGGGGTTATTTGAGATAAATTGTGCAGTTTAAATTTCAATCACATTTTGCCTTTCACATAAGGGATATTTAAGCATATGAAATGCTATCAAATGTGCATTGTCATGTAGTTATGAGTTGTCATGAGTTAAAGACAAAAACAAGGTTGAATATAAAAAACTTCTGAAATGTACACCAAGACAGTCAAAGGTCTTCCTTCATAGAAAATGAAGGCTTGTAGGTCTAATCAGACTGCATTATATTATATAACATTATATTATAATAATAATATACACTCACCTAAAGGATTATTAGGAACACCTGTTCAATTTCTCATTAATGCAATTATCTAATCAACCAATCACATGGCAGTTGCTTCAATGCATTTAGGGGTGTGGTCCTGGTCAAGACAATCTCCTGAACTCCAAACTGAATGTCAGAATGGGAAAGAAAGGTGATTTAAGCAATGTTGAGCGTGGCATGGTTGTTGGTGCCAGACGGGCCGGTCTGAGTATTTCACAATCTGCTCAGTTACTGGGATTTTCACGCACAACCATTTCTAGGGTTTACAAAGAATGGTGTGAAAAGGGAAAAACATCCAGTATGCGGCAGTCCTGTGGGCGAAAATGCCTTGTTGATGCTAGAGGTCAGAGGAGAATGGGCCGACTGATTCAAGCTGATAGAAGAGCAACTTTGACTGAAATAACCACTCGTTACAACCGAGGTATGCAGCAAAGCATTTGTGAAGCCACAACACGCACAACCTTGAGGCGGATGGGCTACAACAGCAGAAGACCCCACCGGGTACCACTCATCTCCACTACAAATAGGAAAAAGAGGCTACAATTTGCACGAGCTCACCAAAATTGGACGGTTGAAGACTGGAAAAATGTTGCCTGGTTCTGACCATGTCCATCCCTTTATGACCACCATGTACCCATCCTCTGATGGCTACTTCCAGCAGGATAATGCACCATGTCACAAAGCTCGAATCATTTCAAATTGGTTTCTTGAACATGACAATGAGTTCACTGTACTAACATGGCCCCCACAGTCACCAGATCTCAACCCAATAGAGCATCTTTGGGATGTGGTGGAACGGGAGCTTCGTGCCCTGGATGTGCATCCCACAAATCTCCATCAACTGCAAGATGCTATCCTATCAATATGGGCCAACATTTCTAAAGAATGCTTTCAGCACCTTGTTGAATCAATGCCACGTAGAATTAAGGCAGTTCTGAAGGCGAAAGGGGGTCAAACACAGTATTAGTATGGTGTTCCTAATAATCCTTTAGGTGAGTGTAGATTTAATCGGCATGTGAATGTAAAGTTGACCAAAGTTAAAGTTGAACTGAAACAATAAATAAATAAACCATAAATACATTTTCACATCATTCAAGAGAATAACATTGGACTATTTAACTATATATTTCCAAGTGAAAACTAAAAAAATAATGTATCATGTGGTCCATTTTACGTTAACTGAAAAAGATGGAAAACAAATTAGAAAGGTTGCCAAATTAAATTAGTTGAAATAAATTGAAGTTCTAAAATTAATGAAACTAAGACTGACAAAAACATTAAAGCTGAATAGAAACTCAGCTTTAAGCAAAGGCTTTCCTGTCGCTCAAATAGTAGAGCATGGCGCTACCTTCTGTGTGGTACTTTGAGACCAATAGAGTGGCTTGACTGAGCTGGTCTGAGGTCAGTGCGACCGAGCCATCCTCTCTGTTATCTCCCACCATCACCTTCAGTTTAGCTCCCAGTGATACAGCAGAGAGCTGCTGCAGGGCATCAGACTCCCCTGGAGACAGACAGAGATTTTGATTAAAGACACTAGAATACCCAGAAAACAGAAGTTAAACACCTTATCTTTTGACATTCATCAGAGTCTACACTCGTACCTCTGCAAGTCATCATCTCAAAAACAGCCTTCCTTTCCTTCAGACCCTGGATCAGTCTGGCTTGGGACCCTTCCTCTGAGAGACTCAATTCTGACTCCTTCAGACTGACCAGAAACCTGCTCTTCTCTTCGTCCAATTTGGTGACTTTGGCAATAACCGTCTGGCCGATGTTAAAGACGGTTGAGATGTCCGTGATGAACAGATCACCAATGGCCTACAACGAGACAGAAATACAAACTCAAATCTACACAAAAATTTACAATTTCATACTAAATCCCATCCAAACGACCAAAACAAAGACGTACAGCTTTAGGAGCGAGGCCGCAGAGTCCATACGGGAAATTGACAAAGACTCCATAAGGCATGATGTTCTTCACCCAGCCGACCATCTGCATCCCCATCTGGAGCTCAGAGAAGCTTTTGGGGATGCTGTCATCCTCCAGACAGGCCTTCAGCATTGGTTTCTTAGTGAGAGTCTGAACAGAACTAGGTTAAGAAGAACTGAACAATGTGGAAGTTTGTCAGCTTGATTGCACAGATACTATTTAAACTGAACTGAGCTGGAAGATAACATCACTGAATCAATGATGAGCTGACTTTAAGGCTGCAGTCCGTAACTTTTTTTGGTTAAAAATTATCCAAAATCAATATTTGAGCAAGTACATAACCAGCCAGTGTTCAAAGCTACCACCTTACTTTAGCCCGATTCACAACGGTTAGCTTATAATAATGTTTTGTAATTTGAGTGGTACGGGTAGGTATTCGAGGGAAAATTGAGCTTGGCACTGCGTCATTACGTCACGTCTGTAAACATAAAGACGTTGTCCTGGCTAGCAGGCTATAGCATGTGAGGATCCTGCAGGAGGCACATCGTTTATAGCCTTTTCTCACAGCAGCTAGAATAATTAAATGTATCATTTTGATGGCGGATTGTAATCCAGAAAGGATTGTGTCTGAAACACGTGAATAAAATTAAATTACATTAAAGTTTTAAATGTGCTTCTGATTACAGATAGCCTGGGATTACAGAATATTTGTATTTTAAAGAAAACCAGTTTGAAGGGAGCATAGTTTGCTTTTTGCATTAAAAGAATTTCTTAATATGAAATTCGAATGGCACGACAATTAGATTAGACTGTACAGAAATTGAAATCTACACGTTAATACACACTATACTCATAGTCACGCAATGCTGATGTTGTTAACATTAATAATTTGAGAATAAACTATAACAATAATAATAACAATTTGCACGGTTTGATGTGATATGAGCTAACAATCTTTAGATTAAATCACCATTGGTAGCGTGATTTATGGTAATGCTTTTTTCCTCAGTTGGTTTGTTACTTGTTCAGATGACAGTATATGGTGAAAATTCTTATTTGGGTCATATATTCCAAGACGTAGGCTAGAATCTGTGATTGCGAAGTACAGTAAACATACACCGGTGCGGTGACTGACTTGCCACACATTCACCTGCGCTGAAGCCGTGCACAACCCAAGCTAGATAAAAGATCATTCCACAAGTAACTGCAATTCCAATCTTTGCAAACAAAGATGGTGAGATGCAAAACTTACTTGGGAGTTACTTTCCAGCTTTAATTGGAAATGACATGTTTACTATCATCCTCTTGCATTATTGACACTCCTGTGTAATACTGTAAAGCTGCTTTGACAGCATCTGCATTCAATAAAATGCTATATAAATATAGGTGACTTGACTTGCCAGTCAGAGCTTTTATAGTTATTTTTACTGACAACAAAGACATGAATGGCTGTGTGAGGATACAATGCCCGTCTTGGTCTTGCTGAGACACTTTATATTAGAGATGGTGTCGCCCTCCTCCAGCACCATCCAGAGGGGAATGCAGTTGGTCACATGGTCAGAGAGGTGCACTGTTTCTATGAAAGCTGGCACCTCCTCAGGAACAATGGAGACCTCTATACCATCCAGGATTTTGCGGCATACTTTTACTTCGACTGTCTAAATAGGAAAAAGCAATGAAAGAAAAGTTTACAAAAAGTATTGTGCTTTGAAAAGAAAGCAAGTATAAAAACTTTTTTCAGTCAAATTACCTGTCCAACCACAAAGTCAAAATTAGTCCGTGCCTCTTTTATGTCTCCCTCAGTAACGGCCCTGAAGGATAAACGTAACATCTTTTTTTTTTCATCACAATCCAAGACTTTGGCCTGGACAACCTGCAGAAAACCATTAAAAGTGTTACTAATTAGTGTGAACTGAAGATCATAACCGTTCAAGAGACACAGAAGTGTGTGACCGGAATAGATTTGACAATACGTGAAGTGACATTCAGCCAAGTATGGTGACCCATACTCGGAATTCGTGCTCTGCATTTAACCCATCCAACGTGCACACACACACACACACACAGCAGTGAACACACACACACACCGTGAACACACACCCGGAGCAGTGGGCAGCCATTTTATGCTGCAGCGCCCGGGGAGCAGTTGGGGGTTCGGTGCCTTGCTCAAGGGCACCTCAGTTGTGGTATTGAGGGTGGAGAGAGCGCTGGACATTCACTCCCCCCACCTACAATCCCTGCCGGCCGGAGACTCGAACCCGCAACCTTCGGATTACAAGTCCGACTCTCTAACCATTAGGCCACGACTTCCCCACACACACACAATGTGCATGAGCAATATAATATACACTATCATTCAAGTTTAGACACAGTAACATTTTTTCAAATGGTATTTGAAGTCTTTCATGCTAACCATAGCACACTCAAAAATGAAATATTAACTCTTCCATTTTAAAATATAATTTATTTAAATGTAGTTTTCAGCATCATTACTCCAATTTTCAGTGTCACGTGATCCTTCAGAAATCTTTCTAATATGCTGATTTGATGCTTAAGAAACATTCATTATTATTATTATTATCTGTGTTGTGACCCCAAATTTTTGAACAGCAGTGTAACATAATTTTTAACTAGATGCATTTGGAAGTTTTTAAATATTGTTCCTCTCTGACCTGTCCCACGAAGAAGAGCTCTTCTGGTTTAGTCACATACTCTGTGGACAATTCCGCCATAGGAACCAGACCCTTCACATCTTCATAGAAACGAACAATGCAGCCAAAGTCCTTCACACACACGATGACGCCGTGGGAGACGCAGCCCACCTTGGCATCAGCATAGGACAGGAAGAGAGGGAGTGTGGACTCAACAAGGGTCTTCTTCCTGGTCAGGCACAACTTCTTCTGCTGGGTGTCCACTGACAACACCTAAACAAACCCATGTTAATTTAATCAGAAGAGAGGTTACAAATACATTGTCAGTGAAACAAGACTGCATTCACAGGAGTGAGAGATGTCAAAAGCCAAGACAGTACATAATTTGGGAAAATTAAAAAAATCAATTCAAAATAAAACAATAAAACACTTTGGAATTATCTATTTGTTTTAAATGATCAAAACAGGTTTGCATTGTATTTTTTAAAAACTCAAGTCTGGATTAAAGGGAAATAAAATAAAATAAAAAAATAAACAACAACGACAAAAAAAACATTTGACAATATATTTCTTTGAAATAATCAAAGCAGCTTTAAATTTTACATAATTTTTTTTTTAAAAAAATGTGTAAAGTGGAGAAAGCTATTTCATTGTCATGTGAAAAGATATTTTCAAACATGTTATGAAAAAGACAAGTTCAAAAGGGAAAATGGAGTAACTGCACAAAAACTGCATGGCTTGTTATTATATCTGATCAAAAAACGAACAAACAAAACAAAAACAAACAAAAAAACACTCAGGCATAATCTGTTTGTTTCAAATAAATCAAAGCAGTTTTAAATGTTACATTATATTTTCAATATATCAAGACTACATTAAAGGGGAGAGAGAAAAAAAAAAAAAAGTATAAAATTTCAGGAAAATAAACAAACAAACCCAACAATAAAAATTTTGGCGTAATCTATTTGTACTTGTGCTGTCAAACGATTAAATCGCATCCAAAATAAAAGTCTGTTTACATAATGTGTTTGTGTACGGTGTATATTATGTATATAGAATTCACACAGTATATCTTTTTCAAATTTTTACATGTATATACATTTATATTCTTATATTTTATATTATACATAAATATATTTAATATATAACAACATATTTTTCTGAAATATATACATGCATGTGTTTGTATTTATATATACATAAATATACAATGTACACACACACATATTATGTAAATAAAAACTTTTATTTTGGATGTGATTAATTGCGGTTTTTAAAAACTTTTAGTGTGTAGACAGCCATTTCATTGTCATCTGAAGATATTTAAATTGGAGTAACCCCCAAAAGACTGCAAGACTAAATATTACTACTTTTACAATAGTTTCATCATCTTGGACATCCTTATTTTTCACTGACCCAAATAACAGTGCATGACTTTAACATCCTCACCCTGCACTTGACCTTCAGTCCATCAGTGAACAACTTCTCTGGGTTCTTCAGGATGATATCGGCCAGGTGAATTCTGGGTATCAAACCTCTGATGTGGTTCGTTATCTTCACGTACGCACCGTGTTTCTGCAAATCCGTAACTGTACCCTGAAACCCACAGGAAGCATTTGACCATAAGCATATTTATTATATTGCGTGACATTTCCTGCAAATCCAGTTATATTATGTGCTCAAGCACGGTTGCCCACCTCAACAATTTGTCCCAATTTGACATCTTGATATCTGAACAACTCGGTTTCAACAGTGCTCCTATAAAACAAAACAACAAATTATAACAGAGAAGACCGAGAACACCCTAGCAACCACATAACAGCAGCCTAGCAACCAACCTGCGCAGTGTGCCCACGTGCATTTGCTCTATAGGACTGTAATCTATGATTCTCAGAGTGTGCTCAGGCTGGTTCAGCAAGCGGTTTGGGTTCAATTCTTCATGTGCCTCCTTTATGAGGTTTTTCTACATGTAAAATGCAAATAAAAATCCATTAGACTCTCAGATCAGCGGTCACGTGTGTACATCTGTGTCAAGACTGGCTTTGTACTCACATGCACAAAGACTGGGGTCCCATCAGGCATCTTCATCAAGGCTCCAGAGCGATGGTGCAAAGCAGTCATCTTACAGCCCAGCACCACCTCACTCACCCGCTCACTCAAGAAATCTTCCAGCACAGGACCGCCTGGTGGCAGGAGATGGCTGCGCAGGGACAGAGCAATGTGCCGTGTGGATGGCTCTACATACAGAATCCGCGCCAGGACCTGAGACAGAGCCGGAAGAAAAGAACTTCATTATTGACTGAGAATCAGGGTTATTTTGCTATCATTTACATACTATTATACTTTAAAGTTTTATTTCTACACTTTCAATTTTCATTTTAGTTAATGATTCGTCATTTTGTTTTGTGCTTTTTAGTTTTTGTTTATTTTAAATATTACTATTTAGGATATAATTACTTTTTCATTTTACTTTTATTTACAGTTTCAGTGGTTCAATTTAAAGGAACACTCCACTTTTTTTGACAATAGGCTAATTTTCCAACTCCCCAAGAGTTAAACAGTTGAGTTTGACCATTTTTGAATCCATTCAGCCGATCTCCGGGTCTGGTGGTAGCACTTTTAGCTTAGTTTAGCATAGATCATTGAATCGGATTAGACCATTAGCATCTCGCTCAAAAATGACCAAAGAGTTTCAATATTTTTCCCATTTAAAGCTTGACTCTTCTGTGGTTACATCGTGCACTAAGACCGACAGAAAATGAAAATTAGCGATTTTCTAGGCTGATATGGCTAGGAACTATACTCTCATTCCGGAGTAATAATCAAGGAACTTTGCTGCCGTACCGTGGGTGCAGCAGGTGCAACCTTTTCTCAGCTGAATGTCATCTGAAGAGCGTGCATAACGGTGCCTCTGACGGCGCACATCTCGATAAATATACAGAATTATAGTATTTCAATATTCACGCAAACAATAATCTGTTCTGTCTTAAGTGAACGCTTGGGGAACTGATGGGGAAAAAACATCTGATGTGTAACTTTATATGATTCATGCATTACAGTAGGCCGTCTGTCTCAGTGTTATCGATCAATAGACTATAAAAGAAAAAAGCTGGAATCACTCGTAGCACTTCATTTAAACGCTTTTGTAGTTTTAAAAATCTATTTGTAATGAACACACTGAAATGATTTTTACATTTGATTTTCGTAGGCTATATGAATGCTTTTGTTTAGATGTAGAATGATAAAGGTAATGCATTATGTGTTTCTTTCTACGCTATTTGTTCCTATACTGTGATTATTAATATGGTAGCCTAATTATTAATAAGTAAAGAACTGGAGGAAAATTTTAATCTTTCTCATAATCAACCTTGCTGACTCTATATCTACTTCAAACGGGTGTAGCAATCATTTTTTGTACGATTCCAAAAAAATCATACATCATTTTGAAGGTCTTTTAATGGAGAATGTGAACGTAAAAATAAAAATAATTTTTTTATTTTTATTTGCTCGACTCGTTTTGTCAGCACAGGTCACATTCTCGGGAAGAAGCACGTGTGGAGGCACTAAATGACAACAACGTATGCGGGATGTTTCAGATGGTATGGCAATGAATCGGATATGGGTCACAACTGAAAGAACGTGTAAACGGACAGCCAAAAAAAACGGATATAGGCAACAAATAGGAATTGAGCATCAAGACCTGCAGTGTAAACGAGGCCTGGGCTTAAGCCTTGTCTGTGAAACCAGGAGTAAGACTTTCTGGTCTGATTTAAGACTTTAAGTCCTTCATTTGGGCGAGTACCCACAGAAACCTTGATTTTATTTCAGTTTTATAAACATAATTTTTTTCCCCTTTATATTATATTATACTATATTTTGAAACTATTTCTATGGCCTTTTGACTCATACCTCGTCTCCTATGTTGTAGGTAGATGCTTTGTCCTCATCAAGGTGCAGAAAATCAACCATTCCAGTAAAAGATGAAAGATACGTGACAATAAGCCCATGAGGAGTAACCTATCATGACAAAACATCAGCAGACAACGTCAACATCTCAAAACGATTGATCTAGAACACTTGAAATTATCTTAAAGAAGGAATTCAAACTGCTTACAGTGACTTACAGTTGTTCCTGCATATTAAACTGGGATAGGAGGAAGTATTTTAACATTGACAATTTTATATTTTATGTCTATGTGCAGCTGACTTACCCTCTTGATGTGTGCCCGGATCAGAAGTCCCGGCAGGAGCGTGTCTAGAGTCCATTTTTGTTTCTCTGCACAGGCCTTTCCAAGAGCCTGGGGATCCTGGGACAGATGCACCACACGTCCATCGTTCTTGACTTCCTCTATCAGGATCGTCATGTACTGACCCACATTCAGATCTGAGATAAACAGGAAACTTACAATCATAATACCGCTTTTAATCCTGATCAGAAGACATTGACAGCTCATCCAAAACTGAAATTACGCCAATGTTGTTGTCATTCCAAACCTGCATATCTTTAATTATTATTAATGCAATAAAATGTAAAAGTTTAAATAATTTGACATCTTAAAGCTAGTTCTTGCCATACAGGTTTGGAATTACATGAAGGTGAGAAAATACGTTTTTAGGTTAACTAATTTAACTTTATTTTATCCAATATGATGCGAGTTATTCATCTTGTCATTGAACTATAATAAACAGTATATGTAGACTAATGACATGTTACGTTGCTGTGTTTGTGCCGGATTTTATACCTTTTTTTGAGGATGTGCTTTGTTTGGGCAGGAAAGCTTTAGTGCCACTGATTCCGATGTCAACCAGGAAGCCGTGATCTTCCACACTCTCCACACAACCACTCAGCGCCTCAAATGTCAAGACAGTCTTATCTCAGTTCACAAGTGACAATTACTCATAAAAGATTCAACAACAACTGGGTGATACATACTACCAATATGTATATAAGTTTGGGTTACGCTCAGTTTTTTTTATTTTTTATTTATTTAGCAAGGACACATCAAATGATCAAAATTGACAGTAAAAATATTTCTATTTCAAATAAATGCTGTTCTTATGCTAAAAATACAGCTTTGCGTCACAGAAATAAATGACATTTTAAAATATATTCAAATAGAAAACATGAGTGTGTGTGACAGACTTCATTTAAAAAGAAAGAAAAACTTTTGACCAGTAGTGTAAAAAAAATCAGATGTTAAAAAAATGTACTTGTTATTTTCCAGCCATAGGATTATATGCATACGCTCTAAAACTGCATTCTGAAAATTAAATAACAGTCCTGAATTATTTCATTTTAATATCGGTATCAAAAGAACACTGAACGTTTCATAAATATTCAATATATCACCCAGGTCATTTTGATACAACCATCTACTTGAATATAATATTAAAAAATATATAAATAAATGGTACATAATATATAAAAGTTTGCAAACTCACCATTCCAGGTTTCAAAGAACTTGAACTCAACATCTTGTTAACCCCTTTAGGGTTGATTGACACCTTAAGTCTAGTATGACCCTCCTTAACGGAATCGAGAGAGAACACAACGCATCTGATCAGCATCCCAGGAGTAAGCAGTTGTTGGAGAGGGACAACTTCCTGTGATGAGTAGACAAACACAAACAAAATGCATCCTTTAATGACAACATTCACATTTAGCTTTACATTTTCAGTCCTTGTAACTGTACAGTCCTTGTACTTCAGTACCTTTAAACTGTCTTCAGAGTCCAGGGATTCCTTAAGAATATTGGTATAGGAGTCACAAATGTTGTAGATTGGCAGGTAACCAACAAGACCGCTGGGAAAACCAACTACCGCCTGTAAGTCTGACACTTCCTTCACACAACCCAGCATCAGAGTGCCAATCTTCAGATTCTGGACAGAGAAAGCAGAATGCCAGAGTGATCAGAAGCAAAGTCAGTGGCATGACTCGATTCTTGTGTGGGTTTGTTTAAAAAATAAATGTCATTCCAGACAGACTGGATGATGGGGAGATCAGATCTCTGTGTGGAGCACTGGCTGTTGTACGACAAATATCTCAATGGATTATTACAATTAATGACAAAATTAATGTTAACTGATATTTCCTACTGACACGCTACAGCAAAAGATAGAAATAACTGACTCAAAACATTCTTTAAACTGGTGAAAATACTAATGTATGTATATATATATATATAGAGAGAGAGAGAGAGAGAGAGAGAGAGATTTATTTTTTAAACTCAATATTGCAAATTAAAAATATCGCCTATGCATATACATACCCGAAGATGAAGAATTTCCCCAATGGACGCAGTATTAAGTTTTAAATCCCCACTTTCCACTTTTTGTTGTTTAGTTTTGTGCTTTTCATCCTGTTGCGCCAGCTTTCTCTTCTTTGTAACCACTGTTTGACGAGTCTGAAAAACATGACATGTATGCACATGACTCTCATAGCAGATGTGAAGGCTGAATTAAAATCACTGTTGTAGTCACTACCATCGTTATCATCATCTTACTTCAAAAAGATTGTCCACATCATGTGCCTTAACAGTTTTGGACTGGGTGGTCTTCTTCTCTGTCCCACCACGGGGAAAATCTTCCTCCATTGACGCCATTCTTCGCCGCGTAACGTTACCCAAATATAAAGCCTCTAATGATGAATTCCAATAAAGAAACAAACGCATAAAACATAAAGCTTTTTAGACATGAATCCTTATATTGTCTAACATCTGCTCACATGTCTTTACAAAACTGCAGGCGTGGACACATTAGAAACACTATAATGCAACATTTAACCAACACATTCCTTAAACACGCAACACGTGCCAGTAAAAACCCTCTAGAGGTAAAAAAAAAAACAAAACAAAAAAACTAATTATTTTTACTCACGCTATAAAACGTTGCGTAGATCGATGTAAAACACTCCGTGTGTGTAAATCTCACATGTTCCTCAGAAGCGTGCCATCTGTGCGACCCGGACGTAAACACTGAGAGGCGGGATTTAAGATTACACTGCAAGGAAAAGAATTAACCAATAGAATGACGGGAATATTAGATTGACGTCTCTGCGAACCTATTACTTTAGTGTACAAAGTGATTGACGGGAGTGTAATCCAATGACTGCAGTTGATTCTGGCTATCACCGCGAAGGCGGGATTTCCTGAAACCATTCACTTTCCGGCCACTCCATTGAAGGGCACCAGTTTGCTTGGTAAGTCATGTTTCACATTTGAATAGAAATGCTTTTTTATTCAGCGTGTTTTATAAATCGATGCTGTTTTTATATTGTTTGCAAAGCGAATATATGCTGCTCGGTAAAGCCCGCAGGTCGCATTTACCATAAAGACGCTTGGTTTAGCAAACAGACTGTCAAGGTGCTAATATCCAAATTATAATATATTTGAATTTTAAACATTGAAATTGGCTACAAAATCTAATTCTACAACTATATTTCAGGAAAAAAAAAACAGCCTGTCATTGTTCCAATAGGCAGTGTTGTCCTTTATGCATTTTGTGTGACCTTACGTATTTATGAAAAACGATGCTTAACTTTGAATGTGTTCAGGTGCATTTATGAATATGTTTATCAACAGATTGCGCATAGAAATCATGGGAGGACACGACGCAGGAACTCACCACCAGTTCACTGGCATCGCCAAGTACTTCAACTCATACACAATCACAGGCAGGAGGAATGTAAGCTGAATTACACACCAATTCTGCCATTATTATGCAGTTAAACTCAAGTACTCATTGCCTGTATTTTCCCACTACATTAAGTATTTATGTAAACCAGACTGTTTTTCCATTGACTTCAGTGTGTGTTGGCCACATACGCCAGCATTGCTGCCATTATCCTCTTCTTCAAATTGAAGCCAAAAAAGCAAAAGGCAGTGAAATCAAGTTAATTTATAGTAAGTACTGCCTAAATTGAACTTTTCCAAATGTATGCATATTTCCAAAAGTTTAATTCCAACTCCTTTCCTCTATTTTCAGGACGTTTTGTGATGAAGCTAGGGGTGCAGGAAGCTGGATGTCCTTGTTTTGACCGCATCACTTCGGTTTAACTATGTAAAGAATAAAAAAAAGATCACTTGTACCAGACAAACATTGTGTATAAAACTTGTTTTATTTACAATTTTAGGCACTAGTATTAAAATTTGTACAGAAATTGAGAAGTGTTGATAACCAACACATTTCAAAGATCAATAACCAGTTTCTGATTTGGAAAAGTTAATTTACAAAGACAAAAGTACATTGAAAACAAGCATGGCAGTGACGCTATCGATGAGAAAAAGACATGAGCTTCTCATGAGCAAGAGGTGTAAAATCTAATCTAGGATCAGCATCTGAATGATGCAAGAGGTATCGGTGGCTGCTTCCAGGTAGCTCGTGTATGCTCCGTGTTTGGTGGTTCGTTATGATGTCTTTCACTCCGCTTGAACCTATTTCACATGTTAGGTTGAGCAGTAATCTTTAAACAATATGTACCGCTCACAAAAAACAAACACAGCTACGTAAAGTCATTGTCCTCAGGAATACCCAGTCACTTCATTGGGAGTTGTACGCGCCTGCGGCCAGTAGCAGGTTGCGTCTGGTGAAGTGGAGGTGGGTGACAGGTGTGGATTTGCTGTGATACGTCCCGAGCAGCAGCTCCTGGGAGTTATCGGGCAGGTGAATGTGGCCTGTCGCTGCGGTGAAGTCATCTGTCTCCACGTCATCGAAAGCCTTCATGGAGTCCCATAGCCGAACGGTGTTATCCATAGAGCCTGGAGCAAAACACATCATTTTTTTATTTTTAAAGAATGATGTATGGATTATCAAGTAAACCGCAGCAAAAAGACTCATACCACAACATAAAATGGGACGTATTTAGAATCATACTAAAATGCCTCTGACTTACTAAATAAAAACAAAACATAACTATCAATCAGACAACAGAAGGCATTCAGTAGATTGTGTGCTGACCTGATGCGAGGATTTCTCCATCTCTGCTGAACTTGAGTGCATAAATTGTGTCTGTGTGACCCTTCAGCTCTCCGATCATCAGTCCATGTCCAATATCCCATAGTAAAACCCTGCCGTCTGTGGATCCAGATGCCAGGAACTTTCCATTAGGTGAGAATGCTAGAGAATGGATGGGCCCCTGAAAAACAAACATTAGCATTTTTTACTATTACTCATATGACTCTGTATATGGAAAAAATAAGGTTATAAAAAGGCCATTGCGTAATAAATTACAAATGAGATGGACATTTAAAAAATAAAAATAAAAAGTTGAGCAGGTTTGTTAGTGAAGGGTTTGAATGGCATGACAAGGATAAGTGTTTTGAACAGCAGCTGGAATAAAATATATAAATTAGATTAAAAACTTAATTAGAGAATTAGTAATATTCCCTTGGCAACTAATTGAAATACAATAAGTTTAAGCTGAAGTAATAAAATGACAATAAACAGAAATAAAAAATTAAAACTCAAAATATTAATAAATACTATAATAGTAAGGCTACATTAACAACACTGAGATGGAAAATGAATAAAGATAGAACGTCACGGATGCAATGCTAATTCAAATACAAATGAGATGAATGGGATTTCCTGTCAAGTGCTCATTTCATTCAGTGGCCTTTGGAAACTTTCAATACCTTGTGACCTGCGAAAATGCGGACACAGTTTCCATTCAGGACATCCCAGAGGCGTATAGTGCGGTCGGTTGAGCCTGTGACCACATAGTTAGAGTTGGGGTGGAATCGCGTGCAGGTGACGTCAGCTAGATGCCCAGCAAATATCCGCAAGGGCTGGTAATGATCTGTCGCCCAGAGGCTGGGAATCAAATAAAGATATCCTATTTGATTAAGGTCTTGAAAACATTTGCAATATCTTTTCATTCATAGATGGGTCTCTTCATAACCAGATTTGGAAACAGGCAATATGATAATTATATAGTGCCATGCTACTTCGGTGTGGGAAAAAAAAATTTACTTAAAGAAAATAGAAATATATACAGGTGCTGGTCATAAAATTAGAATATCATGAAAAAGTTGATTTATTTCAGTAATACCATTCAAAAAGTGAAACTTGTATATTAGATTCATTCATTACACACAGACTGATATATTTCAAATGTTTATTTCCTTTAATGTTGATGATTATAACTGACAACTAATGAAAGTCACAAATTCAGTATCTCAGAAAATTAGAATATTGTGAAAATGTTCAATATTGAAGACCCCTGGTGCCACACTCTAATCAGCTAATTAACTCAAAACACCTGCAAAAGCCTTTAAATGGTCTCTCAGTCTAGTTCTGTAGGCTACACAATCATGGGGAAGACTGCTGACTTGACAGTTGTCCAAAAGACGACCATTGACACCTTGCACAAGGAGGGCAAGACACAAAAGGTCATCGCTAAAGAGGCTGGCTGTTCACAGAGCTCTGTGTCCAAGCGCATTAATAGAGAGGCGAAGGGAAGGACAAGATGTGGTAGAAAAAAAAGTGTACAAGCAGTAGGGATAACTGCACCCTGGAGAGGATTGTGAAACAAAACCCATTCAAAAATGTGAGGGAGATTCACAAAGAGTGGACTGCAGCTGGAGTCAGTGCTTCAAGAACCACCACGCACAGACGTATGCAAGACATGGGAAAGTACATTTTGCATTTCCTTTGGAAATCAAGGTCCCAGAGTCTGGAGGAAGAGAGGAGAGGCACATAATCCACGTTGCTTAAGGTACAGTGTAAAGTTTCCACAGTCATTGATGGTTTGGGGTGCCATGTCATCTGCTGGTGTTGGTCCATTGTGTTTTCGGAGGTCCAAGGTCAACGCAGCCGTCTACCAGGAAGTTTTAGAGCACTTCATGCTTCCTGCTGCTGACCAACTTTATGGAGATGCAGATTTCATTTTCCAACAAGACTTGGCACCTGCACACACTGCCAAAGCTACCAGTACCTGGTTTAAGGACCATGGTATCCCTGTCCTTGATTGGCCAGCAAACTCGCCTGACCTTAACCCCATAGAAAACCTATGGGGTATTGTGAAGAGGAAGATGCAATACGCCAGACCCAACAATTCAGAAGAGCTGAAGGCCACTATCAGAGCAACATGGGCTCTCATAACACCTGAGCAGTGCCACAGACTGATCGACTCCATGCCACGCCGCATTGCTGCAGTAATCCAGGCCAAAGGAGCCCCAACTAAATATTGAGTGCTGTACATGCTCATACTTTTCATGTTCATACTTTTCAGTTGGCCAACATTTCTAAAAATATTAATTGATATTCTAATTTTCTGAGATACTGAATTTGGGACTTTCATTAGTTGTCAGTTATAATCATCAAAAGGAAATAAACATTTGAAATATATCAGTCTGTGTGTAATGAATGAATCTAATTTACAAGTTTCACTTTTTGAATGGTATTACTGAAATAATTATGACCAGCACCTGTATAGGAGTATGTGTATGTATATATATATACACATACATAAATAGACATTTATATATACATATATTGTTATACATTATGGTAGGATGTGCCTATACAATACATATATTAGTATACGCTAATTTAAATAAACCCAAATTGTCATAACTGTAATAAAAGCAATTTAAAAAAAAAGTTGATTTCATTAATAACAGCATTACAATAATGAGAATCTACTGTACCGTGCTACTCTGTCATGTCCTCCAGACACAAAGTAATAACCAAAGGGTGAGAACTGAGTGTCCCACACTGGATAGTTATGTCCTTTATACCCCACCAGACACGTAAACGTCTGCAGGCTCCACAGTCTGACTGTACCGTCCTCAGAACTAGACAACAGATAGTTCCTAAGAGACACAGAGATATTAAACCACACTGTCAGATCTGCTGCAGAACGCTTCAAAACTGCAGGAAGATAACGAATCATGCAAAACATGTTTAGTCCATTGCAAAGTAATTGATTGGTTGTTCTTATGCTTACACACCTTCACTGTTGTCTTGTTTTACTTAGAGATACTTTAGAGGACACGTCTGATACCTGTCTGGACTGAAGCTGACACCGTACACCGGCCCGCTGTGACCGCAGAGGATCTTGGACTCACTGGCCGTCTTCTCATCCATGATCCTCTCCAGAACGTCATCAGACTCTTTATCAATCAGATTCAGTTCTACAGAATCGGACAGCACAATTGAAATCATACATTGCTTACACTGAGGTCTAATTTGGGATTGTTTTTAAAACCTGAAATAAAGGTAAGATATCAAATAGTGATTATGGAGACACATACCTGCTGCAGATTTGACCTTGCGTAATTTTTTAGGTGTGACACACCATACGCGGACAGTGGAGTCTGCAAAGCCTCCCGCTAACAGACTGGAGTCATCAGTGAAGTCTACTGCCGTCAAACCCTGAGCGAGAACACACAATCAGCACGTGTGAATTCAAGCAACACTAAACATCAACAAAAACACAGCCAACCTGGTAGGCGTTGAGGAACGAATAGAAGCAAATGGAAGGCAGGTTCTCCGGGCCCAGCCGGATTCTTTTGGTGCTCTCCTTCATGTACATGATCTTGTCCAGTTTGTCCGAGTCCTTCAGCTCCGGCAGAGGGATCCTGTCAGACAGAGAACACCCCGAAAAAGAATAATAGGTTATGAAAATATACATCCAGTTTCAAATCATTTCTAAGCATCATCTAAATATATCCACTAGCAATATATACACTACCTTTCAAAAGTTTGGGGTTGGTAAGATTTTATAATTGGTCTGAAACAAGTGGTGTTTAAAGTAACAGTTTTCTATTTAATAGATTTTCAAATGTAATTTATTCCTGTGATCAAAGCTGAATTTTCAGCATCATTACTCCAGTCTTCAGTGTCACATGATCCTTCGGAGATCATTCTAATGATTCTGATTTATTATAAATAAACATTTATTATTATCAATGCTGAAAACAGAAACCATGATACATTTTTTCTGTGTTCTTTAATGAATCGAAAGATTAAAATAATTGATTTAAAACAGAAACAGAAATCGCTTGTAACAATGAAAAAGTTTTCACTGTCACTTTTGATCAATTTAAGGTGTCCTATGAAAAAAACTTTCCAAAAAAACAAAACAAAATCGTACTCATCCCAAATTTCTGAAACGGTACTGTGCAAGTAAACTCAATCTGAATGAAATGGGTTTTTCATTGTAGCTGAATACTGAGCTTCTGTCATACCTGTTCTGTTGAGGAGCATTGGGGTCTTGTTTCTTACTCTTGGAGCCCATACTGTCCTTTTTTGTTTTCTTCTTCTTGGGCTTCCCTTCCTCATTCTCTGCTTCATCATCTTCATCATCTAACGGGACCTCAATCTCTGGCTCCTTTAGCAGCCCGTAAAATACCTGGTACCATTAGAAACAAAACATACATCATTAAAACACACAATCATTTTCAAATAATTCAAGAGATTGCAATTATGGTATGATTTTTTTAAATCTCTTCCAATGCCTTTCCTCAGAATTTCCTCAAAGAACAAACTTTCACATTACAAATCCCATCGAGTAACTTAATGATATTACAAAACATCCCTAATACACCAGCTTTTTACATAAATTAATACATTTGTTTTGCATTCAATTAATTAAAAGACATTTACAATGTTACAAAATATTCCTACTTCAAATAAACATTGTTCTTTTGAACTTTCCGGAAAAGAAAATCACAGTTTCCACAAAAATATTAAGCACCACAACTGTTTTCAACATTGAAGATAATTTAAATTGTTTCTTGCGCAGCAAATCAGCACATTAAAATGATTTCTTAAGAATAATGTGTTACACTAAAGACTGGAGTAATGTTGAAAATTCAGCTTTGCATCACATGAATAAATGGCATTTTAACATATATTAAAATAGAAAACAGTTATTTAAAATTTGGTATTTTCTGATCACATAAATGCAGTCTTGGTGAGCACAAGAGAGCTCTTCAAAATAAAAAATAAAACTCACCAATCTCAAACTTCTGAACTGTATATTTTCCATATGTAAACACATCTAACCTTGGCTTTATTGACCTCTCGTCTGGCCTCTCCCGCAAAACTGCCGGACATGCTGTCGATCTGGCTCTTGCTGCGTGACATACCGTCGAAGATGTCGATGTACAAGTGCTCCTGAATGATGTTCCATATCTGGTTATTATGCCGTTCCTGCAGGTGTCTCTTGAGCAGCTGGTACGAGTCTCGGGAGATGCGCAGCACAAAGCGGCTGGTGCGGAAGTCCAGCAGTGCCTCGTTCCCCTTCAGGTGCTCTTTCTTAGTGAGGCCGCAGAGAATTTGCAGGTCATCCTGATAGTAACACTCCTGATCGCCGCTGAACCTATCAGCACACAGGAACCCAACTGGTTAAGCCACTACCGATGGGCATTATTTTCAAATGACATTCAGATCTGATGCTTACTTCTCAAAGAAAACCTTTGCTTCATTCTCATGGTTGTTGTAGACCAGCTCCAGGTACATGTGAACGAACAGAGGATAGAAAAGCTGGGACAGCTCCGCTCGGTGACAGTCCAGCACGGACTCGATGAAGTTCTTCAGGTCGCTGTAGTACACCTGATACAGAGAGGTATCCCCCTGCTGGCTGTACGCTGAGAGCACCATACTGACATCCGCCTGCCGATGGTCATCTGCTCCTGCAGAAGACAACATAAACATTAATGTCAAATCACACCTACAGATGTTGATGATATAATTGCATATTGAAAAAGCAGGTATCAATCACAGCAAAAGATGCTACACAGTACAAAGACATATACAATGTATATATATATATATATATATATATATATACACACAATACTCAATATACCCCTGTGTCATTTTTAGTATTGAAATTTGACTATACCTTATTAATATACAGAATAAATTTGTACATTTTTTTATTTGATATTTTATTTCAATTACAGTTTTAGTTAGCTATAGTAATTCTGATTACATATAGTACTATTTATAGTAATTACAGTAACAGTTATATTCCAGTAATGTTTAGTTTTCTATTTTTCTTAAAAACCTAATCAAGCATCTTCATGTAACCATGACTAACAATAACAAAGTGCATGAGGAATATAGTAAAATATGTTGGATACTCGTTGTTCAAATGTACGAAATATAAACAAGCCTATATGGAGGGCTATATTGTTGATGCAACTAAACTTTTGTAGAAACTACAACAATGCATGACCTGAGAACGGCATAAAGCTGATCTTGTACCGTTTTAACTATTTAAAAGGTGCAATGCACCTTTACTTTATTTATTAAAAGTACACGGCAAGGTAATGTTAGATATCTTCAATTAGAAGTTGTAGGCGACACTCACTCTTGACTGGTGCGGGAGTCAGTGTGCTTTGGGGGGCGGCTGCCGATGCGATGGACACCCGGCTGAGCAGAGAGTTTGTATCCCCTCCGTCCCCGTCACTCTTCCCTCCTCCGCTGCCATCGAGAGTCTGTGAGTCCTCCTGGTCTTCTAACCCGGCTTCCCGCCGAAGGATCTCCACCGACTCCGTCAGTTTATTCCGCTTTAGAAACTGCAGAACTGCGATCAAAGTTTGCTGGTCCTCCTGCTTCGGGGCTGCGCCGGCGGTGAGGGGCGATGAGGACAGCGTCCCGCTCGCTGCGTTCCCCAAGAGGTTTGGCGTCCCATCGCTGAGGATTTCTGGCTTTGTCTCTTTCTCTGCGTCCAGCTCCATCTGTACATCTTGCACAGCCGCCATTTTCCCCTGGCGCTGGAAGCAATGGCGTCATGACGTACGCAGCGTAGTACGTCATGACGTACGTAGTGCTTTTTTTTGGGGTTCAGTAGCAGTACAGTGTGAAGAGAGAATCAAATTAGTTTTAAGGGGAAACATTATTACAAATTATCAATATTTTATAAAAATAAAATATATTTTATGAAAAATATCAGTGGTGACATTTATATAATTATAAATATCACCACTGTCATTTGTCATTTTCAAGTGGCAGTATTTGCCCACTGGAGACATTTATTTCTATTATTTCTGGAAGGGCTTTTTATTTAACAGTTTAAAACATATTGTCGTCCCTGTACGCCAAATACTTTAACTGAATTTCAGTAAATTAATAGAAATACATTAAATCTGAAAAATTATTGATATTAATTGAATTCAAAAAGAGCTGTAAATAATGCACAAGTATCATGTATCATAATAAAATAAACGAATAAAAACGGGTGGTTGACCAGTATGAGTTTTGTATGAGAGATATCAAAATTCTTGAAATACTTATTTTACACAATATATATATATATATATTATATATATATATATATATATATATATATATATATATATATATATATATATATATATATATATATATATATATATATATATATACTTTAAATATTTGTAAAACATACATTAAGCATATTCAATATATTTTAACCTTTTGCAAAAAGTTGTAAGTAGACCTCGGAACTGACACAAAAACGAACAACCATACTGACAAGACCCCTGATTATTTCTTATAATTTACATGCCATGCTGTTTAATTATCACACTCAATCTTCATTGGCTCGCGGCGCGCGTGCGTCACGTCTTCGCCTTCACGTTGCGTTGTTCAGCGGAGAGCTTTACGTTTGAAAGCGCGTCTTTACGTGAAAGGCATACTATACTATACTATTTTCCAAAGCGACTGTGCAGGCCGTAATGTAACAGCAGCAGATGAGGGGAGAGAGGGGGAGTACAGTACTGCGCTATCCTTCACTTTCCGTTAGGAGGTAGTGGTGGGAAACCTGACTAATTTCCGTGAATCGGTTCTTTTGAACAGTTCATTTCAAAGAACCAATTCAGGGATTCTCTGCGTCATGACGACATTACGTCACCACGTGGTCCCGGCGTGGCTCAAAAACGTTACAATAAAGCCACATGAAAACACATATTGCTGTTTATTATGCCTTTTCGATGATTATGTAAAAGAGTGTTTAGTGTCCCTGTTCAGTTCAGTTTGCTGCAATGGCCCAACTCATAAAATACATTATAGTTTAGAACCTAAATATAATTTTCATTTAAATTAAAAATCCTTATTATTGATTGCCATTTTGGCTGAATGAGTAATTACAGTAGACCTAGGTTTTATTGGTCAATATTTATGCAATTTGGCTTTTAAAATATTTACAATACTATCAGCGGAATCAAGAACCAGTCCGATTCCGGAGCGAGTCGTTTTGAAAGATTCATTCAAAAGAATCGATTCAGAATGATTCATTGATGAATCTCACTCACATCGCTAGCAGGAGGTATCCGGAGCGGCTGTGTCACTCGGAAGGAAACGTCCGTCAGGGATTCTGTGTTTTTTTAGGGCTCAAGAAAAACCTAGCGACATCCTTCCCTTCATTTGGAAGAAAGGTGCCTGAATTATTTGCGTTTCATCGGATCTAGATCAATATTCACGGACTGATGTGGCCATGGCAAGTATCGGTGTCAGCTTAATCGATACCCGCCTGCAACATCTGAAGGATACAAAGTGAAAGATAAATTATAATTGAGTAAGTTTATGTGATCTCGGCAGACTTCATCTGTGCGCATGCGCGCTGGATATGCTCATGTGAACTGATATAGGCTGAATGTCTGTCCAAGATAGTGTGATTTTGTCTTTCCATTTGACTTTAAACGGCACATTTGATGGTTAATGTACGGATATCTTCATCTACAATCAGCTGACCACCCCTGAATCCATTGCATTGGAAGAGATAACCTGGAGTTTTCCTTCATTTGTTTAAACAGAAGCTTATTCGGAACCCAGATATTTCCTCTTGTGTTAAAGGAGCCTATAAGGATCGTCGTTGAACAGTTAACGGGATCTGGGAGATGTCAGGCCGGCCTAGGACCACCTCATTTGTGGAGAGCTGCAAGCCAGTGCCGCAGCCTTCAGCCTTTGGCAACATGAAAGTCAGCAGTAAGCATCAACATCTACTACTCTATATCTCATATCGTAATATATCTCAGCCAAACACTATAAGATAAAGAAATTCACACTTGGTTATGATCAGGATGGATATGTGTATGATATACAGTTTGTGAGCATCTGTCATATAATCATGCTCCTAATGTAATGCTGCCTGGATCTCAAGGGATGGGTCAGGTCCTGTCTCTTATTATCAGATCTGCTCAATGGAAATACATCTGCTGCATTGTGTCTGAGAAAGCACCCTGCCTGGGCATCATTGCACAGCTCAGTAGTTTATTCCAGGGAGGTTGCAGCACCCAGACCTTTTTTTCAGCAACATAATGACTGCGTTAGCTTGCACAAGAATTGTCAGATAATAATCAGATTTTTAAACATGTAATCATGTAAACACATCACCCTGATTACAAGTTAACTAAAACTGTCTTAAACTATAAAAAAAAATATTTCCATTACTTGTAATAAATGAAACATTTACTGAAATAAAAGAGACGTAAATATAAAAAAAGCTTTTTTTTATTTCAGCTGGTTGCCGCAGTTTAATTTGATGTATTAAAAATAAAGGTAAAAATGAAAAAACGCTACATAGACATGATTAAAAAAATAATAATAATGACAGAAACACACAGCAAAATTATTAAAACTTTAACTAAAATAAAATAAAAGCAGAAAATATCAAATAAAGCTAATTTCAAATATTAATTAACTTCAATTATATCCCAATGATCACCATAACCAGATTAATCAAATATTCCAGGTTATGGAAGTCTGAAAAAGACAGGTGTCACGTGATATACTATTATTCTGAATAAAGTGTTTATGTGACCCAAATGTCTGATTTAGGAATATGCCAACTGGCTTGTACACTGTGTCCAGTTTTGGCAATCACATTTATATGATAAACTCTTGATCATATTCTGATATTAATCAGCATATTCCTGTATGGACATACAAAACTGTCATTTAAAGGGACAGTTTACACAAAAATAGAAATTCTGTTATCATCTACTCATCCTCAGTTCGTTCCAAACCTATATGAGTTTCTTTCTTCTGTTGAACACAAAATAAGATATTTTGAAGAATGCTGGTAACCAAACAGTTGACGGTAGCCATTGACTTTTATATGTAAAAAATGTCAATGGCTACCGTCAACTATTTGTTTACCCACATTCTTCAAAGTATCTTCTTTTTTTGTACTCAACAGGAGAAACTCATACAGGTTTGGAGGATGAGTAAATGATACAGTTTTCATTTTTGGGTGAACTATCACTTTAAGAGCTCAATCCGAGCAGCCGAATCCTTACCCATCTTCAAGAAACGGCTAAAAACTCATCTGTTCCATCTTTACTTGACCCTCTAACTCTAGCACTCTCTATTCTAATTTGATTTTATCTATTTGTCTTTTTGTTTAAAAAAAAATAAATAATAATAATTATCTGTACTACGTTAGGCTAACCAAGACTTGTAATGCACTTGCTCTTTTGTTGGTTTTGATTGCTTCTTATGTCCTCATTTGTAAATCGCTTTGGATAAAAGCATCTGCTAAATGACTAAATAAATAAATCATAAATAAAGAGCTTAATCTGAGACCCTTTAGCTGGTTAGATTCATTGTCCTACCAAGGAAGATGTTTCTTGATGAGCTCAGAGCTTGTTTTAGTGCCCATTTATAAGCTATAAATGTCTCGAGGCATAGCTTATTACTTGATATCTCACTTACTTTCTAGCTGGATAATGTTTAGCTGCATGAGCTGTAAAATTGCCCATTGCCCCTCTTTGAACCCATGCCCCATGGTTTGATTGACAGGCCTCTCTCCTGATCCTCAGCCCAGCTGGATCACTCATTTCCTGCACTAATGATGTGTATCTCACCACTGTGCTCCTCAGGAAAGGAGGATCAGAGGGATGTGTGTGACTCACCTCTGACTCTACCTCTTTTCCAAGTGCCTATACCTCAGCAGCTGTCTGTAGAGTCACAGTCGATTTAACAATAGGGGAGGACATGTGGACTGGCACTCTGACTGGCGCTTAACACATCCATGTCTAATGGTATTCTACCATAATGGAAACTCAATGTTTCATTAGATTATTTTCTGCTTGGGATTAGGTTTTGGAGAGTTTAAAAGCAGACATGTGCAGCTTGTATTTTCCCTCAAACAGTACAACAATGTAATTGCAAAAAAAAGAAAAAAGAATATAATACATTTTTTTTTAATTAAATTTTGTACATACACACTATTGGAATATAAACACATCTAACTAATTTGATCATCAAGTAATTCTTCACTGCAATGTGTTGAGACATTTCTTTTTTTAGTTCCTCATTTGATCTTAGAAGTCAAACATGAAGATTATAAAGAAATTCATACTTCTGTAGAGATGCATGAAAATGATCAAAAGATTTATAATGTTTATAAAAAATGTATAATGTTAGAAAAATCTATATTTCAAATGAATCCTTTTTAATGTACTGTTTATCAGTTTTCACAAAAATATTAAGTAGCACAACTGTTTTCAATATTTCGATAATAATAATAAATGTTTCTTGAGCAGAAAATCATGTGACACTGAAGACTGGAGTAATGATGGAGAAAATTCAGCTTTGCTTCACAGGAATAAATTACATTGTAAACTATATTAAAATGGAAAATAGCTATTTTAGGCTGTGTTAGTAATTTACAATATTATTGTTTTTACTATATTTGATTAAATAAATTCAACCTTGCTTAGCATATAAGAGCTTCCTTTCAAAAATCTTAAAACATCTGACCAACTATATATATATATATATATATATGTATATGTGTGTGTGAATAAAAGTTTAGTTCAAAATATAAAAAAATGCTTATTTAAATAAGAAAAATCCATATTATGAAATTTAGATTTTTTTCAAAATGTCAAAAAAAAAAATTCTCGCATATGTGAGAGTATGTGCCGGTGGTCCTGTGGTTGATCTGATCAGCTGACAGCAAATGACTCCCAGCATCAGTCTTACCAGCTGACTCATCTTGCTGCCATAGCAACGCCCAGGGCTGAGGCAGCATGACTTCCTCCACAGGGTGTGTCCTAAAGAGGGGCTACATCGGAGCATGTTACGCGCTTATTATCGTCACAAGCCAAATAGTCCAGGTCTAGACATGCTTGTCAGAGAACAGCAGCAGGCCTCTCTTCATAGCTGCGAAATTACATTTCATAGCTCGTATTAAAGATAATGCCATGAACCTGTCCAAGCAAATTAGGGTTTTTATTTCTATTTAGAGCTATTATAGACCTCCTCAGGGTAGGTGTCTATTTAATGTGTATGAAATGAGCCTGTGAGGGACAGAAGTTTGTTCAGTGGGTCAATTGTACTGGTGTTGATCATTAAGATATTGTTGACATTTCAAAATATGTCTTTGCGGTGAACAAAAAGCTGAAAGAATAATATCTTGGTACCATATGGTAGGTGTCAGTTGGGAAATACTGGCAGATATTGGATATTTAACTGTGCTGTTTTCCAGTTTTTACATTAAGATTACCTTTTAATGCTCACTTAAAAGTAATCATCAAAAATTTAACATTGTAGTAACAAATTAATAGTGTTGGTAGGATGTTTTTGAATGAAGTGTCTCATGCTCATCCAGGCTGCATTTATTTGATCACAAATACAGTAAAAACATTAATATTGTGATATATTATTACAATTTAAATGAACCGTTTTCTATTTGAATATATTTTTATATGTAATTTATTTCTGTGATGAAAAGCTGGATTTTCAGCATCAACATGATCCTTCAGAAATCATTCTAATGTGCTGATTTGTGCTCAAGAATCATTTCTGATTATTAATAATGTTGGAAATAGCTGTGCTACTTCATATTTTTGTAATATTTATTTTTCAGTATTTTTTTTGTTTAACAGAAAGTCTAAAAAACCCAGCATTTATTTGAAAGTTTTTGTCTTTACTGTTACTGTCATTTGATCAATTCAATGCATTCATGCTTGAATTCTAATGAAAAAAAAAAAAATTCAATATCAATTTTTTTTAATGATAGTGTAATGTAAATATATAAAAAATGCTGTAATACTGTTAAATGTAATATTTAGTAAATCTCAAAATGAGTATCCATTTTTCATACTGTACATTTTAATGTCGTAACATGAAAATAACTATTGGCTTATTGGTATCATTCAGGATTTTAACGTTTTTGCCTGACAGCCTGTTGTCATACGCTTCAAGTTAATTATGAAATTCATCCTGACTAACATTCATAATAATAAAAACAAATATACAAGGCTTGATATGTAGAAATTTGGTGTTTATATTCTGCAGGGCTAATCATTGGATATTCATAATCAGTTCATGTTTCATTTTCATCTGTTCTTAACATAGTGGATGGCGAGGGATAATCATTTTGTATGTGAGATAATGTGATTAATGCTGAAAACTCTCTTAGACCGGAGAAGATTAAGCTAAGCTGCGTCTTATATTAAATGCCTTGGTTTATCTGAATTGCTAAATGACTAGTCAGTTCGCGAGCGGGATGGTGTCAGAGGAGCAGGATGGGAAGATGATCTGGGTAAGTAATGGGCCGTGACTCAATTAAAATTCCATGCTGCGTAAGTTTGGGAGCCGAGATCTTTATTAGCTCATCTTGCGATTGTGTGCGCACACACTCACGCCCTCTGACTCATCACATTTCCCCGTGCTGAACGCGCACTCTGTCTGCACTTTACTCCACGGCTCACCTGACCTGCCAAACACACACATACTTATACTATCTCACTTAAAGGGATAGTTCACCCAAAAATGAAAATTCTGTCATCAATTACTCACTCTCAAGTAATTCCAAACCTGTATGAATGTCTTTGTTCTGCTGAACAAAACAAATTATGTACCATAATCATAGCTTTATCCACAATGGATAGTAAAGACCTTGTTTTTTTGTGAACAAAGAAAACATCATGGTCATGCGTAATAAATCAGAAATCATGTTGATGTACTCACCTTAGTTAATTTTTTAATTAAGGTGTTCATCCATGAAGTAATGAATGAAAGACTTTGAACTCATGATAGTTCCTGATAATTCATGAGATATTAATACATGAAGTAATGCATAATTCACACATTAATATTTGGATGAATTCATGCTAATTCATGTACCCTTACTGTAAAGTGTTACCTAAATATGATCTCACAGAGAGGGAGAAAAAGTGAGTACTGAGTTTCAAAATATATTTCTACTTTATAATTGAGGACAGTTCCCATTTTGTCCTCATATTTCCTATTTTCATGTTGTCAAGCCCTTGCTCAGGGGTGCGAAACCGTGATGAGGTGTGAAGTGAATGTGTTTAACTTGAAAACGAGCTCAGGTGAATAAATGATACATGCAGGATCTAACGTTAATGAGCGTAGTAACACCTAGAGCGCATGTGACCATGTAAAACAGGCCAGTTCATTACAAAGGAATAATCATTGTACTTCCTCTCTCACTTTAGGAGATAAAGATGGCAGTAAAGTTACAACAGTGGCTGCGACCCCCGGTCAGGGACCCGACCGACCTCAGGAGGTCAGCTACACGGACACAAAGGTCATCGGAAACGGCTCATTTGGGGTCGTATATCAAGCGAAGCTGTGCGACACAGGAGAGCTGGTGGCCATAAAGAAGGTGCTGCAGGATAAAAGGTTTAAGGTAAGAATTTCTTTGTTGGTTTATCATTTAGTCTTAAAGTGACAAGTTTATCCATGCAACCATTTAGCATTATATTGATGTAATTTCTCACGATTCTTTCTTTCTTTGTTTTTGTGTCAGAATCGTGAGTTACAGATCATGAGGAAGTTGGATCACTGTAACATTGTCCGTCTGCGCTACTTCTTCTACTCCAGCGGAGACAAAGTGAGTGCCACATTTCTTCCCTCTGTTTTTTTTTTTTTTTTTTTCTGAGCAGCATCATGTGCCCTATAGACTAGAAACATGCTGTCCAGCAGTTTCCAGCAAATGCTCAGGGTCGTGGGATATGTATTCCTATGGTGCAACCTGAAGTGAGTAGCAGTCTGATATCTAACTTTTTAATGAGCTGTGCTTGCGAGGGACTGCAGCAGAGCCCTGCAGGTAGTTTGGCTCTTGCACACTGAGTTACACTCTGGACACCAGCAAACTCATACTTGAAAAAAATCCAATAGAATATGACCTTTTAGTCAAGTGTTTTTATTTTTAAAAATATGTAGTGTAAATAAAATTACATTTCACATAAGGAAAATTAAGCCTATTTTCTATCATTTGTATTGCTATATTACATTAATGAGTTTTTTAAAGTTATTTTATGGTAATATTATTTTTTTATAGTAAGTATTTGTGGGAAAATTGCCATGAAAATGGCACAATAAATAATAACAGGGTTTCTGCTGATCTTAAAAAGACTTAATTCGCCCCTTCCACAAAATTGAGCGTAGCGTTAGTTCTGGCAGGTCACGTTAGTCAAGCTCGCGTCAGCTGACTCTCAGCTGATCCCCATCTACCTATAGGAATATGACACCTATCTAAGCATCCATATATAAGGTCGTCAGTATTATCAGCAGTTTTCGCTTTGCTCAATAGCTAATTACCCTCCTCCATCCCCAGCTCCTCCTCTGTCAGTCAGGATCCAGCCTTCTGATTCTCTTTTGAATCAGACAAATTTCAAATGTGTACATAAAATTACTGAACTTTAAAAAATCTGCAATAATTTTGCTGGTTCTGTTCTGTTTACCCTGGAGGGTTATCGCTGCTCTCCCTGCTCTCATCCATGCTATCCATTGCGCAGGGTGTTCTTGCCCAGAACAGAACCATACCGCCAATCCAAACTGTATGCTAATTGCCAATCATCTTTGACGATAGTAGTCCTGACAGAATTAATGCCTAAAAAGGTCTTAAATTCATGGATTTAAATGTTGCATGCACTGCAAAATTGAATATCTTCCTCAGTGTTTTTGTTTCTTAAATTCTTAAACTCAAGATACATTTACTTGAATATGAAGTCTTTTGTTTTTTCAGAAATTGTCTTAATACTGCTTCTTAAGTAAACATATCTTGCTTAAAGAATCTTTAGGCATTTGCACTGGAAAACAAGACAAAAATACTGATAATAAACCATTTTTTTTTTTTTTTTTTTCAGAAGGTTCAGTAAAAATTTCCATATTCTAGTAGTTGGGAGCATTTGTTACATTTTCTGTAAAAATGTCTTAAAAGTCTTAAATTTACCTTCATAAAACCTGAATAAATAAATAAGTAATCAATCAATCTTAAAAGTGCTGTTGTTTTTTACTTCATGCATATATTTAGTGACATTTTTATACTTTTGAATATTTTTGTATATATTTATAAACATATATATTTCATTAAAAAGTATCTCAACCGAAAAAAGGAATGAATGAATAAATAATAAATATTGAATAAACAAATACGAATGGTACTATAATTTTTATGCAACATATAAACAGATTTTGTCTTTTTATTTCTTTATTTGGGGGGACTTTTGCAAGGTTCTCCAGTATGTTATGAACAAATTGAATGAAATATACTTTACTGTCCCAGAAGGGAACTCCATCTAAAAGTGCGGTAAACATACAAAAAACATTGTCATTCTTCTTCAAATAATTTTTAAATAGATCTATAAATAATATGCACATGCATACAGTTCATACACTGGAAGACATCTGCTATCCAAACAGGGTGGTATTTTTGTTGTGATTTACAGCTCAGGCTGCTCATGCCCTCCAGCGATGACCTGTGGATGGGATTTCTGGCAATCCTGTGATAGCCCTGGGGGTAAAACCTGTCACAGAAGAGGCCAGTGACAGCTCAGTAGGAAACTTTTGATTGATGGGAAGCTAAACTGTTAGACCAGCCCTATTTTTACTGTATGACAACAAGCTCTGGCTCCTGTGCAGCCAACCATAGGAACAATGTGTGTGTGTAGAGAGTTCACAGAGTTCAGGTCTATATGAGTTCAGACTTCTCTTTTAATGTATAATCTGTAAACAGATCACACAAATAGGATCGGAGACTTGTCAGGATCCTATAACGAGAATACTATAACATTACATACCTGAGAGTAAAGTTTTAACTTTACAAGCTGCAGACATCCAAATTCAACCATTTCTTTCTTTTTGAGAAAGAAGACCAAGGGACCACAATGTAACCCAACACTAACCATGTTCATATATGCATAGTTCATGTCAGAGGCAGTCCACTTCAGCCAGGAGGGCCGCATTCATATATAAATATAGATTGCAGCTCATGCTTTGGCTGTGGTTTGGAAAATGATTGGTTGTGAAACTCTGGGTCTGTTTCATTCACATGCTCCTTTGTTTCCCTTTACATTTTGGATTGAGTGAATTCAATCGAAGTGTCACATCAGTCAGAAAGGCAATCAAGGACCTTTCCATGACTAAAGCAGTGTTTAGCAGTGTTTTTTTTTTCTCTGTGCTGACTTGGGCAAGAAGTTAGGATTTTCAATATTACTTCCTCGAAAATTTTACATACGTTGATATGTGTATATCTCTATTAATACACTTCCTTTTGCTAAGATTTTTAATGTTCTTGAAAGAATAGAGAGTGCTAGTGTTGGAGGGTCAAGGTTTTTTATAAATAAAAAGTAGATAGAATAGAATGGAATAGAATAGAGAGTGCTAGTGTTGGAGGGTCAAGTTTTTTATAAATAAACGTAGATAGAATAGAATAGAATGGAATAGAATAGAGAGTGCTAGTGTTGGAGGGTCAATGTTTTTTATAAATAAAAAGTAGATAGCATAGAATGGAATAGAATAGAATGGAATAGAATAGAGAGTGCTAGTGTTGGAGGGTCAAGTTTTTTATAAATAAACGTAGATAGAATAGAATAGAATGGAATAGAATAGAGAGTGCTAGTGTTGGAGGGTCAATGTTTTTTATAAATAAACGTGAATAGAATAGAATAGAATAGAATGGAATAGAATAGAGTGCTAGTGTTGGAGGGTCAAGTTTTTTTTTATAAATAAACGTAGATAGAATAGAATAGAATGGCATAGAATAGAGAGTGCTAGTGTTGGAGGGTCAAGTTTTTTTTGTAAATAAACGTAGATAGAATAGAATGGAATAGAATAGAGAGTGCTAGTGTTGGAGGGTCAAGTTTTTTTATAAATAAAAAATAGATAGAATAGAATAGAATAGAGAGTGCTAGTGTTGGAGGGTCAAGGTTTTTTTTATAAATAAACGTAGATAGAATAGAATAGAATAGAATAGAATAGAATGGAATAGAATAGAGAGTGCTAGTGTTGGAGAGTCAAGGTTTTTATAAATAAAAAATAGATAGAATAGAATAGAATAGAATAGAATAGAATAGAGAGTGCTAGTGTTGGAGGGTCAATGTTTTTTATAAATAAACGTGAATAGAATAGAATAGAATAGAATAGAATGGAATAGAATAGAGTGCTAGTGTTGGAGGGTCAAGTTTTTTTTTATAAATAAACGTAGATAGAATAGAATAGAATGGCATAGAATAGAGAGTGCTAGTGTTGGAGGGTCAAGTTTTTTTTGTAAATAAACGTAGATAGAATAGAATGGAATAGAATAGAGAGTGCTAGTGTTGGAGGGTCAAGTTTTTTTATAAATAAAAAATAGATAGAATAGAATAGAATAGAATAGAGAGTGCTAGTGTTGGAGGGTCAAGGTTTTTTTTATAAATAAACGTAGATAGAATAGAATAGAATAGAATAGAATGGAATAGAATAGAGAGTGCTAGTGTTGGAGAGTCAAGGTTTTTATAAATAAAAAATAGATAGAATAGAATAGAATAGAATAGAATGGAATAGAATAGAGAGTGCTAGTGTTGGAGAGTCAAGGTTTTTATAAATAAAAAGCAGATAGAATAGAATAGAATGGAATAGAATAGAGAGTGCTAGTGTTGGAGGGCCAAGGTTTTTTATAAATAAAAAATAGATAGAATAGAATAGAGAGTGCTAGTGTTGGAGGGTCAAGGTTTTTTATAAATAAAAAGTAGATAGAATAGAATGGAAAAGAATAGAGAGTGCTAGTGTTGGAGGGTCAAGGTTTTTTTATAAATAAAAAGTAGATAGGATAGAATAGAATAGAATAGAGAGTGCTAGTGTTGGAGGGTCAAGTTTTTTATAAATAAAAAATAGATAGGATAGAATAGAATGGAATAGAATAGAGAGTGCTAGTGTTGGAGGGTCAAGTTTTTTTATAAATAAAAAATAGATAGAATAGAATAGAGAGTGCTAGTGTTGGAGGGTCAAGGTTTTTTTTATAAATAAACGTAGATAGAATAGAATAGAATAGAATAGAATGGAATAGAATAGAGAGTGCTAGTGTTGGAGAGTCAAGGTTTTTATAAATAAAAAATAGATAGAATAGAATAGAATAGAATAGAATAGAGAGTGCTAGTGTTGGAGGGTCAATGTTTTTTATAAATAAACGTGAATAGAATAGAATAGAATAGAATAGAATAGAATAGAATAGAATAGAATAGAATGGAATAGAATAGAGTGCTAGTGTTGGAGGGTCAAGTTTTTTTTTATAAATAAACGTAGATAGAATAGAATAGAATGGCATAGAATAGAGAGTGCTAGTGTTGGAGGGTCAAGTTTTTTTTGTAAATAAACGTAGATAGAATAGAATGGAATAGAATAGAGAGTGCTAGTGTTGGAGGGTCAAGTTTTTTTATAAATAAAAAATAGATAGAATAGAATAGAATAGAGAGTGCTAGTGTTGGAGGGTCAAGGTTTTTTTTATAAATAAACGTAGATAGAATAGAATAGAATAGAATAGAATGGAATAGAATAGAGAGTGCTAGTGTTGGAGAGTCAAGGTTTTTATAAATAAAAAATAGATAGAATAGAATAGAATAGAATAGAATAGAATAGAGAGTGCTAGTGTTGGAGAGTCAAGGTTTTTATAAATAAAAAGCAGATAGAATAGAATAGAATGGAATAGAATAGAGAGTGCTAGTGTTGGAGGGCCAAGGTTTTTTATAAATAAAAAATAGATAGAATAGAATAGAGAGTGCTAGTGTTGGAGGGTCAAGGTTTTTTATAAATAAAAAGTAGATAGAATAGAATGGAAAAGAATAGAGAGTGCTAGTGTTGGAGGGTCAAGGTTTTTTATAAATAAAAAGTAGATAGAATAGAATGGAAAAGAATAGAGAGTGCTAGTGTTGGAGGGTCAAGGTTTTTTATAAATAAAAAGTAGATAGGATAGAATAGAATAGAATAGAATAGAATAGAATAGAATAGAATAGAATAGAATAGAGAGTGCTAGTGTTGGAGAGTCAAGGTTTTTTATAAATAAAAAGTAGATAGAATAGAATCGAATAGAATAGAATAGAGAGTGCTAGTGTTGGAGGGTCAAGGTCTTTTATAAATAAAAATTAGATTGAATAGAGTAGAATAGAATAGGATAGATAGAGAGTGCTAGTGTTAGAGGGTCAAGGATGTCTATATATAATAAATAAGAGGAGACAAGTAAATAGAATATAATATAGTGTATAATAGAGTGTTAATTTTAGTTTTAGAAATCTTTTGTAATATTATAATGTCTATTTGGTCAATTTGATGCGTTCTTGCTGAATAAAGTATTTGCTTAAAAAAACTTACTCCTTTAAAATCGCATCGTATGTGTATTAAACTGGTGCTTCCAAGACGATCAGAAGTCATTCTTGCAATTCGATAAATCTTAATCGGTGTTAGCCAGATCAATCATGTTACCATGGCAACATATTTAAATCAACTGATTGCAACCACAGTAATCAATATATCACACAAATTCAATGTGTTTGTTTAACAGGCATGTTGTTTTGCCAATGCTGAACCCGAACCCAGGCCATCCTAATGGTGGAACCACGTAAAGACTGGTTTATCCCTTCGTGAACCAGTTCAGTTCACAGAATTTCAGCCATCTAACCTAAAGACGCACGTACACAGCGATGCACATACGAGAGGCTGCAGGGTGTACGGTTACTCTTGAGTTATTCTTACACACACCGGCAGGGCTTCTCTTTTGTAACAAAGACAGAAAGGAAGACGTAGAGAAAGAGATCATGTGTGAGGGGTGCTTTGAGAAGCATAAAAGAAAAGAAACAGAAAGTAGGATGTTGTCAGTGATTGGCCAGTCGTGATGGATTGAAGGGATACTATGGCCTGAAACATACTTTACACTGGTGTATTAATTCAGGACACACATTATGCCTTGAAACACTGAAAGTCTTGGTCATCTGGTCTTTCAACAACAAAATATACTCAGCTCTTTAAACATTTGGGGTCAGTACATGTTTTTTATATTAATTTCCAGCGAGGATGCAACTTTATATCACAGTTTTCACAAAAAAATATTAAGCAGCACTGTTGTCAACATTAGTAATTATAAGAAATGTTCCTTGATCAGGAAATCTGCATATTAGAATGATTTCTGAAGGATCATGTGACACTGAAGAGTTATGATGCTGGAAATTCAGCTTTGCATCACAGGAATATATTACATTTTAACATGTATTCAAATAGAAAACAGTTATTTTAAACTGTAATTATATTTAACATTTTGTCTGTTATATTTGATCAAATAAATGTAGCCTTGGTGCTTTCAAAAATATTTAAAAAATCTTACTGACCCAACTCTTTTGAATGGCAGTGTATGTGCCACTTTCCTTCTTTTTTAAAAAAATGGATCGGCCTGTTTATTTCACTCTCTTCTTGATTATATGGTTTGTTTTGTTAAGACACTACTTTAAGTAAGTATAAGCATATCTGCAATTTGAAGGGAAGTCTAATGCTAATGTAATGAGATATGTTAGCACCACAGTAAGGCAGACACATGTTAACCTGATAATTTAGCTTGCGTAGAGTATGTTTATGGCCGGTGAAGCGGGTGTCTCTGGCCGTCTCATTGACGGGCAGTGAGAGCAGGGCTGTCCTCACCGGTTTAACCCTCCATTCCAGCACGGTGACATAGTGTCTGACCACTGCGACTCTGTCCCAACGGCTCCCCTGGTGTCACAGAAACAGGATCAGTTCAGTTATGCAACCCTGTCCAGACAGAATTCTCACCCGTTTACTCACGCTTGGCAGTGGGGTGGTTGAATCAGTGTTCATGGATATTAGCTATCACGTCACCTTATAGTCAAGAACAGAAATGCAATCTAGACTCAGTAGTATGCATCTGCGAGCTACATTTGCTAAAATGTGGATGGCTAATGTATCCCACAAAGTAATGCACTTGTCTTGACCTTCCAACCTCTAACTATTTTTTGACCCGATATTTGTTTGGACTACTAAAATATAAGATGTATTTATACAAACATGGTTTAAAAGTCAAAAAGAGCAATAAATCTGTTTCTGATACCCTAACTTTAAAACATCAATAATTTATATATAAGTAAGGGATAATCAATGGCTAGCTGTGCATTAAAGGATTTTAATGCACGACGTGGAGGCAAAGAACCGCTCGACGCGAATCATATATATATGATTCTAGTGATAACAGAACTCTTACTCCTTTTGCAGTGTTTCTCACAGCGAACGTCATGGTGGATTTTTTCCAAAGCTGTAATACAAAAATAAATAAATTATCATAAATATTTATTATTTTTATGCATATTTCAGCTATTTATTTTCATGCTGCATCATGAGGTCATGTGGCAACAGCGTAACGTTCTACCATTTAAAATGTTTATCCTTGCAAATTTTGCACTGTTTCACAAACCTTGTAAAATATAGTAGACTGTAGTACATACTGAACATCATGAAGTATGCTAGTATTTGCTTTTTCAGCAGATGTTATAATATCATATATTTTAGCATAGTTAGAGTGCTATATTGACCAATCAGCATCAATGATATTACGGCTCTCTCTCAAAATGTGTGAAACTCTTGTCTTCACTCATTACCAGTGTAAAAGCATACTAATATTTGTCATTTAGCAGCCTCTTTTATCGAAAGATTTGTATGTGTGCATGAAAGGCCAATCACAGCACAACTCAGAAACCACTCGGCCAATCACAGGACAATCACAGAGCTGATATCACTGTTGCGAGGCAAGAGTTGGCTCAGAGCCTTTGGCAGGTTAATTTTCCAGATACATTAAGGAGTTTATGTCTCTGGGGGGCAACAGAGAGAGAGAGAGAGAGAAATAATGACTGTTCAAATAATCAATGCTGAAAACAGTCGTGTGTGTAAGAAACCATGATCAATTTTGTTCAGGATTATTTCATGAATAGGAAGTTCAAAGGAACATCACTGATTGAAATACTGTCCAATATAAAAGTCTTTGCTGTCACTTTTGACCAATTTAATATGCCATTGCAGAATAAGTGTTATTTCTTTCAAAGAAACAAATTACTGACCCCAAACGTTTGAGCAATAGCGTATATCACTGTAATGGTATGTTATATTTAAAATTAAACTAAAAATGACTTCTATATTATGTAACCACATAGTAATGCATATTTATTTTTGAATAAACTAGTCATTCTGTTGTATAGAAAGCAAATAAAAACACACATCTGTGTCATGCTTTTCTGACCAAAAAATAAGATAGGAACCTAAATCCGTTTTTGTTCTTCTATTCTGTTTCTTGTCAATACAGTGCAAGTCAGTGGGAATCAGAAGCTGTTTGGTTGCCAACATTCTTCAAAATATCTTTAGTGTGTTTTGTAGATTTAAAGAAAGTCAAACAGGTTTGGACCGACATGAGAGAGAATAAAAGATGACCGAATATTCGTTTTTAGGTGGACTATCCCTTAAAGATGATCAACCTGTTTCCTTTCATCCCTCACTTCATCCTTCTTTTCTTCACACCCACAGAAGGAGGAGGTGTATCTGAATTTGGTGATGGACTACGTGCCTGAAAACGTGTACCGAGTGGCCAGACACTACAGCAGAGCCAAGCAGAATCTGCCCATGGTCTATGTGAAGGTAAAATCTGTTTAATAGAATCTGACATTATTATTCACTATTCTGAAGACATGTGAATTTTCCATGCAGGTATAAGTTGGTTTGTTGCTGGTCCAGCTCATGAACCAAAGCTGCAGAACCTACTTAGTGAAACCAGTCAACTAGTAGCATGTGCTTTGTGGTGTAACTTGGTTGTCTTGTTAGTTTAGATATACTGGCTGGATGTATGAGCAGGATTTTCTTGTTTTCATGAGTGTTTGCGCCATGACTTTGTTCCGTTCTGAACTTTACGGTGGAATATTTTGTAGATCTCAGCTTGCAAATTCTGCTGTATTAAAGTCACTGTTTATGTGTGTTTTCAGCTATACATGTACCAGCTGTTCCGCAGCTTAGCGTACATCCACTCGTATGGGATCTGCCATCGAGACATCAAGCCGCAGAACCTCCTGCTCGACCCAGAGACAGCTGTACTCAAACTCTGTGACTTTGGAAGGTGAGACGGAGAAATTAGGTGCTGTCATGCATATAACATCTGCTGGAAAGTTAACAGCACTTGTTCATTTCAAGGCCAATGTTGAAACGTTGCCTGAGGTTCTGTATTGATGCTCATAATCTATAAAACCTTTTGTTAATTGACAAAGAAAATTGTGCATACACTACCATTCAAAAGTTTGGCGTTTGTATTAAAACATTTTTGATGAAAAATTCATGCTATTTTCCCCCAAAAGTGACAGAAAAGACCTTGTTAGAGAATATTTATATTTCATATAAAAGTTCTGGATCACAGTTTTCACAAAATATGAATTAGCGCAACTGTTTTCTACATTGATAATAATAAGAAATGCACAAATCTGCGTATTAGAATGATTTCTGAAGGATCACGTGACACTGAAGACTGGGGTAATGATGCTGAAAATTCAGCTTTGCCTCACAGGAATGAATTAGATTTTAAAATATATTCAAATTGAAAACAGTTATTTTAAATTGGAAAAATATTCCAAATTAATGCAGCCATGATGAGCATAGAAAAGCACTTTTAAAATGCTTTGTATGTTTGTGAATATTGAAAGAAAAGCATGCAACAAGTGTCCATAATATACACAATATTAACTCAAAAGCATCCCAGGATGCACTTCGTGAAGTTGGTAGAGGGAATGAGGAATATGTGAAAGACAGACGTTGCTTGTGTGATGTGGTACCTTTACTGGAAAACTTTATCTGCCAATTTTACAGCAACTGAACAAGTCTCGTGTGTGAAAGTGACTATTTCATGGATCAAATCCCATCATTCTGATCTAAATCTATGACTGACTTTGATTAAACTGCTTTAAACTTCTTGAACTTTTTTTAAAGTTTTGTTCCTCCGTAGTTAACAAACATTTGGATGTAGTTAGTGTTTGGCGATAATGATCATGATTATTGTTCTTGTGATGATAATGTGTCCAATGATGATGGCTGTTTTGATGTAGACGCGTGTTGGTGTAATTTCTGGTTATGTCTAATTCTCTCTGTCTGTGTCTCGCGTTTGGTCTGTGTCTTTCTGTCTCCTGCAGTGCTAAGCAGCTGGTGCGTGGTGAGCCTAATGTTTCCTACATCTGCTCGCGCTACTACAGAGCCCCTGAGCTCATTTTTGGAGCCACGGACTACACTTCCAGCATAGGTAATCTAATGCTCTTTTTATTCTAAAACGTTTTAAACTCCACCACCAGCACTGGCGTACTAATGCCAACTCTATTTAAAAAAAAGATTCGGTATCATACAAAATCCTGCCCTGTTGCAGTTTGCAGTCATAATATAAACAGGACTTAATTCAGATAATATTGTGCAATAGATTCATTTTAACTTGAGTGTTAGATTTAGTAAATCATTGTCTTTGTGCTGTGCTGTCTAAAAAATAAATTATATATATATTTATTTAACCATATATATATAACGTTCTAAACAAAACTGGACTCTGGTTAGGGCCTTGTATTTAAAGTGTGTGTGATTGGCTGCAGGTGAGTGCATAATCAGTGCAATGGAACATGGGAAATGTAGTCCAGGCTGACTTGTAACAGTCTGTGTGGTGTGGGGAATCAATATAATGCAAAGGTGACCTCTGGTGGCGAGCAGACGGAAGACCTCGGACAGGAATCATGACCTGTGATGGCAATCATTACTCTAGTATTTCAGTCTCTTGAAACTGAGATGCATTTTTTTTCAGGATTCTTTAATGAATAGAAAGTTCAAAAGAACAGCATTTATTTGAAATAGAAATCTTTATAACATTATTAATGTCTTTACTGTCACTTTTGATAAATGTAATGCGTTCTTGCTGAATAACAGTATTAATTTCTTTAAAAAAAAATCAATTTGACTATTTGCTGTTTCAGACATATTAAGTGATATAGGATTTAAAATGAATTAATTTGCATAATTTCGTGGTTAAAACTACATGCATCAACGATTCATATTGCAGCTATTTCTAAATGTTTCAGTAAACCACAACACCAACAAAGTTGTCGTATAATGCTAAAATAACTTAAAAACAAGACTGAGACATGCTAATGAAATGTGATTGAATACATTTGTGCTGCTAATCTTTGTTGTGAGAAGAGTAAGTGTTGTAATATTCAGTGTTTACCTTTGTTTCCATACAGACATTTGGTCGGCGGGCTGTGTACTGGCCGAGCTGCTGCTTGGACAGCCCATTTTTCCTGGTGACAGTGGCGTCGATCAGCTCGTTGAAATCATCAAGGTATGGAAGCGTGTGTGTTGCATGCGAGTTTCATAAATAATTTTTAAAATTTGATTGCGGCAACTTTTGTTTTTGCTGAAGTGTCTCATTTTGCACTTTTCTAGTACAAATAATATTAATAAAATTAATTCTAGTGTTATAACGAACCGATAAAATTTATTATGAGCATGCACTTCAGAAGTGCAGTGTGCTTTAAAGTAGGAAGGTTTCTGAAATGCTGTCAATCTTTTTATAGTTAAAAAAAAAATATGAAACAAAAATCACTGAAAGTGATTCCAACTACATTGTTCCTCTGTATATAGTTGTAATAGTTGTGGTGTGGACTATATATTTTAATTGCAACAGAATAAGAGAACTTGTTTCCTCCAGGTGCTGGGAACTCCTACACGGGAGCAGATCCGGGAGATGAACCCAAATTATACTGAATTCAAGTTTCCACAGATAAAGGCACACCCGTGGACTAAGGTTAGCATGAGTGTTTCCATGTGTTTTTTATCACTTTAATTCTAGACTGTGATTCTGGTCTTTTTATCTTATGCGTCTGAGTTTTTCTATGAACACAGATGCACTTTAATTGCTCACCTGTGACTTATTTAGAGTATAAATCTCCAAAATAGAGTATAATTTCCCCCAAAAAAGCATTTTGTACAGTCAAAAATTTTAATTAAAAGTTTTTGTATAAAGCATTCAAAAGTCCTGCGTTGTTGTCCATATGATAGGTTTTCCGGCCCCGGACCCCTCCGGAGGCGATAGCTCTTTGTTCCCGATTGTTGGAGTACACGCCTACGGCCCGATTCACTCCTCTGGAGGCCTGCGCTCACACTTTCTTTGACGAGCTCCGTGAGCCCAACCTCAAGCTCCCGAATGGAAGAGAGAGGCCTGTGCTGTTTAATTTCACTACACAGGGTATGCTGCACAAATGACCATGATTGAGTTAATCTTTTTGATGTATGGCAACAAGTATTAACTGATTTTAATAGCAAATGTGCACCATCATTCAAATATTTGGTGTCGGTAACAATTTTAAAACGTTTTTGAAAGTCAAAAATGCAGTAAAAACAGAAATATTGTGAAATATTATTACAATTTAAAATAACTGTTTTCTATTTGGATACATTTAACATGTAATTTATTCCTGTGATGCAAAGCTGAATTTTCAGCATCTTTGCTCCAGTCTTTAGTTTCACATGATCCTTCAGAAGTCATTCTAATATGTGACCCTAGACCACAAAACCAGTCTTAAGTTGCTGGGGTATATATGTAGCAATAGCCAACAATACATTGTGTGGGTCAAAATTATTGATTTTTATTTTATGCAAAAATCATTAGGATATTAAGTAAAGATCATGTTCCATGAACATATTTTGTGAATTTCCTTCCGTAAATATATCAAAACTTAATTTTTGATTAGTAGCATTGCTAAGGACTTCATTTGGACAACTTTAAAGGCAATTTTCTCAATATTTTGATTTGTTTGCACCCTCAGATTCTAGATATTCAAACTGTTGTATCACAGCCAAATATTGTCCTATCCTAACAAACCATACATCAATGGAAATCTTATTTATTCAACTTTCAGATGATATATAAATCTCTATTTCAAAAAATTGACCCTTATGACTGGTTTTGTGGTCCAGGGTCACATATGATGAGTTGCTGCTCAAGAAACATTTCTTACGATCATCAATGTTAAAAGCAGTTTTGCTGGTTAATTTTTTTTTTGTTAAAACTGAATTTTTTAATTTTTAATTTTTCTTTGATGAATAAATAGATTAAGAAGAGAATCTATTAGAATTAAAATCTTTTGTACATTAAAATGTTTTTACTGTCTGTAAATTCGAGATTTCTTTCAACAACAAAAAAATCTTACTGGGCCCAAACTTTTTTTTTGAATGTTAGTGTAAATGTGTTTTCACTTGCATAATTCTGCCTTTTGCACTAATATCCATTGCATTTAATCATCAGAGTTGTCCAGTAACCCCTCGCTGGCCTCCTTACTTATTCCTGCACATGCTCAGAACCAGGCAGAAAACTCTTCCCAGTCTGCCTTGGCTGCAACAGGTCAGTTTTTCACCTTCGGTTTCTCACAAACCTCAAGACTGTCCTCACCACCTCTTTTTTTTGTTATAACCATCTCTTACTGTTCCAGGTGCCAACAGTGGTGATCGTGGTCTGAACACCAACGCTGCCTCTGCCGCCCCTAATCCTTCAACTTGAACCCCATCCACCCGTCAATGGGCCACTTTTATGCTGCTGCTTATTAGCCACGCCTACTCCCAGGGTCAAAGGCGTGGCTAAAACTAACCGAAAAGCTCATGATATGATGGATGCACCAAACCAAACCTTCCCCCAGTCATTGTCTTTGTTTTTATTATTTTTTTATTTATTGCTCTAAAGGACGAATCGAGGGCTCAGAAACACCGCCTCAGGATTATCTGCAGTGATGTTTGACAGTTCTCTCTCTCTCTGTCTCTCTTTTTCTCTATATATACACTTATATAAACCGTTACACATACAAATAAGTTTTCATATGTCTAATTTGACATTTTTTAAAGGGAAATCAGTATGCTGTAGCCGCTGCTTCTTTTATAATTGTCTCGGACCCCTTCCTTGTCACCTATGGGTAGAGACAAAGACTTTGAATATGAGCTGACACAGATGGCGCAGGTGGGATACAAGAAAGCTGGTTTCTGATTGGTCAATATGACCAAATCTTTAACGGCATGGACTGATTTCCAGGGTTTGTGTACATTCTGTAGACTATGTGAAATATATGCTAATGACTTTTGCCTTTTCCCTCAGTATTGGGCAGATATATGTTATATGCTTAAGCTGTATGCTGCTGTGTACCTCTTTGTTTTCCACCACCTTTGAAGGAGTGACATTATCCATTCGTTTCCTGCTCGTCTTCCTCTTTCCCATTGTATAATACTTCACTGAACTCTACAGATGTTGACACACGTAATATCGGATCATTTTCTGTGAGCGTGTGTGTGTGTGTGTGTGAGCGCATGCTGTACGTCTTATGTCTATAAATACTGTATGCTGATTAGTGAGCTAAACAAAATAAGCACGAAATTAAGGAAAAGAATAGTCAGGACCTTAAAGGGATAGTTCAACCAAAAATGAAAATTCTGTCATTAATTACTCACCCTCATGTTGTTCCAAACCCTTAAATCCTTCGTTCATCTTCGGAACACAGATTAAGATATTTTTGATGAAATCCGAGAGCTCTGTTCCGAGACCCAGAAATGTAGCAAGGGCATCGGTAAAATAGTCCATGTGACATCAGAGACTCAACCATAATTTTACAAAGCTACGAGAATACTTTTTGTGCACGAAGAATACAAAAATAATTACTTTATTCAACAATTCTCCCCCTCATCCCATCTGCCGCGGTGCAATGCGACAGGATGTGGAAGAGAAGAATTGTTGAATAAAGTCATTATTTTTGTATTCTTTGTGCACAAAAAGTATTCTCATAGCTTTGTAAAATTATGGTTGAGTCTCTGATGTCACATGGACTATTTTACCGATGCCCTTGCTACGTTTCTGGACCTGGGAACATTGCAGTTGTGTTAATGTCTATGGAGGATCAGAAAGCTCTTGGATTTCATCAAAATATCTTAATTTGTGTTCCGAAGATGAACGAAGGACTTAAGGGTTTGGAACGACACGCGGGTGAGTAATTAATGACGGAATTTTCATTTTTGGGTGAACTATCCCTTTAAAAGGGAACATGTGAACATATTTCTGCACCGCAAATTCCAGCCTAAAGAAAGAGATGTCAGGTTTAGTTCTGAAAATCGTGTCATTTTATGTTAGAATTTAGCAGGAATGAGCGGCTGAAAGCGGTTTGAAACCCTTAACCATCTAGACTGCTCCATCAGTGAAATGATGAGGCGGAAGAAGATAAGATGGGAACGCTTTCTCTACAGTACATTCGCTTCCATTTCTTGTTGTTTTTCTTCCTCTCGTTCTCTTCAGTGTCCCCTAGTGTTAGTGGAAGTGCACAACTGAGGCTGTTGTATCTCGTTTCTCCGAATGCGGTCGTGAATTAGTACAGAAGAGTCACTACAGACTGTTTATGTCCCTCCCAAAAGTGCTGTTGAAAGAATATCCATCTGTTCTGTTGCAAAGTTAAAGCGATAATTCACCCATTTATGAAAATAAGCATTGTTTGCTCGCACTCAGGTTGTTCCAAACTCGTGATTAAGTTAACTACTAATTATTCATTTCTAACTCCCTAACTCTCAAATACTGTGTTGTGGTCAAATTTGAAGACACTTCGCATCACTGAAATAAAACCTAATGTGACACCCAATGTGATTTGCCATATATACATGAACGTATCTGAGATTTTAAAGCTGTAGCTGAGAATGTTTTGCCATTTTAGCTTCCAGACACTTTCATTGTATGGAAACGATTCAGCATCTCAGTAAAATTATTATTTTTATTTCCTACATGAAATAAAAAGTACAGGTTTGCAACAATATGAAGGAGAGTAATTGATGACAGTAGTTTTTGGGTGAATTGTCCCTTTAATGTTGTTCTTTTGAACTCGTTTTTAATTACCAACTATTAAAATAATATGATATTGTACGAAGGTGCTCCATCGCTCTCAGTATAGTAGTGTGTATTGAAATAATCATTTGTTTAATTCATGTATGCTTGGCGAAGGGAACTTGAGATACATTTTTGTTCAGGTCAGTTCACTGTCATAGCAGGGAAAATAGATTTAACAGTGTTTTTCTTTCTTTTCTTTTTTATGCTTTCTAACTTAAGGTTTCAGAAAGACTTTCTCTTAATCATCCTCTTGTTGGAAGAATTTATTGTATGTTGTTTTAACTGATATGGAAAATCTTACAGGGTTTTTTATGATTATGTATAATATGTGAGAATACAGTGTCATGTATCTACAGTATTAACAAATTATTTTGCAATATATTTTTTGGATTTGTGTTTGGGGTTTTGTAAAATACTTTCAGCAGCACTTAAAGGGAGTGATGTCATGTAGCGCGACAACCTTTTTCATAAGCTTTATTTAAATATGTTTTTAAGTACATCCTTGCACATAAAGCCAGTGCTGTTGGCAATCACGTTGCTTCACGATTTCCTCAGCATTTCAAGTATCACATGAAAGGGAAATGGAGAAATATACAAATGTGACCCTTGGTAGCCATAAGACTTAAACAACAGCCACCAAAACTTAAAACATAAACCTGAAACATAGTTTTATTTTATTTTTCTCTTTACGTGACAGTATGTTGAACGTTACACTGATGTGTGTTCTGTCTCTTGTGTGTTCTGGATCAGAGGAGTCACCTGATACTGTACTGCATTGAATAAAGTGTAGTTAGCCTCACTCCATCACACTGCTTCTTCTCTCTTTATTGCTGAATGTCTAAGTCAGGAAACAGTATAAATTAGTCAAAGATTTAACTCTCATGTTGTTCCAGACCTGTATGATTTTTTTTCCCCTATATGGAACACAGAAGATTTTTAAACGTTGGAAGCCATGTGGACAAAAAAAAAGAAACATTCTTCATTCTTGAGACATTCTTCAATATCACAGAAGAACAACCGAAGTAAATGATTTTTGAGTAAACTATCACTTTACAGTGAACTGTTTTTTTATTACATTCTTGAATCGTATTTGTCTCTTTCATCAGTTATGAATAACAATGGTAAATTTAGTTACTCGTTGAAATTAGCTAAAATATGACTCCTAAACAGTTTCATGTATTCATAATTTTCATTTACAATGCAACATAAAAATGTACTGCAGCTCATTCTTGTAATTGTTTGTTAGTTTATATCAAAAACAAATAAGATCCGCACATGAAAAATAGTCCAAACTGCTCATATAAATTTATTGTCCAGAGGCCACAAATAAAGTGCATAGGTGCAAACTGCCATAAGTTTATGCACTTCATTATTCTGGCACTACACTTTTCCAGTCTCTTCTGTTTGTTAGTTTATAGCAATGGGAATGGCAATAACAAAATGTCATTCCTGTCACTTATTCTTATTAAATAATGGCAAATAGAACAAACATTGCTGAACTGACTTTGTGTGACCTTGGCATTTATTTGTGCTGATAAAAATGTATTACACCATGTTACAGTCTTGGGTCATCATGTACCATCAGTGAATGATGCCTTTGTGATGTTTCACAAATAATGAATAGATCTCACTCTGCTGCTGCACAAATGTAACAACTCAGTAATTCTAGAAAAAAATGTAACATTGTAAAATCTCTTTAGATCATGCATGCTTCATCATACAGCAATAAAAATGGTTGATTTTGCAAACACACACACACACACACACACACACACGTTTGTTTTTGTGAAAAGTGGGGACATCCCATAGGCGTAATGGTTTTATACTGTATAAACTGTATGTGCTATTGCCCTACACCTACCCTACACCTAAACTTAGCCCTCACAGGAGACTGTGCATTTCAACTTTCCCAAAAAAAAAAAAACTCACTCTGTATGATTTATAAGTGGGGACATGGGTCAATGTCCTGAAAAGTCACCTTCACCTTGTAATACCTGTGTCATACCTGTGTCATTATACAAATTTATACCCTCATTTGTCACAAAAACATGCGCGTGCACACACACACACACTTAATATATGTATTATGTTAAATATAATAGCCTACGTATAATACATGTTTTTTTTATATATATGCATATATATATATATATATATATATACAGAGAGAGAGAGAGAGAGAGAGAGAGAAGAGTCTAGTTTCCACATAACTCTTAAGTTAAAACATGTATGTAGATTTTCTTTTACAAGACATTTTCACGACCATTTAACAATCACATTACTTAAGATTAGTAATGACGCACATTTCAGGATAGGAGAAACCTCCCACTGACTGTTTAAAAGTGTATCAGTCCACTTGATTCCATTTACAGAGTGAGAAACGTCCTTCAGCAGTCATCTTTTTGGTAAGAAATGAAGCCGTTTTGCGCTGTTTGTATCCTGTTGCTTCTTACTCATGGTAAGCCTGATTGTTTATTTAAATTATTATATCTGGTCCAACTTTTAAAATTTGAAACTTTTCATGAAAGCGCTGTGATTGTTCTATGGTTCCATAAAGAACCTTTAACATCCATGGAATCTTTCCATTCCACAAAAAGGTGTTTACAGTGGGAAAAAGGTTCTTCAGATTAGATATTCTTAAGAAAAATGGTTCTTTTAAGAATGTTTCACTGATTATTGAAATTATTTTTTTCACTGATCGCTGAAAGCTTCTTTGGGGAACCAAAAAATGGTCCATCTCTGCAAAAACCCTACATTTTGGAACCTTTATTTTTGTGTTATATGCAAGTAACGTATTTTCTTCAATCACTAATATTTTTCTCTTCTCTTTTTCTGTCTCAGATCTTGCTCTCTTATCATCCAAAGGAATGGCACTGAAGTGTAACCTGTGTGTTTCCAAAGGGAATGGGGACCCCTGCACTCCATCAGTGCAGACATGTCTTTCCCACATGACGGCCTGTGGAAACATCACATTAAGAGCTGGTTTAACGGGTGAGTTCAGCAATCATCACAACCCTTAAACAGATAGTACAGAACACTTATTTGTATTGTTTCCACAGCTCCTCCTTCTATCCGTTCCTGTATAAGCATGTCGGCCTGCTGGAGTTATTTGCTCGCTCCAGAAGTGAAGGCTGTGTGCTGCAGGACTGACCTCTGCAACTAAGCCAACAAACCTGTAATCAGAATCATTAAAGACTTGCGCTTTAGCTGAACTCTACCTTTCTGTAACCTTGGTGGTGTGATTATATGAAATTGCACTGAACATTTAAAAGCCTCAACGAATTGCAACAAAATGTTACAAACAGCAATGCTGAATAACTTTTTGCAAGCAACAATAAAAGCAGTCAAGAAGTGTCTATTGTGTTCCTACAAGGTACAATCTGTACACAGATCACGCAAAATGAACAAATAACTGAGATATCACTTTAAAATAAAGTTTGTAGTTAATAATGATTAATAAGTACCATCTGAGGTTTGAAAATTGAGATCAGATTTTCTGTGTTTGTCACGCATTAAAATCAGGGATAGCTACTACTGCATTATTTCTTTTCTTTTCTTGTATAGGTGTCAACTGAAAACTTGGTAAAGGTTTTGTGGCTCAAATATATAGCTAGTAATGCCTGTTAAACAGTTTCAGATGGCGCCATCTCTTGGACAATAGACAAATAGAAGCAGGGTAAGAGTCGAGGATGGAGCTTTTTCACTAGCCTACTAATGCTCAAAAAAATAAAAAATAATAATAAACTAGCTCCTCAAAATAATTGCATAAGTAGCCTACATTTTTGCATATTCATTAGGCTATGCAATAAACAAGAACACTTATGTAACCTAAATCTGACCAAATAGTCATTTTCCCTGTGATTTTGTCCAACAAAATAAAATTGAATTAAACAAACATTATTTTAAAAGTTAATGTTAACTTCAAATCTCCCGACTGATGTCACGACTTCAGATCTGTTCAAATAAATCAAAATAAACTAGATAGATAGATAAAAACTTCTAAAATTGGGTGTAAATGTGAGAAGTTCTCTAATTTTTAAGTACTACATCTGTGATTGGTTAATATGCAAATCGCACTTTGACTATTTTAGATAATTATTTTATAAAGCTCTGGCGGTTTATAAAACGGAGGACCATTTATATTTAATATTCCGCACGTTTATGTGGATCAGTCCCTGCAGCTTTTATGCAACCTATTTCCAAAATGTGCAAATTTAAATAAATCGAATAACTAAATATTAGTAGCATATAAATAAAATCAGAAATACGAAAATTGTTTTATCAGTGCCAGATAGGCTACTACAAACACAATAATAGGCTTTCAGAAATAAGACGATATAACAAAAGGGAAACGGATAAACTTAAGAAAGAATATTTTTTATTTTATTTTAGACTAATAAATATTTGGTCTTTCAAGGCACTTCCAACATAAGCCCAATAAGTACTTCTTCTGACGGATAACCACCGTGTCAGATGATCTTAAAAGAGTTACACACATACCTGCTCCACAAGAGCACGCCAGTATACAACACGACAAAAATATACAGCAGCCTCCTTCCGCGATTTCACGTGGCTTTAGGGAACTGGGTTAACTCGTGGCATTACCGTGTCCGTGATGATATTAGAATTAATTACAGTAGGCATAATAACCAAGAGTAATTATAAACTGTTCCACAAATTAATTAGCCTACAAAAGTACATGTTGTTGGTTAAAGTTATCCAGCAATTACCAGCGCTATTATAGCCTAATTTCCCATGTGAACGTTCATATTTGCGCAAGTCATTTCAAAGTGGAAGAAGCCGTCTGATTAATGTTTTTAAGACAAATAATACATCCCATAGGACACGGGTCCGTTAAATAGTCCTGGCATCGGAACGGGCCGCGGGAAAGAGGCTGGAGGTCCGTACAGAGATGATGGGGATCCCAGAGGGAAGGGCAGCGCGAAGGGGGCCAGAAGCGGCTTGGAGGCGCATTTGAACTTCTCCAGCTCGGCCTCCTGAAGTCTCTTGGCCTTCGCCCTCCTGTTCTGGAACCAGATCTTGACCTGAGTCTCGGTGAGGTTGAGGGAGCTGGAGAACTCGGCCCGCTCGGCGATGGAGAGGTACTGTTTCTGTCTGAACTTGCGCTCCAGGGACAGCAGCTGGGAGGTGCTGAAGGGCGTGCGCGGCTTGCGATTAGTCTTGTGCTTGCGTAAGGTGCACGGCGTTGGGCTCGGGTGACCTGGAGGAAACGCGAAATAATATATATATATATATATATGTATATATATATATATATATATATTTTAAAAATTCGTTAGAAATACGAAAAAGTCTCCAAATGACTTTGTCTTTCTTCCTCGTGCATTTCTGAAAACCCTTCTTTCTTTCTTACAAAATTATCTGAAATCTGGTTTGAATCTAGGCCTATCTGTATTTAAAAAAAAAAAAAAAAAAAAAAAAAACACACCTTAACTTTATTATTTTGCTTCCAAACAGATTTTGGATGCAAATATATATATTTTTTAAATTGTCATTTCACAATAGCAAGTATAATGTTTTTCTTAAATAAATTATGATTTACTTTTACTGATTAATTATTAATTAGTACGGCAGTTGTTTAATATTTAATAGATAAATATTTTTGTTGTCGTTGTTGCTTGTAGACTATTATTATTATAGTAGCCCAACTGTAGCAGTTCTCTATTTAGCAGTTATAAAGGTGTGATGGTTAAAATGTCTAAATATAGATTATTATTAAGTTTTTAAAATATTATTTTTAAGCATTCTTTCTTTCTATAACATAAAACTAACATTTGAATAATATTATAAACAAACTTTAACCTTTGGTTGCCTTGCAAACACTAGTTTTTACTGGCAAATACATATTTCTAGTTTTGTCATTTTGGTAAAGGTACCAATAACACTGAAAATATTTTTCTATAAAATAATTTATTTATTTATAATAAAAATGTGTTATTTTCAAACGATTAAATAATTTCTAAATATACAAAAGTATATTCAATACATAAATATAGTATACTGTCTGTGAATAATGAAGGTGATGGTGATTATGCATTATTATATTTACACTGTTTTGAAAGAAAATAAAACTCAGTTATGACTGTAAATAGTTGAAACACTTACGAGGAGGAGATGTGAAGGATGAGGAGTTTGACCAAGTGCTCTGTTCATCGCTTAATTCTTCACTGTCGTCGTTTAGGCTGTCCGAAACGCTTGACAAACTGTCCACAGAAACTTTGGTTTTCTCTGCAAAGTAAGTCCTTACTAAGTCCTGTCCCAGTCCCAGTCTCGCCGGGGAACAAGCGACCTGGCAGCTGGATTTGGCCATCAGGGATTCAACACTGAACGGGAGGTAAGTCTTCTTCACTTTATGTCCTGTGTCGGTGGTCACATCTCTCGGCTTTTGACTTTCCTCGCTGTCCGAGTCCGATTTCTCTTGAGCTGTCGTTTCAACGGATCCCTTAGGAGGATTCATCGTGAACCATCCGCCGCAAGTTGTCCCAACAATTTCTAACAGGCTGTGGTCCTGCGCTGCCTCGGTGCACTTATAATAGTTCGCAAACTGCGCTCCTCCAATCAGCGTGCGCGCTCTTCCAGATGACTTACAGAAGCCTCGATTTGATTGGTCGGAACGTGCCCCTTGGGCACTCTCGGACCAATCACAACCAACCTCTTAGAAGTCATGTGGTCAAATTGACACCAAGACATCAAGGGGATGTTGAGAAAAATGAGTACTTAATCGCGGATGTCTTGCTGAGATGATGTATAGATGGCCTCGGGGCTCTTGACTCTTTGGAGCACAAAGTAGACCAATTTTAGCCCAATTAAACAGTGGGGAAGCGCTCAGAGTATCTGTATCCGACTGTTGAGAAGTCATTGAAAAGGCACAATGGAATTACTCCACAACAAAACTTTGGGAATACACGGTAAACAAGAAAACAGCAATGCCTTGTTCGCAAAGTTACAGTTTGTAAATGTTGTTAAGAAATTATTGTCATGTAAATAAATAGAAATAAATGTAGGCTAGCCAACAACATAGCCTGTATAACATAAGTAGGCTATATAAAATGACTTGAATACAGCTGTTTAATGATACATTTTTTAACATTTGAACAATCGAGTAAAGTCTACAGCAACTATAAAGGCAAAATAAATTAAAAAACGAACATTTACCAAAAGAGTTTTATAGGCTATAATCTGGCCTATATGTATATATATATATATATATATATATATAGGCTATATAGAGCCAATGTTACACACACACACACACACGCCCACACACGCACACTAGGCTACTATATAGTAGGCTACTATGCTATAGACTAAAAGCAATACTATTTTTTTCTATTAAAATATGAAGTTTTTTTTTTTTTTTTTTTTTTAAAGCATCTCTTATGTATATGGAAACATGGTTGCTTTATTGAGAAAAGCTTTTGTGAAGGCAGAAATTGATTCGAAAGGGCTGTAAGTTACACAATACTTAGGCAATTTAAGGCATGTCACGGGCTTTTAAGGTTACAAAAGGCTCAGCTGAGAAGCGAGCAGAGTTTTCTTCTCTCTCATTTAGAGAGCCAGACGAGCTGCGTTTTGGAAGGCGCCAGAGACGGTGGGATCAAAAGAGAAGGTACCTCGAGGAGGAAAAGGCAACAGTTTAACTCCACTTAACCAATTGTCCTCAAAATATGTAGTCCTGAGCATAGCTTCAAGGCCAAACGGTGACGTCAAGAAAATGAACCAGTACTTTCCCAAAACCGAAAAAAAACTATTGAGTGAGTGAACAAACTCTCCTTAGTGTTTATAATAAGTTTGAGACTCACTTCTCTTTCCAAAACAAAAAAAGAACACGTGAATGCATGCGTACACCTATAAGAAAAAACATTTTTTGCCTATTATTATTATTGTATTAATGTTAATATATATTAATTTAAGAATTTGAGTGGTCTATACATAAATATTCTTGACAATTTATCGGATGAGGTCAATTTAATTCAATTTAATTCATTGTTCATTCTTGGCGGCACCTTGAACCGATTTGGCAGACGATCTGCTCTAATATTCTCCAAATAAAAGCCGAAGGTTCTTCCAGATCTGTCCTGGTGGGTATCAAATCAAACTCACTGGTATCCCTAAGCCCCCCTGCACTAAACTCCGCCAATCTAAAGGATAAATAATTGAAATGATCACGGAAGATCCGTTATCAACACGTTTTAATAGCTGTAATGAAGATAGTTGATGTGAACCTGATTGAGTCGACTCTTTTGTAATTTAAGACTCGTTTGGAAAGAACAGATGAGGACAAAACTGAAGCCTTAACTTAATCTAATTGGATATAGGAGAGATGCTACTGATGTAACCTGAATGAAATGTGCAATCTAATCTCCATAGATAGATAGATAGATAGATAGATAGATAGATAGATAGATAGATAGATAGATGCAATAGCCTAAACTTCAGTACTGTCCTATACACACCCCTCACAACTACAAACAAATACATAATCATCAGAATCATCATCATTACAACAAAAGGATGTGGTTTCTGTCAGCAGACTCTCTCCGAAGGCTGGGCTTTTGTAGGCTGCATAATTTATATAGCCAATAACGACTCTTTTCACATGGAGTCACTTCCAGTCATTTTCAAGCTTGGTTGAAACCACTCAGTCAGTTCATAAAACCAGAGGCCAAGTCAAATTTAGCAACATCAGAGCAGCACACTACACACTTTAAATGTTGGTCATTGTGTGTGCTTGACATTCCAGGAATTCTCTGTCTGTTTGAGTATTTATGCGTTCATGCATGCATCCATTCTGTCTAATCATTCAGTCTTTACTATTGGGATAATTAGATAGTTCTTTCCTTTTCTATGGTTAATCTTTAAAAGTTAAAACTTTTTATTTTAAAAATAATTTTACTATCATAATATTATTTTTTTTAATGGAAGAAAAAACATAGCTTTACTAAAAAAATGGCATGCCCTATTTCATAACTTCTTCAGGGCACTTTACAGTGTGTGCCATATTTTATTAAAAATAAATAAAATAAATTAAGACTAATCTATATATTTGTTTAAAAAAATCTTTTTTTTAATTTAAATTATTATAATTTTTTATTAAGTTATAATATTTAATTTAAAAATATTGAATCATATTTTGCTTGCTTTGGCAAGTAGTGTAAATAAAATACATAAAAACCTTACTTCTCAGCTCCTTGTTCTTTGCAGTGTTCTCCTGGTGCCATTGATGCCTTTACGTTCTTCACCGATGCATTCTTACAAAGCATTTATTTTATTCATTTCCAGTGAATAACATACACATGAACTCAAGAGGCAGACTGTTACACGGGTTACTGTGACTAATACTTGAAAAGAAAGATAAGGAATTTAACACTGGGAAATAGCTGACACTGTTATGAAACAGATGACAGATGAGGGGGTATTATATTTGTCCAGCGCTGAATGCACTGGGCGTATTCTGCCCATTACAGTAATGTCTCAACAAAGGTTTAAACCCACTATGCGACAGATCTATTATTTTCTGCAACAGAACTCTTTGTGTTCAATGAGTGATGGAAGTGTCCTATAGTGTAAAGATAGGCGCTGTTGTTCATTGACAGTGGACTAGACTAGTTTCCTTCAGGCTGTTTAGTAATCTTAAATTAAATTAATAAAAAAACCCTTATCAGAGAATAACAAATAAGCTGTGGCTTTGTTCTAAAACTTTGTAAGATGCATACAGAGAGAGAATATTTTAAGTTGTTATAATATGCTTGATTTTTGTGCCCTTTTCACACCAAGAATGATAACTATAAAGATAAATAACAATAACTACATTATTAGCATCCAACACAGAACAAAATTCAGTTTAGCACTTACTGCAGTTTATCATCTGCTGCTTTAAATGCTTTAAAGTTGAGTGCATTCTGATTGGTTGCCAATATTTTTACTGTGCATCAGGTAGAAAAAAAATAGTTCGGAAAGTGAATCCAATGATGTTCCTCTGTGCCGTTAATGTTATAGTTGTGGTGTGAACTTCCCAACAGAGTGTATTTTTTTCAGTTGTGCTGGTTCCAAAAGTATATTATCCATTCACTTTTCCCATATAGGAAAAAAAAAGACTTAATTAAAGCATTGTAAGATATGAAGCAAATCAATTCAAACAAGGAGAATCACAACATTACAAACTTTAATTTAAAGCAAAAAAAGTACTTGATAATCGGACAAAAAGACAAAGGTTTGAGACTGTGTACATAATGGCTTTAGGGAGGGAAAGAACTACAATCCCATGAAGCACTGTGAATGAGATTAATCAAATTAAAAACAATGGGAAATATAAAACTATTCATTTAAAGTTGTTAGATGTATAGAAATAATATATTTTAAATTTGTGACAAAATATGCATATAATATGGATGCTGTGTCTGTCTGATTGGTGGACATTTCTGCACAGAAACATGGGTAATATAGTTTTTCACCAGGGATTCTATTGTTAAACATGATTATTTTAAAAGTAAGCTGAATTAATGGAAACAGATGGGTTCAACAAAAGCACAAATCAGTTAACAACCTCGGAACTCACAACAGGTCTGTCTTTAAAGGTTTATCAGATATTGTTAAAAATCAGTTTTGCTATGGAGGAAATTAGTGGAGTTTTTACTTCCGGAAGCCAAATGTTACACTTTGTTCACAAAATTAAGGTGCGTCACATTCCGCACAAATTCCGGAGGCAAAGTTATTTATCATCAACTGTGTAATGATTATTAAATGATTATCAAAACTTTAAAGTTATCACATATTTAAATATTTTTCTCAATATTTGTGTGTGTTGTGCTTTTTATGCATAGAGTACTGTGGTCAGTTGTTGGTCCTGTATATCTCATGCTCTTATTGTAGGATTATGAGGTTGATTTTTTTCTGATTTAGGAGGATGTTGCCTACGTAGGCAGCTCATTAGGTTTTGAAACAGAGCCCTACAAGTGTCTATGTTTGTGAATGCTTCTGTGACTGTTCTATATTTACACCGATCAACCATGAATAGTTATGTGTGTGTGTGTGTGTGTGTGCATAAGCATGCACTGTGGTGACTCCATGGTCACTCATTCTAACCAGGAATGTCTCCACACTTTCATAGGTAGTTAGTGGCCAAAGATGCACTGTTATTTCTCATGAAGACTCCCGCAGCTGCCTAAATTACGCTTTAACTGCTGGGGTCACATCTCAAACCGCGGGCTATTGTATGAATTCCAGCACTTGGAAGGTCTTGGAGTGAGTATTTTTCTTTTGGCTGTAGACTTGAGTAAGATTGCAATACGAAACTGTGCTTATTTGTGGCACAGCTGAATATACAAATTGACCTAAATCATCTTAATACGCTTCACAGTTCACGCCACTAATTTTGAGTTATGGTTACGTGACCGCAAAACTTGACAATAGTATCACTCCACACATTCGTTCCCATTGGACTTCATCATGAACTACTACAGAGTGTTTTTCCAGTCAAATAACGTGATTTGCATATGAATTCAGTTTCAAGTCGTTACGTGCGAGTATTCGTGAATGTATTGTTAAAGAAGGTGTGACAGAAAAGTGGATCTTTGTGAGTTGAGGATAACCTCAAACCTGTGGAACGTGAGAGGGAATTTGATACATCCTATGTTTTTCAAACGTTTTACTCATTAAAAAAAACTTTGTTCAATGTTACTGATTTTAAAGTTTTAGTAGAGGTAGGATGAATTGCTTTAGGGCTGAAAATCTGAAACCTATTTTTAGGGGCTCGTAAAATTACTTTTTATATTCTTCGGTATTCTTATGATGGCATTTCATTTTCCTTTTTTATAGGTCCACTGGCATCTCCTTCGGCTTGCCATCTGGTGTCATTTGATTATGTGGGAGATCAGGCATGAACAAATATGTGTGCTTGGTTCTCCTGAGATTACAATTTGAAAGTTTTACCATGAAAAAGCCAGGCACCAGGGGGCCGGTGGCTTGAAATGACTCTTTGAATAAACACTCTTTGGTCTCTCTCAATGAGAATAGAGGGGAGCGCTGAGCTTTTAACAACGTTCACAGGACACGAGGCAGGAGGTCGGAGCCGCTGTCTCTGGGCAGATGTCTGTTTCACAGTGTCTGCGCTGATCCTCGAGCAGTTTTGTAGTTTCTTTTCGATCAACAGTTTGATTTCTGAATCAGGTGATATAGAAGCTGATTCTAGATTAGTATGAAAGATCGGCTTCCATCCAGAACCTAGTTTATTTTATTAGTTACTGAGGTCAAAGACCTTGGGAAAAGTTGTTAGGATTCGGACAAAAGACGAATACAAAGTTTCTCTGTTAGTTTGCTTGAGTGAGGAATTTCTAGCCACTGCATCAAAACATTATATTTACTGGGTTTTCTCAGTTAGAGTAAAAAAAATATGGGCAAAATATCAGTGTAAAAATAAATAAATATAACAAAAACTAAATATATTTGAATATATTTTAAAAAATGAGATAAATAATGAATACGAACTGATATAAAAAATATTAATATATTTTAAATAAAGTATTTATTTTAATTTAATAATTAAAACCCTATGGGGGAATGAAAAATAAGATAAATAAATAAGACAAACTAAAAATACATTAATATATTGTAAATAAAAACAAATACTGTAATCTAAAAGTAAAAAAAAAAAATCTGGGGGAATTAAAAGATAGGCAAATAATAAATCTTAAAAATATATAAAAATTATAACTTTTATTTGAATTTAAACATGAGAAACTGTGGGGGAATCAAAAGAGACAAATAAAGAATACATTACAAAAATGATAAATAATAATAACTATACATATATATTAATATATTTGATAAAGTATTGTATTAAAATGAAAAAAATTGAATAATATGATTTAAAAATAATAAATACTAAACAATGCATTCATATATTTATAAAAGTAATTTAAATAACTTATTTTAATTGAATAATTAAAATAAACAAGAGGTGGGAAATGAAATACATATTTTACAGTAAATGCACTTATTTCTCAAAAGGCTTTCCTTCCCTGTTTTTTTTTCTTCCACCTCTCTCGGACAGAAGGTGTGCGGGAAAAAGAGGCTAAAGTTGAGCGAAGGGAAGAGGGAACTCGGGGCTTTGTTGTTCTATTGCTTAATGAGGTAGAAAACACAATTGCACTTTTCTGAGTGTTATAATTGTCTGCAGGGCGATGTAAATGAGATGCGTGGGTAATGCCTTACAGGGATGTGTGTCTTGCTGTGTGAGGAGAATGAGGAGGAGAGGGAGGGGAGGGTCAAGAGGAAGATCACAGGGCCAGTAAGCTTACATTAATCCACCTTACAGGTAATTGACATTGTTGCATTTCAAAGGCTCTTCTGAGGCCTGTTATCAAGAGTTGGGTAATTAGCAGTAGCTATGAGGAATTGATTAAGAGATTAGACCATTGATGACTGCTTTCACATCCACATCGATGAAGTGGCAGAGTGGCTGAAGTGGTGCTACTGTATGGGTAAACAAAAAACAGGGCGATATTTTCTAAGTTACAGACTGTGTTACAAAACCTACTGAGCTCTATACATATAGATTGTGAGGCATCATGAGCATAATAATGAAACAAAAGACAATTTAAAATATATTTTTGGGCCTAACATATATACACACACACACACACACACACACACATACACACACTAATGCTGTAAAAAATTATTTTTCAAAGTTGTAAATAAAACAAAGATTATTGAATTATGTTTTACAAAAAAAATACTATTTCAGTTTCCTTTTTTATTCAGTGTATTACTAGCTGTTTCAAGTTAGTTGTGTTCAAGTTTTTTGAAAGAAGTCTCTTTTTTCTCTCCAAAGCTGCATTTATTTAATAAAAAATACAGTAAAAACAGTAATATTGTGAAATATTATTATAGATTACAATAACTGTTTTCTATTTTCATATATTTTAAAATGTCATTTATTTCTGTGATGGCAAAGCTGAATTTTAAGCAGCCATAACTTTGTTTTATTATCAATGTTCATTTTTTTTTTTTTTTTGGATTCTTTGTTTAATATAAAAAATAGCAATTATGTCATTTGTGATCAATTCAATGCATTCTTGCTGAATAAAAAGTATTAATTTATAATAAAAAGTAGTCTACAAAGTTTTGAAACTGAGCCAATAAGTACATCCATTAATCTGAAAAATGACGCACAATGACTTGTTTTGTCATGTCCTCACTTGTGTTCATAAAAATACTTATTTTTTTCTCTATTTGATTAGGTAATTATTATTCATAGCAAACCTACCAAGCACCTTCAGACTCCAAACAAATATAATTAGCTCATTATGCCGAAGTGGCTTGTCAGACTGTTCTCACACTACAAATTTCCTTTGTCCGCGAGGGTTTCTAAAGTTTTTCCACTCAGCATCTGCCATGCATGACCCTTTTTGCTGATATCTGCATTCTAATAGATTTTCCCCGCTGAGACATTCATTTCTGTGTCCTGTCTGTCCACACGGCTATATATTAGCCGCCGCTCTTGTTTTGTCCCTTGCATTTGACGTTCGCTATGAGCCCTATATATAATGGCGTAAGAAAGAGAGCTCTAATATTTAGTTGCACGGGGATTTGTCTTTCCCATTCCGCAAGCTTTTCCACAAGGCTGTTGTTACTAAGTGGCGGTGAACTGAAAGGCCTCGCATCCTCTTTTCTTCCTCTCCGTAGGGCGCTTTGGCTAACAGCTCTGGCAGCTGCTGTGATCTCTATTTGCCCACTGAGCTCTATAGTCCTCTCTCCGCAGGTGAGGTAAGACTCAAAGGACTCTCTAATAATCTCTCTCTCTCTCGAAGTAGATGGCGACTGACTTTGTGGGTAGTGTTTTTTTCGCAAAGCGGCCTGCTGAATGCGATTGGCGCTCTTAATAGTTCGTTATTCCATCGGCTGGGAAATTACAGACAGTTGCCGGGCTTGTTTGGCGCAACATGTTTGGATGAGGTGTGGTATCTTCCTCAAAGCACTTCTCTGTTTTTCCTCTCTCAATGCTCCCCGGCAAGACAATCTATTCATACGGTTACTTAAGTGTAATTGCCTCCCTTTGAAGCCTCTGAGAAGCAAATGATTTGCTTTGCCCCGGGGGCGGCCATGGTCAAATACCCGTCCCATCCCTGTCCCGTCCTCACGCCTCCCTCCCCGAAGGGTTGACACTGCCGGCCTGCCCAGCGAGAGGGCAGCTCCCTCACAGAGAAGAAATAATACAGCCCGGGTTGCTCAATTTCTCCTCCTTTTCATCCTTGTCTTTTAAAGTTTTATTAACAACAGCTTTTTCTCGTACGGTGGCGGGGTGCGGGGGCGACGGGACGGCGGGCAGCTCCTGGCGAACCCTCAGGTGCTCTCACGGCTCGCTCAATGGCTCCTTATGTGTGCTGACAGGTCAGCGATGCCCTTTAGCGAAAACCCCGGCTTCAGGAATGTGTTAGATTCAGCCTTTATTTTAGAGATGTGACCACAACAACTCCTGCCATTAAGAACTAGTTGCATATATATATATATATATATATATATATATATATATATAATTATTTCATTTATATGGCATGCTGAATCCACTAAATCCACTATTTTCTTTTTTCCTAAAGCTTCATGAATCTATTTTAAACACATTGTATTGTAAAAAGAAATAAACATTTTGAAACAATAAATAATACTTTTAAGCTATCCATTCATGTATATAATTTCAAATTGATAATCATTTTGGTGGTATCAGTTAAATATTTATGTTACATATTTGTATGTTATTTGTATATGTGTGTAATTTCATATCAAGATTATACTTTATAAATAAAATACAATGGATAGTTAAAAATATGAATTAAATAACATTTAAAACAACATCATTTTAGGTGGTATCAGTTAGTTTGCTTATACATTTTTAATTAAAATATTTGCATGTATAAATATATATATATTTTGTTATTTTTTCTATCAATATTGTTCTTTATACTGTGAAATACAATTATAAGCAATATTTTTTTCTCACATAATCACCATCATGGATGGTGCTCATTGTAATTAATTCCAGGAGAGCATCTGTATCTGTTTTACTGATTGATTCGTTCCTTTATTGATTCGTTCATGTATTAACTTTTAGCCATTCTTTGGGTGTGTGGGTGTCTCTGGTGGTCTGGTGGGTTTACTTTCACATCTTGAAGATTTCAAGAGGATTTACTGTAAATTAATTACAGGCTCACTCATACATGGATATGAGCTGACAGTAAAGCAGCCTTTGCTTATTTTAATTAATATGAGGAGCAACATCTAATGCAGAAAAGAGTCCTGGCTCCACAAAGTTCCCTCCAACCCAAATGCCAGAAAGCGGCATTATCTTAGCCTCGCAATTCCCGAGAGCCCGTGAGCACTCGCGTGTGTGTGTGTATGTGTGTGTAAGCCTCCAGCAAAACTAAACCAGGTTATGAACATGGCATTTTCCTTGTATCATTTGCTTTGAGGTTTTTAAGAGAGAAGCATTCCCCAATGTCAGGCCAGATGGTAACGATTCTGGAGCGAATTACGAGGCCAAGCAACATACCTGTGGGCAATGTTTTTTTCACAGCTCCATAAAGAGCTCAGTAATGTAATTTTGATCTCATTTATCTAATATCACTCCAATGCTGGGTACTTTACACAAAATAGGCTTCTTGCTGGGCACATATCTTCTTGATCTCCTGTGTTGAAATAGCTTGTATTATTTAACTCAGAGGATCCAAAGAGGGTCAAGCTGGCTGGAGACGGCTGGTGGGTTAGCTTTGAATTTACTTAATGGATGTCCCAGGGCACTTGGGATTTTACAATAATATGCTTCTCCACAGAGGTAGACTCCTATGCTTGCGTGTCTAGTATTGAAGCCCGAGGAACTTGGTGGGCTCACTTGAACTTTATAAGAGCAAACTCTGGGTTTCATAATAAACTAAACACTCATAAAAATATTGGCATCTATGGTTCCATGAAAAACCTTTAACATCCACAGAGCCTTTCCATTCCACAAACGTTTCTTTATAGTATTCTTTAGATTAATTAAATGTTCTTCACACTCTTAAAAATAAAGGTTCATTAATGCCATAAATGGTTCCATAAAGAACCTTAAATATCAAATGGAACCTTTCCATTCTACAAAAGGTTCTTTTTTTCAAATGTTCTTCATATTCTTAAAAATAAAGATTCTTTAATGCCAACAGTGGTTCCATGAAGAACCTTAAAATGGAACCTTTCCATTCCCTTCCCTTTTAGATTATTCAAATATTCTTCACTTTCTTAAAAATAAAAGTTCTTTGGCGTCCATGGTTTCACAAAGAACCTTAACGTCCATGGAAATGTTCCATTGCACAAAAGGTTAGCGGAAAAGCTTCTTTAGAGCTTTCAAATGTTCTTCACATTGAGAAAAAATGGTTATTATAAGATCTGTTCACTGAAAGGTTCTTTGGAGAACCCAACATGTTTTTTGTATGGCATCGAAACTCCCTGATTAATTATGGCCAGTTCATCTACTTTTGGATTTGATGTGGATCTGTCCATGTGAATATCTATGAACACAAACAACCCTTTATCAGTCATCAGTTCAGGCTGCTTCATGTAAACATTCCTAGGTAACGTAAACGCATGTTTCTTTTACTTTTCACGATTTATCTGCATTGCATGTCCTCCTTAGGTACAACACGGAAAAGCAATAAACCCACAATAAGGCTAAATAACATTTCCATTAGCGGTTGTTTTTTCCCAGCAATGAGGGAACTTGTGCACGACTGGCAACCCGCTGTGTGAAATCACTCACTCTAATGGCACAACACACGTGTTTGTTACAGGAAATCGTACAGCCGCTCTATAAGTATTCCGTCGGTGATAAAACCAAATTGCATCATGATGTTGGGTCAAATAAATGAGAAAAACGGCCTCCTCCCCCAGTGTAATTAGCTCTAGGAGAAGTTGCTCTTCCACGCTGATTTGGAACCTGCTTCTCCTGCTCGAATCCCAGTCGCAAACATTAACAAGAGCAACCGCAGAACTTGGAAACAAATACCTCTGATATGAGCCAAATGATTGTACTGCAAAGTAATTGCACAATTAAATCGAACTGGATAAACTTGTTGAAGAAGTTGCTCTTTAAAGCTCACCACTGTTGCTGTTTGACTTTTGATGATTAGGACTGGGATTTGGAAACTGGTCCTCGTTCAATAAAACAGCACAGACTCCCCTCGAGCAGTTGACTCGTTGCTATTATCCGTGCAAATATAAACGCAAAATACCCTCAGCGCCCCAATTATTGTAAATTAAAGAACCTAGCGACCCTAATGAAACTGCTGCAGTGCTGTTTTTATGTGTAAGGTGTGCTGCTAAACAAGCCATTTGATAGGACTAATTTATGCATGCAATGCGTGTTAATGTGCATCAGACTTGTCAGTTCTAGACCAGTTGTCCATCATTCTGAACTTTATGACTTTTTTTTTTTCTCTGGAGTATCCAGTCCACTATTTTTACTATAATGAAAGATGTCGAACATGCCATAAAATTGTTGACTGCATAATTGAGAATCATAATTTATAACCGAGTAGCGATGTCTGAATCATAAATTGATTCCTTTAAATCGGATCTTTTTCAAATGACTCCCTGACCCAGTGATTCATTTGAATTGGCTAAAGAAAGTTCAAAAGTGAATAAACGCTTACATTTTATGACCAATTGCTTATACGATTATCCTCTTTTGTAAGTTGCTTTGGATAAAAGCATCTGCTCACTGAATGAATGCAAATTTCTGTTCCCTGCTTTTTTGGAATCGAGTGTCATATAATTGATTTTATGATACTTTTGAAGCTTGTAAACAGCACATGTGTGTGTGTTTGTCCACAAACTCGTGTAAGTTTGTATGCAACTGATGCATCCTGGGGCCTGTTTCAGTTAATCTGATTTATTGCCAGTTGATTTGGTTCAAAATAAGTCAGACTATCTGAAATAAGCCTGGCTTATTTGGTAAACTTGTTTTATGAAACACGCCCCTGATCTGACATTTAGTTAGATACTATAAGCACTATAGTAAACAAACAACGTTGATTATAGTACAACTCTCAAACGACCACAGGATGTTGTAATAAAAAGTCATTTAGATGTGCATCCATTGCGCATCTTCATCATGCTGTTTCTTTTTACAGAATCCATCAAAGTTTTTCAGATGACAAACAAACATGACGGCACAACAACAGGAAACAGGGAGTATTTAAGTCTTGTCTGGTTCTGTTTTTCTGGGGTGTATGAAGCCAATCTTTCTTCTTTTTTTTCTGACTGTGTGCATTAGACTTAAGATAACCAAAATTATCCCTCAAAATGCAGTAGGGCAAAACCCCTAACAAGCCTCCTCTTTGACACTGTCAGTACTTTTTTTTTTTTTGGTGATGGTATGTCTTTGCAATTCACTGGAAAGGCTTTAAAGTCCTAGGATTTACCCTGAAGAAAACTGAAAGAATCCCTGGGAGAAGAACAATGATTTTTGGGAAAGCCTGATAATGATTTATGACTGAAATAAGACCCAAAAAGCCTCGCAATAAGAGTGAAGTAAATTCAATTCTTGATGTCAGAGAACATCAAAGGTCTGCTGTGTTTTAAAGATGTAGTTTACACAAAAAAAATTAATTCTGTCATCATTTATTCATCCCCATGTCATTTTACTAACCTGTATGACTTTCTTTTTCCATGGAACACAAAATGTTAAGCTGAATATTTACGCAAAGTGTTTCTTGACAATTAAAGTCTACAGTAACCAGATGATTCAAAGAAATTTAAGTCTGCTATGAAAATATCATACAGAAAATATTATCCAGACTTTACATACAATGATAATATAATAATGATGCTGTTCCATGAAAGAAATAAAAGCATGTTTCTGTAAACGATGACAACCTTTTTATCTTTAGTTAAACAACTTGAAAAACTTTCTTTATGGCAAACAAATTTATATTGTAAATAGAAATAAAACTGATACAGCCTATAACTTAAAATGACATATTTTGATATGACAAATATCTCTCTGTCTGGCAATATAATTTTTTTTTTCTCTCCAGTGGGGATTTCCTAAGACTTTTAAAATACTTTCTCTTATTCCCTGTTTTCAGAACACAGTTTTTCTTTAGTAGAAGTAATTCCTTCTCTTGGGCCTGAAAACAATATAAACACACAGAACAATAGGAGCTGGGGTGTTTGGTCTGCTCTATTGTCTGTGGGTACTTCAAGCCCATAATCATGTTGTTTGAGGTTACATGGAGCTCATCCTACTTTTATTCTCTCAAACTGTGTCTCCAGCACAGGGATATGGTTCAATAATACTGCATATGCAGTCAAATCTGCTATCTTTGTTTGTTTTGAAATATCAGTTATTCTTATAACATGAATGTGTTACAGGTTTAGATCTTTAAATCTGCCATTTTTATGCCGAATATCCTTAATCAAAAATAGGAAATCACATTTTCAGTGCGGTGGGCGAACAGAAAAACATCGGTTATTTTCCATAAAAACATGCTGATTTGGAATTTCTCTGTAGACTGCCACAGCAATTTCACATAATAACTGATGCCAAAAGTCATTTTTTTGCAAAAAAACATCATGGCAACAAATGTCTTCACTTATTTCAGTACTTCTGTGGCAATAAAACATGGATGCAACAACAAAGAAACAATATGAGCTAATGCTACAACAGTGAACTAATACAGTTAAATTTGTTTAAATGTAATTATCTCACAGCATTCATTTTCTGGTTAAAGGCAGTTTTTTTGACTATGCAGTAGTCAGAGCATGCAATTACAACAGGGCACAGAAGAATAATAGCATTTTAAAATAAAACCAGACCAGAAATCTATATTTGATATCTGAAACCTGACATAGGGCAACTTGGAGAGTTTTTAACGTCCCCCATGGCTGCATTATAGACAGTAATGACGTATAAACAGAGGTGTAAAAGTAAAATGAACTGCCAGATGTGAGTGCAGTGAGTACTGATGAGGTTGTAAAGACATAACACAATACACAAGCAGATAAACACACTTTCTGTGAGCCAATGCAACGATTTATATCTAAGGTTCTATTCATTCCATAAAACGTTTTAGAGCTAAAAAAGAAACAAAACTTTTAAAATACGTATACGTTTCCATGCTATGGGTGCCTTTTCTATCCCAGACAAAAAATAAAATAATAATTTTATATTTTTTTATATCTCACAGTTGTGACTTTAGTCCCTACAACATAATTTATTTGATGTATTCTTATTTTAAACTTCATATTTGATTTGATTCAAACTTTAAATCTCCCAGTGTGACGTCCTCATAATTGTGATTTACATATCTCACAATGTGACTTTTCCCCCCTATTTTAAAATCTCACAATTACCTTTTTATCTTTGTAAACTTATACCTTTCCCAACTTTAGCCTAAAATGGGACTTTATCGCAAATGTGATTTAGTTTCATATAATTTTAATATTATATCTCACAATGTCTCTTCTTAGTTTAAACTTTATGTCTCACAAATATTATACAGAGGCAGAAAGAGGCTTCCACAGCTAACGGAAAATGGTTTTCCCAAAAATATAAATTCAAGCATCATTTACCCTTGAGAGAGTTTTCTATGCAACTAAGTGGACTTTTTACCCAAAATTATTGAGCTTGATAATATAGTAGGCCTACGTGTGACAACTAGCCCCCTTCTATAATGTAGAATTATTTCAGCAATGTGGACCGAAACTCTTTTGCTTTACATCACGGCCATGACAAACTTACTCTCATAACAGCAGCAGGAATCAAGAAAGATAATGGACTGCTCTGGAACCAGTGTCTCCTGCACAAACCCTGCTATCTATCCTCCTCTGAAACTGCTCTGAGATTGGAGTGGAAAGCCAAGCATCTGAAGAACAGGATCCTCTGTGTGTCTGACTAATTGACCCCTGGTTCCCTGGGGGTAAATCAACAGAGGCTAAAGCCACTGGGCCACTAACAAGCAGCTCTCGTAAAGCAATCCATAACCAATGGGCAATTTGAAACACATGCTATTGGATATATTTATGACTCTGTCAAAAAAGCGGTTCTGATGACCCCCAACTTTTTTCGTTTTTTAAGACAAATGGCTCATTGTATTTCCTTCTCGAAATGTCACACATAAACTAAATGCTTGGTAATTGACATGACTTGTGTCTAAACAACAATCAAATCAATTTTTATTATTAGCCTCATTCAGGGCAACATGATTGCATTAGATTGTTGAGGACGGGAGGATTAGGCTTTATATTAAAAACAGCTGGGTCGTTATTCTTTGATTGTCCTCATCAAAATGATCCGACGGAACGCCTCGCGCGGTCACACATAATCAACAATCACACTCGTCACGCGAATGTAATGCAAAGAGACCCGACATCGGCAATTTACTTGCATTTCAGTCAGTTGATTTGCTACAAAATTTAGATTTTTGGATACGTTCTCCCAGACTTCTGGAATTCCATGGTGTGTTCTGGAATTTCAGACCACTTAAAAGTGGCTTGATGCTCTTTTTTTTTTTTCCTTTCTCAGAGCCTGGCATGCCTGGTTCTGGAGAAGGCCAACTGTTATTCCCAGTGGGGTTATCTGACAAAGCACTTCATGAACTGTGCAGCCACTGGCCTCAGACCAGCTGATACTGCTTAGCCCCAGTCGTAAAGCAAAAGGTCTCTTCAAGCGATCCATTAGTGCTCCTATCCCCAAGAGTGTAGGCCGCGGTCTGCTCAAGCTGCGCAGGAAAACTTGAAGGAAAACAGCATGGCAGACAAGTCAGAAGATCAAAGACCCCCTCAGACGGCAGACCCCGTCTCCAGACATCCAATCTCTTCCCCTTCATGTTTCTAATTAGCAGATGGTGGAGAAATGGCTCATATTATGGCTTTATCAATTAGAGAGAGACATTCATATCTTTCTTTCTCTTTCTTTTTCCTGCTGTCAGCCCATGAGCGTGGCATAGATAGATGAACTGAGAGAAGGAAAGGCACATTGGAAAAGAGCCACTGCTTCGGATTTAATGTGAATAAATTAGTTCACCATGGAAAAGGAACATTTTGGTATTTTCTTTTCTGATGACTTTCAATCTACAGATGTGAGTTGATTGTACATGCAACAAAAAGATCATATCTTATGTCGGGATAGTTCACCGAAAAACTAAATTTCTGTCATTATTTACTCACTCTCATGACATTCCAGTCCATACAGTTTTTTTTCTGGAACTCAAAAAGACAAATTCCAGTCAGCTCTTTTTCTTACAACAACATTAGTTTATAATGTTAAGCTATATGCTACAATGACTTTGTATGAGGACTAGACTTGATTTTTTGGTAACACTTTACAATACGGGTGTACAAATATGCATTAATTCATGCTTAAAGGGTTAGTTCACACCAAAATGAAAATTCTGTATACTCACCCTCATTTCGTTCAAAACCCGTAAGACATTTGTTCATCTTCGGAACACAAATTAAGATGTTTTTGATTAAATCGGAGAGCTCTCTGACCCTCCATAGACAGCAATGCAACTAAAATGTTCCCAGGTCCAGAAACGTAGTAAATACATTGGTAAAACAGTCCATGTGACATCAGTGGCTCAACTTCAGTTTTGCGACTCCACGAGAATACTTTTTTTTGCACAAAGAAAACATAAATAACAATTTACTCAATCATTCTTCTCCCCCGAGTTACGTCATTTTGGAGAGTACCTAAGAACGCATTTTACGTAATCAGCGTTGTTTACGTTCGGGGGGTGGGGGGAGTGCGCGCATGAGTTTAATCTGCATATTAAGCGTTGTTTACACTTAGGGGAAAGCGTGCGTATGCGTGTGATACTCTCTAAAATGGCAGATGACGTAACTCGGGGGAGAAGAATGGTTGAGTAAATTATGCTATTTTTGTTTTTGCGCAACAAAAAAAAAAGGATTCTCGTAGCATCGCAAAACAAGTTGAACCACTGATGTCACATGGACTGTTTTAGCGATGTATTTACTACGTTTCTGGACCTGGGAACATTTCAGTTGTGTTGCTGTCTATGAAGTGTCAGAGAGCTCTCCGATTTCATCAAAAACATCTTAATTTGCGTTCTGAAGATGAAAGAAGGACTTAAGGGCTTGGAAGGACACGAGGGTGAGTAATTAATGACAGAATTTGGATTTTGGGGTGAACTAACCCTTTAACTAATGCACAGATAATCAAGGCCTGGTTTCACAGACAGTGCTTAGACTAAGCCAGGATTAGGCCATTGTTCAGTTAGGAAATTTAAGTCATTTTTATTAACATGCCTTAGAAAAAACATTACAGGTAGGCATTTTGAGACAAAACAAAGACACTGATATATTTTAAGATCAGTCAGTGCAAGTTTCTTCCAGTTAAAACAGCTCAGACTTACACTTTAGTCTGGGACTAGGCTTAAGCCTTGTCTGTGAAACCGGGGGCAAGAGTTAATGCATAACTCATGAAGAATTAAACCATTTATTAATGATTACTACATCAGCAACTAATGAACATTATATATGAATAATAGATTAAGTAATTAATGTGTGTGTCATGATTATCTGTGCATTAGTTAAGCATGAATTAATGCATAGGTTTATTAGTGCCACCTTATTGCAAAGTGTTGCCGTCTTTAGTTAAATAAAATTTGACAGATGAACTCGCTCCGCGATCGGACTCTTGTAGCATCAGCTACAAGGACATTTTCAAGTGTTATGACAATTGACATCTCTGACTTATCAACGCCATATTTGATTTGAGAGCTAGCATAAATATCGTGCTTCAGAAAACTTTTTTGTCTGGCTTGTATTTTATTATTATTTGAAGTTTCTTTAAAAACAGCCTATGGGTTTGGAATGACACGAGGGTGAGTAAATAAATACAGATTTTTTTTATTCTTAACTAAAATATTTATATGTATATTTTACATAATACTCATTATTAAAGCACTTTGGGGCCCCAACGTGAACAACGTTAAAAGACGAGTGAATATAAAGCAGTCTTCTTGCATTAAAGCTGTTCTCGCAACTGATGTCTGAGAGTGACAATTGTGATTTATTAATAATGCTTCCAGAAACTGTCTAAATTTATAGTCTGCTGTCAAAAGGATTTTACATGCATGCTGCTTTTGAGTTATGTTTTATTGGAGTCACCAGTGCACTTAATTTACAAGGCATCTCAAGCATTCAAAATATAACACTGGTTTGTTTAACAAACAAATCTGACACTTTCAAAATGACAACCAGATGTCACAATCAAGAGATGAAACTACTGAGCTCATTGAAGACGAACAAGTTAAAAGCCTGAAAAAAGTCTCATTAATGCTGCCTTAATCATGTCAGAATGATGAGTTCATCTGAATACCGCCACCATGTTGTAATTACAGTAAAAAATACAGACATTCTAGTTTTAAGCATGTCAGTGAACAGTGGCTGATATTAAACAATTAATTTAACTCTGTAAATAAGTGAAGTGACATACTGCCAAAATATGGTGAACCATACTCGGAATTCGTGCTCTGCATTTAACCCATCCAACGTGCACACACACAGCAGTAAACACACACACACCGTGAACACACACCCGGAGCAGTGGGCAGCCATTTATGGGGGCAGTTGGGGGTTCGGTGCCTTGCTCAAGGGCACCTCAGTCGTGGTATTGAGGGTGGAGAGAGCGCTGGACATTCACTCCCCCTACCTACAATCCCTGCTGGCCCGAGACTCGAACCCGCAACCTTTGGATTACGAGTCCGACTCTCTAACCATTAGGCCATAATGATATAATATTCCGGTAGGTTATCCATGTCACTCTCTTCTGACCTCCTGTGCGCTTCTCAGTCCATTAAAACATCTTGTTTTGGGACACTTTGAGCGATCCGTGTATGCCAGACCCTTGGAGACACTCTGAACACAGTGAACTATACAGCAGTTGGCTAAACGCTGTCAACGCTCGGCATCAGTGGCCTGACTCACCTTCTTAATTACCCATCATCCCCTGCACAGCCAGGCTCTCACAAATTATGCCCGATTGAGGACGAGTGATAGAGCTGTCAGCGAGCACTCAGCGTTTCTTAGCGGGAGAGGGCGATCACACATACACACAAACCCGCTGAGTAGGCAAGAGCTGGTGCCAACATCTGAAACACTCCCCGAGCTTTCTTCAGCTTCAACACAGAGGAACAATGACTGCGGCGACACTGACATAATAGAGAGAGCGAAAGAGAAGAATGGTGTGTGTGAGTGTGAGCAGCAGAAAGAGAGAGAGTCTGGGAAGTGATGGATTTGATGGAGGCCAAGAAGTATCATGAGAACTCTGCTGGGACTTCGTGACCTTATCGCTGGGTTGGTTATGAAATCGCAGGTCTTCATGCAGAGCTAATATTACCTAATGGACAAAATTTCTCTCAGACAACAAGAAAGGGTAAAAACTCAGTATTGGACATTTTTGATTGAAAAATAAGGGGGACTGGGGCAAGTTTGTTACATTTATATCGGGGCAAGTTGTCACAGGTGTTTTAAATGTTGCAGTTTTTTTTCATTATTCATTACTAAATCTATTCTGTATTTCATGATTCATAATTGTTTAAATTTACAAGAAAATCCTAAAAAATATAATTGCCAGTGTCTGCTGCGACTACTTACCCTGCTATTGGGGCATGTTGTCACAAGAGGGTAACATATATTATCAGTCAAAAGTTTAGGATAATTACTATTTTCTTTTAAAATGTTTTTGAAAGAGGTCTCGGCAACACCTTACTTAAAGCCTTTATGTGTAATGCATTATAACAGGTTATTAAAGGGTATAATGCATTATCTTTATTCATAATGTGCATTGTAATACATTATATCTTGTTGTAAATAATTATAACTGAATTTATAATGCATAGTGTTACAGTGTGGTTACAGTAATTCATGAGATTGCACAATGCATTATAAGGTGCATAATAATTAAAGCATTAAAACTACTTTTATATTGCATTATAGGCACATAAAGGCTTAAAGTGTTACAGAAATCTCTTATGCTCACCAAGGCTGCATGTATTTCATATAAAATACAGCAAAAACATTAATAGTGTGAAATATTTTTACAATTTAAAATGAGTTATTTATTTTAAGATTTTTAAAATGTTATTTATTCTTTTGATTGTAAAGCTGAATCAAGGTTTTACTGTATTTCTCAGCAAATATGCATCCTTGGAGGAACTTTTGAATGGTATAGTGTTTTAAACAAACAGTATTTTTCTGGCCAATAACGAAATGGTTAATAATAAAAACAAAAAGTCAGAAATATACCAAAAAAACTAAACAAAAACACACTGTATTATATACAAACAAATACATTGAGTATGCTATATCTTTCTCAAAGTTACCATAATTTTATAATGTCTGCACAGCAGTGTGCTGCTTTCACTCTGACTGGCTTTCTTTAAAAAAAAAAAAAGCAAAATCAATGTCGTCAAATGAAAATGGTCACTTGTACCATAAACGTCTTCTGAGTTATATCACTTACACAGTATTGTTCATATCATTATTCTGTCTGTGAGACACATGGTTCATGTTCATGCAATTAAGACTTTGATACAACAACAACTTCCTCTGTCTGTGAGACTGTAAATTGGCATCTATTACTCACAATGTAAAAAGAGTGAATGCGGTAACTACACATGATTCCCGGACTTCAGACTGCCTCTAATTTACTTGTTTAAGAATTTGCTCCACGTGTGTAATTGCTATAAATTTGGATTAGAGATTGGGGACAGGTTGTATAAGTGGATGTGAAGTCCTGAAAAATACCCATTTGCAAGTCATTAACATTTTTTACCCTCTAATTTTGCCTTTGAATTCTGCATTTTTTAAGAAGAAAATGACGTTATGGCTCCAGTGATTCTGGGTGACACTACAATTAAGGACATTAACTGGTTTAAGTTAATTCAAATCATTATTTAACAAAAGAAATCACCAGGAAATAAACAAATAAATAATAAACTATAAGGCTACTCATGCCGTCTCTCCCTTTTTCTACATTCATTATACTAAATAAAACCATCACAAATGGATTCTGTTGAATATAAGCATCACAAACTAAAGATCAAACAGAAATCATTGACCGCAGGTTCGACGGCTGACACAATTACTGCATACTTGCTCTTTATTCCTGGCCTTAGGACAGTCCTAGTCTGATGTTTAATATAAGGATCCTAAATTGTTGCCTGTGTAGGCTTTGTTTAAACGGGCTTATACTCAATTTAATCCGTAAAAATATAGCCATTTCATTACAGAGCACACTCAAATATTTGTTTCTGTGGGTTTCTCCCTCATTGAAGCGTAAATTGCTGCAAACTGCAGAGTTTGGAAAATGATTCCACGCCAAGCCATTCCTAAACGAATAAATGCTGCCCTTAAGCAGCTAAAGACATTCATTCAGACAGTCATTCAAAACAGATCCTACATTCAACAAAAACACACACTGTAGACTGGCGCTTGCCCAGTGTCACGGCAGGCCTGCCAGCTGTTATTATGCTTTGACAGTTGTAAGTCACTTGATTTCTCATTGATCCCTTTATGACTGCAATACGGCCTTTACTTGAAGGGCAAATGATCAAACGCAGAGGACTAGGTAAGTAAATGACGTATGAAAGAGTTTTTTTCTTGGCCTGTAAGGGTCAGGAGGTTCTTGTGTTACAGCAATAAACTCCCTGTCATAGTGCTAAAATGAGAACACACTTTTTACGCAGTTTGAACATTTATAGAAGCAGAAAGTCAACGAAAAACCAGAGGCTGTCAACACTTCTCAATTTAAAGTGGTTTTACAGCCTCACTAAGTCATAGACGCTACACACAGGACGGGTGCATTTATACACAGTTGTGTTGTAAATTAAAACTAATGTATTTGGTTCATTTTAATAACTCTTTCAAAACCACATGATTAATATATGCGACTACTGCCTTTGCAGAATTTATGTGCAGAAACGTTTTCTAAATATATAGACGTTTTCAGAGAGTATATCTAGAATTAAGTTGATTTTTATTAGCCCATGCACTTTGTTTATTGCATTAAGCATAAATCTAAGAAATAAAAAGGGGACTTAAAACAACAAAAAAACTTACTTTGAAACTTTACAAATACAAATACAAAACAAAAACATTGAATGTCTGCTCATAAAGTACCACATCAAGTTCATTTAAGACACTGTCATGGTCAAAACAAAACCAAAACCAAATCAGAAAACAAGCACAATACAGAAAATGAAAAGGAGAACTGTTCTTCAAACAAGAAAAAATATATCGGGGTGAGAAAAAATGACTTAATTCAAGAAACAGCCATGTCAAAATCAAAAAATCACAAGCAAAACAAAACAAAAACATGTCAGCTAATACAATGACATCAAGTTAATTGAAGAAACTGCCAACAAAAACAAACCAAACACAAAATGAAAAAGAGGACTGATCCTAAAATAAAAAAAAAATTAAATATTGGGGTGAGAAAAAAAAAAAAAAGAACGTAACTGAAAAAGCTGTCATGGTCAAAACATGATCACACAGCACAAATCCCAAAAATACAAAACACAAACATGTCCACTAATACAGTGCCATATCAAGTGGCTGAAGGCCTTAGTAAAGTGACCTGAAGGTGGCACTGTATACAATCTTTTGAAAAAAAAGTGAGAATCTTTCTGAGCTGTGAAACATATGAGTCCACAGTTATGTTATAGTAATGAGGAACAGTCAAATCAAATATAAGCAAGTCATTCTTTCCATTCAGTGAAATAATTCTGTAAGATTATTCCAGAATGCAACATACAGTAGACTTCACATAGTGTAAACCTCACTATATAAGCAATGCGATGCAAATTTAAAGCAATGGAATTTAAGAATAAACTTAGATTTTCCAAAATGTACTTTCTGGCATTTCATAGTTTTCATCATTTTACTATTATTGTAAAAGTAGTGATAATAAAGAATGAGTGGGTTTGTCCTTGTTTGCATTGTGAGATATCTGTGCAGGATTCAGCAGAACATTAGTTTTGACAGTCCACTGGGTCGGCTGTCAGTCTGAGTTGAGTATTTTGACACCTCATTTAATCTGTAAGTGTGTGTTTGTGAGTAAAAGAGATACAGTGTGTGTGTGTGTGAGAGAGAGAGAGACAGAGGTATCTGTAATGAAAAGCATTCTCTGCTGGCGCCAGTATTCAGGAGATCCTACTGAGACACACACACACACTCCTCAAACAGGGCATGACCCACAACCACTTTACACCCTCATTCAAATGAACGCCCTTTCTCCTGGCAACACCTGCTGTGAGCTGACTATGCTATTCTCTAATAATTACTTTTTAACACTTTATTAGGTTCAGCGCCTGCACGACATACAGTACAACGCAAGGAATGAAAATGTTAATTACACAGAGGACTAGAAGGAACATGGTGTGAAATCCTGTGTACGCACGCACGCACAAATATTTAGGTTATGTAAAATACAATCTATTAAAATTTAAAATGACTTTTGAACATTTTTTTAAAAGTTTACATATAGATTAAATCTTATTTGAATGTAAGCCACATTTATATTTAGACTAAAATGTCACAAATGTAGCATGCTTAATCAATTTAACATCTGACATATTGTTTTTCTCTTTCATATAATTTTTAATACAATTTAACTCCACGCTTTTCAATAACCCAATCCTTTTTAATGAATTTATGATCTATAATAATTATCATTATTATTATTGCCACTATTATTATTTTTTAAATTTTATCAATTTAACTACATTTTTATTCAATCATTTTTAATTAACTTATATCAACAATTTATTATTGCTATTATTATATAATCCAGTGTAAATACGTTTTTATTCAATCCTTTGTAATTAATTTAGGTTTTATAATAATCATTATAATTATTGCTATCATCATTACCTCCACTGTTAAATAATACTAACAATACAAATAATAAATTATGTGTTTATAAATTTATAGCTGTTTGCACTGTTACAAAATCAAGCTCTGAAATCTTTTTATATGCACATTATATGCAGACCAAGTGCATTTGTAGAAACTCCTGTGCAATGACAGAACACCACGCTGGTGAATACTGAAACCTTTATTCTGTTATTATCCATTGAGGATGAATGAATGTTTGTCACACACACAGAAATGACTAATACTGCAGGCTTTATGATTTCACCCGCTGCACCATACAAGAAATTCAATTCATCCTTCCAGCACCAGTCAAATAAATAAGAGAGAAATACATAAATAAATACATATTAGAACTTTACATTTCCAATTGTAAAAAAAAAATAAAAAAAATACAAAATCACAATAGACAAATATAAAGCACAATAAATAAACAAACCAGTAACAGAAATGGGAAACATGTTTCAATCTGCTTTTGGAAGTTTATACATTCAGCTGGGACTGATTTGCTGTAGAAGTGATAAATGAACAAAAACAATTCAAAGGTCACTCACCTTCATGAGGTGTTATCACATTCTTAAACTTTTTAAAGAATCTACAACATTAATAAACATTTAAATGGCTGCTGGTGCTTCGGGTGTATTTCAGCACACAAACAAACACAAAAATTATTGTTCCAATACCTAAGAATAGTTTACCGGTTTACATTCAAGTGACTTGGTTTTCACATCTTTAATTTCAAATCTAGGATATGGTATGGTTTTTAAGCATGCAAATGTGTATAAAATGTACTTTTTGCACCAATCATTCCGTCCTTACGATCAAAAAACTGATTTTCTCATTTAGTAAATGTACAAAAAAAAAAAAGTAATAATCGCTTCTCTCTTTTAAATCAAAGACATGTTGCTTTAAGACAGCAATCAGTAGTTAGAGGTGATTTAAGAGTTTTTGGAATGCCTTTTCTTGCCAATGCACTCGTTTCTCAGTTGCATTGCAGTTCATTAGAACACAATTCACAGCCAACACACACTTCATTACACTAAGCTAAATGACTTCAAATGAAACAATAAGCGAGAACTAACGCCTAACAAATTTTGCAAGCAGCACGACTAAATCTACAATGCCACAGTGAGATGTGCCATCCAAAAGTGGCATGGTGACATTCAAAACGTGTAAGGATGAGCTTCAGAGTCTAGATTTCTTCTTAACGGGTATGGAGCATCGCGAGTAGATTTCTGAAAGCATTTGTATTGCAGAAGGTCGACAAAGTAAAAATCTAGAAACCTTCACTTCAAAGACATTTGTGTGTGTCACAGTTAATCTAAATAGTTATTCGCACCAAATTCCCATTTTAAACACAAAATACACACAAACGCCTTCCGATTGACTTGACCATCAACATTATCTGAATTCCATCCTTATAAACCCTTTAAAGTGAAAATACAGTGACTCCTTCTCGCCCCTTATTTCTCAGAGTGGTTCACCTCGTCCTTCATGACAGGCAGCCAAGGAGGAGACAGCTCTGGGATGTTCTTTTTGGCCTGGTTGAGGTGGGTCATGGCGGTGTACAAGCTGCCCCTGGAGTTCTGCTCAGGGTAGTACATCTCCAGAGCCGACGGGGTGCAGTGTCTCTGCTAGATTAGAAAGTAGACGTTTGCAAATAAAGGTTATATAGGAATACATTAACTAGAATGGAGAAGGTCAGGCAGGTTCTGTAATAAATCAAACATAAAGGTGAATGTCATGGAGATCTGCATTCTTGTTGATATAGCATCGGTAGAGCGGCCAAACCGCTGATAACTGCCTCGGAAACAACAATCCTGCCACTTCTGTTTACGTACATGCATAATTTGGGGAAATCGATATTTTGGAAGTGGACAATGATATTCTATCACTGTCTTTTATAAATGTGTTGAGATGACATGTGAAGCTTAGCATATGGTCTACAAACATCAACAAAAAAGATATATATATATATATAAAAAGCAAAAAAAAATAGCATGCACTTTTTTTGTTGAAGTCTCATTATGTTGCATGCAATTCAAAGAGTGGCCAATTATCATCTCAGAAACAAAAATGTTAAATTTTTTGTTTCCATTAGTGTAAATTAAATGAAGAAAGAAAAAAATAAAAATAAAAGATAATATTAATTATATACATCAATATGCAATGAATATGGAATGTGCTCTGGTGCAAAATTCTCATTCGAGCAAATAGCAGATTATATGGGATTTCATATAGAAAATTTGCATACTGTGCAAAACATACATACTATATTCTGCCACAAAATTAAGATAGCTATGGGAATATGTTATTCCTAACAGAGCATGTCATAAACCTAATCATCTTATACAATACTGAAAAAAACTCCAAACAATAAATTTATCATCTACATAATATTATGCACGGAATAGACACGTTAAGTTAAGCAAAAAGTAGAAAGAACTAGTTCTAGTTAAAGGAACATCTTAGTATATACTTATCTGGAAAGTTACCTAAACACAAAATTAATTTTAAAAATTAAAACTTACAGAACCTGTAGCTATATGTCTGAAAATACCAAAATTCTTAATCTCAAATGATCCAAAACTGACTACATAGTGTAAGCAGTAATAAACTATTTCTCAGGAATGCAAACTATGAAAGATTATATTTCCAATTTGTAAAACAGATGCTTAGATGATTGAAGTGACACTTTACTCATCCCACAAAAACAAAAAGGCGTCAATCAAGAGACGTCAACATGCCAAAGCTTCCATAAACCTCATTCCATCTTAACAAGAGGCAATTTTCCCGCTCTTCAAGTTAGCAACGCTACATTAGTGTGGCATGCTAATTATGGCAGTGGTATCTGCATCAAAGGGGGTGAGGTGGAAGCCCCTGCAGGCCTTAATCACAGTTTAGTCATGGTTAAGACTAATTAAAGACATTCTCACACTCCACTAAAGCTAATGCACCGCTTCAGATGCTGTCCGCAGACTGAAGATCTTCAGCTAATCTTTGCTGAGCTGCAAACAAAGTAAATTTAAACGAATATCACATGAACAAAAGATGCAGTTAATACTTAATTGCTCTGCTCCAAAACCTAGTAAGCTGCCCTGCTGCTTATCCTAACAGAAATATACTTTCATATGTGGGTAACTTAAAACAGTATCTTTATGCATCAAACAAATAAAGTTCCTCACATGAAGCACAAGGAAAACTCAACTGAAATGTATTGAATTAAATTTCAATTAAATTCAACACAATATGAATTAAAGTCACTTGTTTTGTTCCTTCAAATGTATGTATATGTCAGACAAGTCTCACATACACATGGAGTAACTTGTTTTGTTCCTGGATGAATCAGCAATTATGAACAAACAGGTTGAATGAATGATTTAATGACTCATGCATAAAGAGTCACTTGGTGTCACTTGCTTAACTTAAAAATCCAACTACTAATGCACAAGCTGCTGTATGAATTATTATTCACCTGGTAGCTATATACCACCATTCTCAGATGATTAATTCACCGTGAAAGAAAGTAAGATGTGTTTTGAGGTGAAAATCATGTTCAGATGTCCTACCGGTTTCACTAAAGCCACAAGTGAAGACATTCGTTTACACAAGTGTGATCTGTCATCTATATTTCAGACCAAAAATGGTTTGCACAGTAGCCCAGAAATATTCTCAGGATGGTGTGTTTGTGCTATACTGGATACCTGGAGAACGAAGCCCTCAGGGCAGCCGAGCTGATCGTACCACAGTGCTTTATACATGACCAACAGCAGCAGACATGCCAGGAACGCCAAGGTGATAATAATCAACCCAGTCAGCTGGAAAACACAGACATTCACACATGTATTTACGCCTTCCATTTTTTATTTATACTCACATTTCCTTCACTAACAGAGAGACAAATGCAAGATCTAAGTAGGCTGGGCAATCTGTCCTTGTCTTTTTTTTTTTTTTTTACCTTGAGCTTCTCTGACATCTCATCATAAAGGTTTATGTTTAGCTTCTTGATGCTCGGCACATACAGCTTCCTCTTCTTCTCCTTCAGCTGATACTCTGCTGTGGTTTTCACAATCACCTAACGAGTCACAGAAAAAGAATGAACTATTAAAATAGTCCAAACAAAGAACAAGATGAGAGGGGGCTGGGCAGAAACCACAAGAATGGGCTCGCTGCTTTCAGAGTTAGGAAAATGGAAAATCAGCTGAAGCAAGTAGCTGTGTTTTCAAAAGTTTCTAACTGCTTGATAAGACGAAGACGTTATGTTCCAAAGAACATCTTGCCTATGTTAAGGTGGATTGTTGTTAGTCCAAGATGGTCTACCAGCTTGCGCAGCACTGACTGACACACAACGACGAGTCTTTTTAAGAATTATTTGGACAGCCAAAGTAGAGTCAACATTACGTCCCAACCAAGGCTTATGTGCTCTGATTGAAGATAAAACGCATTTGCTGAAGCAACCTTGACACTTTAGCTCCTCGGTGAAAGTGCAACACTGTACCAGGTGCGCTACCGAGCAAGTTTACTATTTCAGAAGAGCCATACTTATGGAGCTGGTAATATGATGTAAACACCAAAATGGATTTTTCTAGTTTACAAATCATACACTTGGTTGTTTCTTGAGGTCATAACAGTGTTGTGCAAAGAGATGCAGAATAATGAGTCTTTATTAATTAATACTCTGCCACTGTAATCATAATTAGCATGAAAACAAATAAAAATAGTCATTTCCGCTGGAAACTGCAGTGAATTGTGTGTATAGGTATGTTTTGGAAAAATTTAGGTAGAGGCAGGTTTTTCAAACAGTGTAGGATACACAGGATGTTACTTCAGCACATTAAAAATGCAGAGAGTGAGCTCCTACTACTATATCATTTGTCAACTTTTAGATGAGTCACTGCAAAGTTCAATTCAAACTTTGCTGTGTGTTTCCACCCGTTGCACTTGCCTCCTACAGAGCTAAGAATAGATACAAGCCACCTGTGAGAGTCCTGACATGAGCTTGTGTGCATTTGCAAGATCAGATGGTTTGCAAAGTCTTTCAGTGACAAACTGTATCATATTCAGTGACAACGAATCTCGATGGTGTCACATGAATTCTTTCTTTCATGCCAGGCAATCCGCTGGGATCTATCGGGGTGGTTTCTACCATGTCTTTGATGGTATCAGTGGTAGTGGATGTCTGCTGGTCCACCTCCGGTCTCCTATGACATTCTTCCCCTTAATGAAGTTCTATGCAGAGTAATGAGTAACAGAGGTGCGCTGCTGTCTTTAATATGGCGCTATGTGTGGGTCCTGCTCTCTAATGCATGAATGGTAATTACCTTATCAGGGAAAGGCTGCTGTAACTGGCCGACCTCCAGTGGAGTGATGAGGGGGATGTTGTCAAAACCGTCCTCCACCGACGGCTGTCTCTCCATCTTGTCCACCAGGTTACTGCCTAATTTCACCATATCTGAAGCAAGCATGAATGATTAGGTCTTATATCCAGCAAAAAATGCAAATGAACTCAATATATTCAACCGAACACTTATACATTTTCCTTTCGGTAAGTGTCTTACTTTTCATTACTTAGCAATTTGTGTTATAACAGGTAGTCTTTTATGGTTCATTGTTTTATGTTCAATTACAGACTTTTGGACCTGGTTTCCTTTCGCTGTGTTTTTTCTCAGTAGGATGTGTCAAATGGGTTTATATTTATGCAATATAATTTTATATAATATACGTATACATATACGAAGTGCCATCTGAAATTTTCTTCTAAAATGAGCATTTTTGTCAGGCTCCAATGAAAAGAACCTATTCATTGCCATTATTACTGAAATTACTTTATTAGTCAAATTATTAGTTAAATTACTGAACCCACACATAGGAGTCTAATAAAAACATACACATACATACATACACACAGATACATACATACAGTATATATATCCAAGCGAGATATCCTTCTATGCCATCATTCACCTGAGAAGATTTGTATCTCTGACAATACTGCATCTGTTGTTGGTTAATGTTTTCAATTTAGCACAAGTTAGTCAGTAAATATCTCTCCATTAAGTCTGTCTCTGAGGGGTCTGATGTTGGAGCTCTGTGATGTTGTTACTCAGTTACTGCGAATCTTTCTCCATGTCATTATGACTCAGTGTGGGTGTACACACACTCACGTCTGTGCGTACTAATTCACCAGCACACACACTGTCTCATGTCTTACTCATTAGCCGACCAAGGAAAACATCTGATAGGTTACCGCTCTCTCTCATTATATTTCTCCATCCTAATAAGCTATTAAAGAGCCCTCTACAGAATACAAAACACATAAACACAACAATCACTAGTGATAGACAGACACGTCAGCCCACATTAAGCCATTTTGAGATTGTCAGTATTGGCCAATAGAAGCTTGACTGATTAGATATTCCTTAATTTCAGTTATTTATTTTAAATTATTTTTGAGTTTATTTTGAAAAAAAGAAAAGAAATGCTTTGTCAAAATATATTGTTAGATATAAATAATTATAGATAAAGATGAAAATGTTCATATGATACATATGAACATTTAGTAGATGGAATATATACACACACACACACACACACACACACACATTCCATATACACACACAAAATTATTTAGATATGAAAAGTAAAATAAATTAATTTATATTTTTATGTTCTGAAATGTGTCTGATTATATTTATTTTCCATAGTACATTTAGTTTTAATACCAAATTATTTTTTTATATCTAATACAAATAATTATAGATACAGACATGATGTAAATATCAGTATATATCAAAATATCAGTTGCTGAAAACCCCATTTATTTATTTTCATCATTGTTAAAAACGCCATTAATGCTATTTTGACAAAGTATTTCATTTGAAACTGTATTAAAATAAATAATTGCATGTTCTTTTTTATGACACAATCAATTCAGGTGAAAATCACTGCAGGCCACGGAACACGCGTGTTTTATTGGCTCTTCCACGCGAACACCTTACTGGCTCTATCAAGGTTATCCGAGATGTACAGCAGCAGCGCATCAGCATGTGTGAGGCGTTCGACCTCAGGCCATTACAGCAAATCAAATCAAATCATCATAATTCATTATCTAACATACAGACAGAACAAACATAAGCATTTAAGCGTAATTCATCACACGGCATTGCGCGCGCATAATGTACCATTATTACGCAACAGCTGCGCGCTCACTGAGGCATTATACGTCCAAATATTAATGGATGTTTTTCTTTCTAATGAAGGGATTAAGCGAATTTTCGACTGGGAAAATAGAATAGACAGAATCAATTCTACGTTTCCTCTCGCATTTCTCCAATCTAAGCCGCTGCCCAGAGGGTTGGAAACGGCAGAGGCTAAACGACAGAGCGTTTCGAATAACACAGCCTACGATCTGTTTTTCGTCGGAATTGGATGCAAAAGAGATACTCACTGCTTCCCCTGCGGTTATCTTGCTGATACTGATGGAGCGCTTGTGTTATTGCTGTGCGTGTATACGGTAATTGACTGAAGCGCATCCGCTCCCGTCGCTGCTGTATGATGTCAGCTGTATCACAGCAGATAACTGGCTGATCAATGTGACAAATCCCATTTTATACATATTCACAATTACTTCGAGCATGTGTGTTCGGTGATTTATGGGAAAGGACAGTCAAAATTTCAGATATGCTGCAAAAAGAGTCCTTCGGGCTTATGCGGATAAAAAGGTGTTTTGAAGCAAGTGGAATTTAAATTAAATTATTAAATGTAACAATACAGTATATATATATATGTGTATAAGTACGTTTGACACGAAAGTGATATTTAGTTGTAATTTATTAAGCTATAATTATTTTGTTTTATTTTATTGTATGTCTCATTATCAAAATTGCCATTTAGTCTATTAGATGTTAGACTAAAGGCAAATTAGTTAAACATATGGGGGCTAGGTGTCACACAAAACGTTTTACAATGTGTTAGTTCAGAATTAAATGTTTTACAAAGATTTATATTCAGACAAGTCAACTATTTCTTTAGGTCAGACCGGCTGTTTTACTTTCTTTCTTTATTCACAATTTATTTTTTATTTTTTTTTATTTTACAAAAGAATATAGCAAAATAACGGTATGTTTGATAACTGTGAAGGTGAAAATCAAGAAGAAGAAAATTATATATATATATACACACACACACACACACACACACACACACACACACACACACATACATACATATATATATATAGATCATGGAGATTTTGTGGTTATACTTTTGTATATCAGACTCTGCCTTGTTTGAGCTTATGAACATTTTATTATCTCTCTGCAGGACACATGTGGATTTGCCAAACTTAATGAATTTATTATGCCAACTCTTTCATCTAGTCCTTCATTTCATCCTACACTTCTTTTTCTTACCTTAAGTTAACTGAAAACTAACTTCAGAAGAAGTGCAAGCGTGGTCACTTGGCCAGCACATTAGTACCAGGTTTGTAGTTTGATTAATTATGATCTGTTTAGCTAGATCATAATTTAAAATAATTATAAGACTATTATATTTCAACATGTATATTTTACTAAATTGTTCCCATTAATGGCTGTAATTACTATAAACGTTCTTTCTTCTCTTCTGCATAAAAATAAAAAACTAAGACCAAAATCACTAGCAGAGTAGAGTAATGAGCAACATTGCCACCTAGTGTCAGTTGTTGTTGTTTACTCAAATAGGCCTTAAACAAATTAAAAGTTATTTTCAGAATTTCCAATTATATTTCCATTATTTTAATTACTTGCCTTAACGTTGATAATGTTAAAATTACAATGAATATATTAAAAAGCTCTAGCGTAAACAATTAAATAAATAAATGCAGGATATAAACTGCAACATAAAGGTTTAAACTGAAATCACATTCGTTTTTTTCCCTCGCAAATATTTAACTATTGTTTTAACTGGTACATCATAATAAGCAAACAAACAATCACCACTGCTCTATAGAATATCTTCTGAGTGTACAGGTGCATCTAAAAAAAATTAGAATATCGTGAAAAACTGCATTTTTTGTAACTTATTTCAAAAAGTGAAACTTTCATATATATTTTAAATTCATAACATGTAAAAATAAGGCATTTGAAAAGTTTGTTTTAATTTTGATGATTAGAGCTTACAGCTCATGAAAGTCAAAATCCAGTATCTCAATATATTGGAATATTTATATTTGAGTTTCATTAAATTACCATCTCTACAGTTTAAATTCAGGGAATCTCTTGTTCTTTGAAACCACAATAATGGGGAAGACTGTTGACTTGGCAATGGTCCAGACTCCAGGAAGATAATGATTGACACCCTCCATAAAGAGGGTGAGTCACAGAAGGTCATTACTGAAAGGGGTGGCTGTTCACAGAGTGCTGTATCAAAGCATATTGAAGGCAAAGTTGACTGGAAGGAAGAAATTGGGTAGGAAAAGGTGCACAAGCAACAGGGATGACCACAAGAGAATACTGTCAAGCAAAGCTGATTGAAACACTTGGGAGAGCTTCACAAGGAGTAGACTGAAGCTGGAGTCAGTGTATCAAGAGTCACCACGCTCAGACATCTTCAGGAAAAGATGCTCAGTGGTCCAAAGCCCTCTTTTCAGATAAATTTAAATTTTGTATTTCATTTGGAAATCAAGGTCTGGAGTCTGGAGGAAGAGTGGAGAGGCACAGAATCCAAGCTGCTTGAAGTCCAGTGTGAAGTTTCCACAGTCGGTGATGATTTGGGGTGCCGTGACGTCTGCTGGTGTTCGTCCATTGTGTTTGATAAAGTCCAAAGTCAATGCAGCCGTCTACCAGGAGATTTTGGAGATCTTTATGCTTCCATCTGCTGACAAGCTTTATGGAGATGCTAATTTCCTTTTCCAGCAAGATTTTAGCACCTGCCCACAGTGCCAAAACCACTTCCAAGAGGTTTGCTGACCATGATATTACTGTGCTTGATTGGCCAGCCAACATGCCTGACCTGAACCCCATATGGAATCTATGGGATATTTTCAAGAGAAAGATGAGAAAAAGTTGATCCAACAATACAGACGAGCTGAAGGCTCAATAATGCCTCAGCAGTGCTACAGAGGGATCGCTTCCATGCCATTCCTCACTGATGCTGGAATTTGTGCTAAAGCAGCCCCGACCAAGTACTGAGTGCATAAATGAACATAATTTAAAGAACTTGAACTTTTCTGTTTTGCAAATCTTTTTCTCTTTTTTTGATTGATCTTAGGAAATATTCTAATATTTTGAGATACTGGATTTTGACTTTCATGAGCTCTAATCATCAAAATTAAAACAAAAGAACTTTTGAAATGTCCTACTTTACATGTAATGAATCTAAAATATATATGATAGATTCACTTTTTGATATAAGTTACAAAAAAAATCAGTTTTTCAAGATATTCTAATTTTTGAGATGCAGATGTATTTATAGATGTGGAAAGATTTTTTTTTTTTCAATTCAGACAGATGTCAAAGGTCACCTGACCAGCTCTGTCTTGATTTTAAGAGAGCTGAACAAATCGTTTAATTTTCACTTGCACCATCGAGTCTTCAAAAGGCCATTTTATGTATTCAGGATTTCACTGTGCCTACGTTTTCACTAGATGGTAGTGTGGTTCTTCTTCTTTCTACCCCAAATCCGATTACACACAAAATGAAAGTCACATGCCAAACTACTGAACTGCTCTTTCCAGATTTATCATGGATGTTAAGGATAATCCCAGGTCAGTCCTGCATAACTTTCCACCACTTACAGTATTTACAGTAACAGGGACTCTTAAATTAGCCATGACCCTAATCTTCCTGCTGGTGTCTGCTTTAATGCCACAAATAATCTAAGGGAAGCCTATGCTGGGGGATATAGGCTACACTAAACTTTATATATTTATTTATCTTTACACAGGCCTGGAAATGATATACAGTTGTAGCTTTAGTTCTAAATGTACAGAGATGAGTTAGTAAATGTTTTTAGTATTTAGTTTGTTTTAGTGCTGCATTAAACTATTTAATGTTTTGGTATCAAGCACAGGCTCAAACAAAACCAGATGCACCCAGAACCTGATCCAAGAAATCATGTAACAGCCTAAAGTACACCCCTGACAGCTGATAATTTGTTTTTCTTAGGAAATGAGTGTTTTTGGGTCAGCTTCCTCCAAAACTGTCCTGTCTAAGCATACAAAGCGCTCTAACACTTTCAACTCCACGTGGGAGGATGTGAACATCTGGGTGATGGGTGAATATGTACTCTTTTCCAAACCAAAACATAACCACTTGAATTGTTTATGATGTCTTTATAATAGTAGTCTTGTTTCTCAAGTTGAACGGGTAAGAAATATTTATCAATATTAACATTTTGCAATTCTCCATGCATCTTTCTCAATGTAAATATGATAATATTACATCACTGAATACATGGATGGCTGTCTAAACTCCAACAAAGCCTGTCTAATCTAGAGGTATTAAATCAAAATTAGACTTTCCTAGTAAAGGCCAGCGAGGATAAGAGCATAATGTCAAATGAAGTGTGTGTGTGTGTGTTTGTTCACAGTGGTCCTGATCATTCATGTAATACAGACTCCCAATTACTGAAAATAGATCAGATAATCACCTCACTGAACTAATTTGCCCTCGTTTGCTGCAACTTTAAAGGTCAGATATGGTCTGGTTAATTATGGGATGTGGGCAGAACGTACTCATGGACTGAATTCAGAGAGGCTGTTGACACTCCAGACTGCAGAAACATGAGCAACACTAAAGATATTTCCAAACTCCAGAACACTATACATATTATACAGGCTAATTTAATTGAGATGTTTATGACAGCTCTGAAAGTTGTACAGTATATAATGTTACTAATTAGTTCTATTTTAAATATGTGCAGTTATTTTGAACTTTCTATTCATCAAAGAATCCTGAAAAAAGTGCATAATGGTTTCCACAAAAATATTAATCTTTAGTTAACATACATGTTTTCAACACTGATAATGATATCAGTTGAATCAGCATATTAGAGTAAGTGACACTGAAGACCGGAATAATGCCTGATGAAAATTCAGCTCTGCATCACAGGAATAAATTACATATTAAAATATATTCAAATAAAAAACAGTTATTTGAAATTATAATAATATTCCACAGTATCACTGTTTTTACTAATATATATATATATATATATATATATATATTTTATATATATATAAAATAAATGCAGCCTTGGTGATCATAATTGCAAAAGTACATTTGCAAATAATAAGCCCCAGCTAACAAAAATACAATCTTAGAGCATTTTGCTAATGTTCGCATTAAGTTATGAAAACATTATTTCTGAATGTCAATTTTTTTAAATATATTATTTTAATTAGGCTAGATAAAAGTAGGACATGCCATTTAATACTTTTGCAAACATTATGGGAACAGAATTTTCTCTGAATGTTCTGAAACAAGTCAATGTCCAAATAAACGTTTCAGAAAATGTTCATCAACAATGTATAAATAACATCACAAAGTGATTTAAAAATGTATAAACATTTTTAAAGATCAGATAACTTTGAACAAACGTACTTTTAATGTTACTATAAGAATGTTTGTTATATGTGACCATGGACCACAAAACCAGTCATAAGGGTCACTTTTCCGAAATTGAGATTTATATATCACATGAAAGCTGAATAAACAAGCTTCCCACTGATGTATGGTTTGTTAGGATAGGACAATATTTGGTCGAGATACAACTATTTGAAAATCTGGAATCTGAGGGTGCAAAAAAATTGTGAAAATTACCTTTAAAGTTGTCCAAATGAAGTTCTTAGCAATGCATTTTACTAATAAAAAATTAAGTATTTATATATTTATGGTAGGAAATTTACAAAATATCTTCATGGAACATGATCTTTACTTAATATCCTAATGATTTTTGGCATAAAAGAAAAATCAATAATTTTGACCCATACAATGTATTTTTGGCTATTGCTACAAATATACCCATGCTACTTAAGACTGGTTTTGTGCTCCAGGGTCACATATGTTTGTAGCATATCCAGTCTACAGTTGGCTTCGATGTTTCACCAGTGCACACTCATGGTGTTTGATAACAAAGTTTTATTTTTAAGTATTATTTTTCGTAAGTTAGGTTGAACTTTTCACTCGTTCATTAAATAAACTTGCTTGAATAAGTCCAGCTGTAAAGTTGGGAAAGTATCAGTTGCAACAGCAGCCATGTTGTTTGTCTGTGATTAATGTTGTTTAGATACACAAAGGCCACATTCATCTGCGCATCAAACGCCTGTGCACGAATCACAAACACGCAATTATAGCAGCAGTCTTTTTATGTCTAATGATGTCTCAGAAACTAAATCTCTTTCTGCACAGTCGGAGTCTGGACTGTGGCGATAGGAATAAAATCAGAAGTATTCCTCCTTCGGTTGCAACCTCCTCCGTCTAAGCAAAAGCGTTTGGTATTTCTGTTCCTACAAAGCAGCAGATGGAGATCAAAGCCTGTGGATTGATGTGTTCGTATGTTGCTGGCTGCTTCATGTAATATTTATATTCTACACTGGTCTATGTATTCTCTGCTCTACAGATTTGTCCATTTGAATGTTCCAGGTTTATACAATTCCACATGGTGAAGATAAAAGTGTAGGCTTTCCTTCCAATCCTCCATTCTCTTCTCCTCCCTGTAGGCTACGCTTAATTAGTTACTTTCTATCATTCTTTAAATCAACAATCATGTTTTACATGAATGCCAATTTAAAAAATTAAATGCAAACTGCAAGTTTATGTTTATTTGTCAGAATTAGAATCGTATAATATTATATTTACAGAAAGAGGTCTGGTGCTTAAATCTAATTGACGGTCAGTTGTGTTTGGGAATTTTTCTGCACTCTACATCGTTATGCCAGTAGGTGGCAGCAAGTGACTATCTCAATTGGGCCGCACATGTCCTGAAAAATTACCAGGGTTGCGTTTCACAAAAGCATCGTAAGCCGAAGTTGATCGTAGCTCCATTGGTTTCAATGGGGCTACAATGTACTTAAGCTTACAATGGTAAAACTCTTTGGTCATTTTTGAGCGAGATGCTTACGGTCTAATCAGATTCAATGATCTCTGCTAAGCTAAGCTAAATGTGCTATACCGCCAGACCCGGAGATCGGCTGAATGGATTAGAAAACGGTAAAACTCAACTCTTGGGGAGTTGTGAAATTAGCCTATTTTCAAAAAAAGTGCAGTGTTCCTTTAAATTCTTGTTCATTGAGCTGCTGTTTACAAGGAGTATCACACAATCATGCTGTCTTTTTCTCTCTTTTTTTTTTTTGCTCACATTTGCTTGATATTGCGTAAATATTATATTATATTGGCACCAGTATCCTTGTGATTCATATCACAAGAAGTGGTTTGGAGAATTATTAGCCTATATTACTATATTATTATATTATATTATAAAGCTGTTTGTAAAATGTATTATGGTATAATATAAATATAAAAAAAGAATAATAAAAGAAACATAAAATGTCAACCATAAACATGTATTGTAGCTTTACAGTAACTCGATTTTCTGGACTGAAAAGCTAAACAACAGTCCCAAAGTGATGTTTTAGTGGTGTAGTCTGAGTGAGCTTTCCTTGCGAGAGTGTGTTGAAGGTTATGCTTTCCCTGAAACATTCCATAGGGCTTAATCATATGAGCACCAGCAATATGAGCACCAAGGCCTGCTGTACAGCACCAGATGTTTACCAGATAAATGCTGTCTGCTCATTACTGACTGGATCTTCATGATTTAACTTTAGCGAGAAGCATTAGTGTTCAGAGACAGGAGCTCAGTGATTTCCACAGAATTCGAGATATTCTCATTCCTCTCATTCTTAAGACACAGAGCAGATCTTGGAGTCTAAGTATGCTGCGTTGCTTCTTGAGTGATTTCAATACCGGGTGTCATGGATTAATCATTTCCTGTTACTGAATATTTCTCCATTTGACTGTACAGTGCACATATATTTTGAGTATGTTCTAATCAGTGTTGGTAATTTCCGTTGTTCTCAATTCTGTTTAACAGAGATAAGGTATAGAGGTCACTGTTATAGTGTTACTGAGCACTAGACAGTTTATTGCTGTACTTATAAGGATATGCTTGTTGACCTTACATGCCACTATTGAATTGATTTGTCAAGTTAAACTAACTATTTAAAGAAGACATTTAAAAAGTATGTAAATAATACTCAGAATATAATACTCATAGTATAATACTCAGAAAAAGTACACCTATATATAAATATAACGATTAAAAGAATAAGTAAATATAATAAAAATATGACTATAATTATATGAAATGAACATGAATTTAGTACAATTACATGAAAAATATCAAATTCCCACAAGATGCATTCTAGCATTTAATATATCTTGAAAAGGGTTTTCAAATGTTAAACTGTTTTAACAAAAATCCTTTACTAAGCATATCACTTAATTCATTCAGTTAGTTTTTTAGTTGACGATCCCTATAAGTGATATTAATTTTCAAACAATTAAATAAACATAGTGTACTGTTGAAGTCAATAATACATCAATAAAAAGACACACTGCATAACAATGGTTATGAGTTTTGAACTGTTCATGTTCATTACAACATTTTCTGAAGATCATGAGCAGTGAATATACAAACCCGATTCCAAAAAAGTTGGGACACTGTACAAATTACGAATAAAAAAGGAATGCAATAATTTACAAATCTCATAAACTTATATTTTATTCACAATAGAATATAGATAACATATCAAATGTTGAAAGTGAGACATTTTGAAATGTCATGCCAAATATTGGCTCATTTTGGATTTCATGAGAGCTACACATTCCAAAAAAGTTGGGCCAGGTAGCAATAAGAGGCCGGAAAAGTTAAATGTACATATAAGGAACAGCTGGAGGACCAATTTGCAACTTATTAGGTCAATTGGCAACATGATTGGGTATAAAAAGAGCCTCTCAGAGTGGCAGTGTCTCTCAGAAGTCAAGATGGCAAGAGGATCACAAATTCCCCCAATGCTGCGCCGAAAAATAGTGGAGCAATATCAGAAAGGAGTTTCTCAGAGAAAAATTGCAAAGAGTTTGAAGTTATCATCATCTACAGTGCATAATATCATCCAAAGATTCAGAGAATCTGGAACAATCTCTGTGCGTAAGGGTCAAGGCCGGAAAACCATACTGGATGCCCGTGATCTTCGGGCCCTTAGACGGCACTGCATTACATACAGGAATGCTACTGTAATGGAAATCACAACATGGGCTCAGGAATACTTCCAGAAAACATTGTCGGTGAACACAATCCACCGTGCCATTCGCCGTTGACGGCTAAAACTCTATAGGTCAAAAAAGAAGCCATATCTAAACATGATCCAGAAGCGCAGGCGTTTTCTCTGGGCCAAGGCTTATTTAAAATGGACTGTGGCAAAGCGGAAAACTGTTCTGTGGTCAGACGAATCAAAATTTGAAGTTCTTTTTGGAAAATTGGGACGTCATGTCATCCGGACTAAAGAGGACAAGGACAACCCAAGTTGTTATCAGCGCTCAGTTCAGAAGCCTGCATCTCTGATGGTATGGGGTTGCATGAGTGCGTGTGGCATGGGCAGCTTACACATCTGGAAAGGCACCATCAATGCTGAAAGGTATATCCAAGTTCTAGAACAACATATGCTCCCATCCAGACGTTGTCTCTTTCAGGGAAGACCTTGCATTTTCCAACATGACAATGCCAGACCACATACTGCATCAATTACAACATCATGGCTGCGTAGAAGGAGGATCCGGGTACTGAAATGGCCAGCCTGCAGTCCAGATCTTTCACCCATAGAAAACATTTGGCGGAAGATGCGACAAAGAAGACCTAAGAAAAGTTGAACAACTAGAAGCCTGTATTACACAAGAATTGGACAACATTCCTATTCCTAAACTTGAGCAACTTGTCTCCTCAGTCCCCAGACGTTTGCAGACTGTTATAAAAAGAAGAGGGGGTGCCACACAGTGGTAAACATGGCCTTGTCCCAACTTTTTTGAGATGTGTTGATGCCATGAAATTTCAAATAAACTTATTTTTCCCTTAAAATGATACATTTTCTCAGTTTAAACATTTGATATGTCATCTATGTTGTATTCTGAATAAAATATTGAAATTTGAAACTTCCACATCATTGCATTCTGTTTTTATTCACAATTTGTACAGTGTCCCAACTTTTTTGGAATCGGGTTTGTATTATGATTATGTCTCTCATATCCTAATGGCATAACAATCAAATGTTCAATGCTAAAATGTTTTCTAAAATGAGTAACATGTGTGAGAAATCTTGTAAATATCAGTAACCTGATCCAAACAAAACAAATAAAATCTTGAAGGAATATAGCAGTGACTAGATAACAGTCATGTGCCTTTTAATCATCTGAACCAAGGATCTATTGTTTGCTCCGTGGGAATATGTCTGAATGATGAAAGAGAGATGGCACAGGTTCAGGAGCAAGTTTCGCAATTCAGTTAATGATGTAGAAATATGAACATATTATTCCATCGTACTTGTTCAGTCCAGTTCCAAGTTCAGTCAACTAAGTCAGAACATGTATTGCTATAAATCTAAAGATTGAACGTTTCAACAAATATTGCACAACACTTCTCGTGGAGTGAAATACAAATCAGAAACACAATTATGTAAAAGGTACAATTATATAAAATGCATGTATAAAATACAGTAGATCAGAGGGTTGTGTAACACGGTCTGACCAAAACAATACACACATAAACACACACTCACTAAATCCATGGCATCCCTTTGCTTATTTTTAGTATCTTTGCTCTCAATGCCAAAGGATTTAAAGTCACTACCTAGGAGGTAAATCCTCAACAGAGCACAAGATGCACTCAGCTGCTTGTGAAGCTGGTCCTCTGAGCAGACATTTGGACCTAAACACTCAAGACATCAAGGGAACCTACAGGTGAGCCTTTACAGTAAATCATACTTAAGCAGACAACTTGTTGTAGTGTACAAATATAAATTGTATGATATTCTACTACTTCTTTGAGACAATAGAGAATACCCCCCCCCCCCCCCCCCCCCACACACACACACTGTTTTTCATGTTGTATGGAGATATTCCATAGACATAATGTTTTTTTTATACTGTACAAACTTTATTTTCTATCCCCTTACCTAACCCCACCCCTCACACAAAACCTTCTGCAGTTTTAGACTTTCAAAAACTTCATTCTGTTGGATTTATAAGCTTATTTCCTCTTGGAACCAGAAAAAAAATGATTTGTACTAAAAATTTTGTACTAAGTATATTACTACAAATACATTTACTTATTTATTTGTTGAATAAAATCACCCTGCAGTTGTGTTTTTGCTTATATACTTAAAGTCTGCTAAATTGGAACAACTAATTTTGTGCTTAATGCACTTTAATTGTGCAGAATTAGTGATAAAGTCCAAAAGATATACTGAAGTATTTTTGATAGTGCTAAAGTGGAACTATCGCAAGTGCACTTCAGGTACACTTTAAATATCTTGCATTTAAAGACCGATATTATACAGAGATCATACAATCCTTGTTAATCGTGATATTAAAACACATTTTAGGCATAATATTAAGAAATGTGCATTGTGCAATAAAGAAATACTCTTAAGTGATATTTTAAGAAATTTAAAGTTTTGATATGTCTGTTTCATTGTGCTTTGAGTGTTATCTTCCTAGTTCTCCTGAGTTGTCAGATTAGTTATCCTGTCCACCTGATGTCTATTAATGAACTCATTAGTTTCCTTTGTTTGCCTTGTGTATTTAAGCCCTCTCTTTGCCCATCTTTTTAAGATTGTTAAATGTGGCTATTTCCTGAGTGTACATAATTAAAGCTTGTTCTTTGAAGTATTCCTCATCGTGTAAGTTTCTATATTACTATTACGTGACGGAAGTATATTTCGAATTAGATAAATTTATTTGAAATGAATTAAGGCATTGGTCTTTTTTTGTTTTTGGACTAGGGTATATACACTCTGGCTTGTTTGTGAGTGAAGAACTTTGTTCCTGGTCTCCCATAATGTTATCAGCTGATAAAAGAGAAATAACTTGGCAAAATCAAATCATTAAAAAGGCTAAAACAAAAAGATAAGAGGCCTTAAATTTCTAGGAGTGTGGAACGGAGCAAAACACTGATAATGTGAATATTCACAGCTGATTTGATTCAAAGCTAATGTTTTAAGAAAATGTAATTAATTTGTAATAAATCGGGCGTGAAGCCAGTGTTTTTATCTCTCGCTCTGTCAGTTACAGCATGAAGCCCAGGAGGCGTCTGACCTCTGTGGATCTTCTCCCTACGATTCTTGAGCTCCAGGAGAGCCAGAGTCTGGATGACTACATAGACTCCATACAAGAGCTGTCCCAACCCACCTACCCTCTCAGCGGACCCCTCCGGGGCTTCCGCCTGTCCCCGCTGCACATGGCCAGACACCCCGGCATGTCTTTGGCCACCACAGGTTCAGTCCTGGTACACAAGCCCTGGGCTCTCTCTGGACCTGACAACTTATCGCTAACCTTGACAGACTCGAAGGGTCCGGCGAGTTCAAATCAGAACCCTCTGGACTGGCTTTTTGCACAAGGGCAGACCGACCCGGAAGACGTGTGCATGATATGATGGAGACTTGGGAATATGCTGCAATAAATGTTACAATGAATTATGTTTATTTTCAGCATCTTAAGTAGTGCGATTTTTTTGAAATACTGTAAGAAATAGGGGCTAGTTGTCACAAGGGCTAAAAAGTATGGTTTCATGAATATCAAGTAGTATATTAATCATAGTATCTGTTAAGTACTATGATTAATTTAACCAAATGAATAAGCATTTCTGTTTTTGTTTTTTCATGAATTCAGTTTGAAGTTTGGGGTTAGGAATATTTTTTAAACAAAATTAATACTTCTATTCAGCAAAGATGCATTAAATTGATCAAAATGATAGTAAAGACATTTATAAGGTTCTAAAAGATTTCTGTTTTAAATAAATAGTTGTTTTGATATTTCTATTCATCAAATATTCCTGAAAAAATGCATGTTGGTTTCCTCAAAAATATTAAGCAGCACAACATTAATAATAGTAAGAAATGTTTGTTGAGCAGCAAATCAGCATATTAGAATGATTTCTGAAGGACCATGTGACACTGAAGCCTGGAGTAATGATGATTAGATGCTTTGCATTTAGCTTTGCATCACAGGAATAAATTACATTTAAAATATATTTAAATGGAAAACAGTCATTTTAAATTGCAGTAATTTTTTTTTGATCAAACAAATGTAGCCTTGCAAGAGACTTTAAATATCTTACTGATCAAAACTTTTGAATAGTAGTGTGTGTGTGCGCGTTATCTTTGACTTATACAGTATATTTGTAGTTTTTATGTTTAAATTTTGCTATTTAATATTATGTTTAACAAATGTAAATGTGTTGAATGAACTGAAGACTATGAGGCGCCACGTAGGATTTAAATCAAACTTGGCTTATCAATACATACATAAAGCACGTGCATATACACCTATAAATTACTCACATATACATGTATACTATTGGATGTTCAAAATATATATGAAATACACGTGCACACTAATATGAAATCCATACAATACATATTATGTTAGTAATGAATGCATATACACTTTTTAATAACTTGCATATACATATAAACTTGATGCATGCATACACCTATAGACACTCGCTAATACATATAAACACAATCCATGCATATACACCCACAACAACACACGCACATACATATAAACTCGCTGCATGCAGACATATATATACTCACATATACATTTATTTATTTATTTATTTATTTATTTAGTCATGCATTTAGCCATGTTAAGCATTTTCAAATGTCCCGCCGGAAGTGCCGCTGCTTCCTTTTACACTGAAATGCCTTCCGTTTACACTGAAAAGTTCACGCACATCCACATATGAAATCACTTGCATATACATATATACACAACTAAAGCATGCATCTTTCTTATCAGAATTGTATATGTTTGTGAATTTTATTTTGTATGTTTGAGTGAGTGTTTTATGGGTGTGTATGCGCGCATCGAGTTCATATGTATATGCGAGTATATATATGTCTGCATGCAGCGAGTTTATATGTATGTGCGTGTGTTGTTGTGGGTGTATATGCATGGATCGTGTTTATATGTATTAGCGAGTGTCTATAGGTGTATTCATGCGTCAAGTTTATATGTATATGCAAGTTATTCACAAGTGTATATGCATTCATTACTAACATAATATGTATTGGTATGGATTTCATATTAGTGTGCACGTGTATTTCATATATATATATATATATTGAACATCCAATAGTATACATGCATATGTGAGTAATTTATAGGTGTATATGCACGTGTTTTATGTATGTATTGATAAGCGAAGTTTGATTTAAATCGTACGTGGCACCTCATAGAAGACTATATTGATGCATGTAAAAAAAAAAAAGCATAATTTCAGCTTTGCATTAAAAGACTGTGCACTAAATGGATTAAACAGAACAACAGAAGAGAGAAATTACATGTCAGCATGCTCTAATAAACAAAAAACTAGTTAGGTTTCGTTTTCCTCTAAGCCACTGCAGTTCTCTGACACACTGGTCATGATTTATTTAACCAAAAAAGAATGTTGTCTTGCTGCCAAACAGCTTTACACAACTTGCACAAAACTGCTGGACCAAATCACTGCAACACACACTGCAAATTCACTGTCAAGAGTTAAGAGGTCTGAGTTTGCACACAGTTACCGATAATGTAAACATAACTTAGTTTTCTTACAAAAGGTTTTCTAAAGTAAATGCAGCATGCTATCATAGAACTCAATGGTCAAAGAGAGCATTTAGACAGCCAAGATATTTCGCAATCTGGTGCTTTCTGATGAGCTGTGCTCCAAATACATCCAAAAAAGGATAGAAAAACTTAACCTAACTAAATACAAAACATTTAACTGCAAACATATCTATCTGGTCTTATTTTTGCAAAGTTTTTATTTTATCAGCCGATCTACAGCTCTGTTTTGCTTTTCTGAATCTTTCATTCATTTTCGTTTCAATGGTAAGGGGATTTCTGGGCCACCCAACAAAAAACAGTCTGCATACTGGACGAATGAGTGGATGACAACTTCTCCAGTCTCTCTGAAAGATGGCATCCTTCCCAGTTCCTGACTTTGATGTTGCAATGGCATATCCTCCTTTTTTGGGAAGTTTTGGGAATATTGTTCAATTTAAATGACTAGTTATTTTACATTTGTGCTCATTTCAGAGTGACTCTGCACAACTGTTGACTGATGTGTCTGCTCCAATTCCCTTTATGTAATAAAGTGAGCTATGTGGTTTTTCCCTTATACGTAATTGCAATTTAACAGGCACTTATTTAAAGCTAAATAAAACCATCTAACCTAACAGATCGCTTAATGGGTTTAACCCTTACAAACTTTCCTGCACAAATTCAGATCTTTTTTTTTTTTTTTTTTTTTTTTTTCCGGCCTGTCAGTAACACAGATAACACATGACAGTACGTATGTGTAGCTATGCTATCATCATTCACAGCCTTTTTTTTTTTTTTTTTTATATTTTTTTTTTATATATTTATTTTTATTTTTTTAATTAATTAATTAATTAAATTTTATATACCCTTTTATTTAACCATACTATGACCGACAAGACCAGGGGACAGAGAAAACAAGAGAGAGAAAGAAAAAAATAAAAATAAAAATAAAAATAAATAATAATAATAAAAAAAAATAATAATAATAATTATAATGATAATAATAAAAATAATAATAATAATAATAAAAAAAAAAGGAATTAGAAAACAAACAAAAAAAAAAAATAGTGGGTAAAGTCAACAGAGAAGGGGGAGAGAGAGAGAAAAAAAAAAGAGAATGGGGGATAGAGAGAGAGAGGGAAAAAAAAAAAAAAAACAGACAATTTGCTTCGATACCTGCTGACAAAAAGAGAAAACAACAGAAGACACAACAGAAGACACAACATCAGAGAAACTGCAGCAACAACCAACATCTGTATGAATCACAATAAATTCTAAATGTTAAATGCTATTGAGCAACACGCATAACTAATATTACAAAATAAGTTTTGAAGCAACAGCAGATCAGAACAATGTGTGTCTGTGAGCACCCATTTTTACACCAATGTGAATTCAAATTCAGATCTTTAACCACCATGCCACACCACCGCATTCCATGGGAAACAATTTTATACGTTGCAATATTTTACAAATGCTGCAATGGGAAATTAAAGGGATGTGTATAGAGACAACTGCTTAGTACTATAATTTGAAATATATGTTTTGTATTTTAATATATTTAAAGACACTTTCAGCATCATTACTCTAGTCTTCAGTGTCACATGATCCTTCAGAAATTATTTGCTATAGCAATTTTGTTTTTAGTGGAAACTGTGATAGTTTATTCATCAAAGTATCTGGGAAAAAGTATCTAATAAATAATCTATCTGCCTTTATATATACATCAGGGGGTGTGTCCTTCAAGTTTTCACAACAAAAATAAACAATGCCAATATTACAAAATATAACATTAAAAAGTGTATAAATCATTCTATTTTCTAAAGAAACTTTGTCTAACAGCGACACCAGCAGGTAAAGTTACAGTGGGACTGTGCGTCTCTGCTGCCTACCCTGAGCCCATTGAGCTTTAACAGACCCCCTCCAAAGCATGCCGTGATTGGCAGTCATGTGAGAGGAGGCAATGGCTCCATTGCGATATGACTGGTTATATTCGGCTGTGATTGGTTCATGTGATAAATCTTGTGTTTGTGTGAGTTCATGAATCTGAATGAACAAAATAATAGCGTTAATGGGAAGACTAATTTAAAAAAGTAAGTAAACAACTTTTTGTTACGTCAAAATAAGACTTAAAATGGCATGAAAACATGATCTTTGGGAGCATGGGTGAAAAATACGTGTGTCCCTCCCCCCACACTTTTAATAAAATGTAAATTCATCCCCCACATTTTTTCGGGAAAATGAATTCATGTAGAGATTTTTTTAAGGGCCAATGTGAATAAATCTAGATTTATGACCTAACATTTTATTTGTATCCAAAATGAGGCAATGTGAATATTCCTGAGCGCTCTCGCACAGAATGTCCAAAACGGCTTCATAGAAGTAATAACTTGTGACTGTAGGAAATTTCTTTCTCATTTCTTTCTCTAGTCTTTCTCCTTCACCTTCTCCTCTGTGGTGTCCTTGACCTCTTCCTTCATGTTTCTCAGGATCCATTGTTTCAAACCTGATTACAGTTTTTCTCAGTCGCTTTGGTGCATTTCTTGAATCATTCTTACTGTAATATTTGCAAATAGGTATGTGCATTTCTCAAAACAATTCATACAAACAGCACCACAATTACCCATAAAAGCCTGTAACTTATTAAAAATCTTTAGTTCATCTCTCAAAAGTAAGTATTTGTCAATGAACATATCAGTCATTGTTCACTAAAAAGATAGGCAATATGCTTAGTCATGTTGTCTCTGCACTCTGTTAGTCTTACCCGCTGTAAACTATGGCAACAGATCGGATGACAGTTACTGTACTGAAATGCAGAAGGCGGCAATTCTTATGTATGCCATATATCCATTTCAAAAGTATAAATTTACACATTACTGTATGTGGGATATTGATTGAAAAAGACTGGATATGATTCACAGCTACACTTTTAGGTCTGACAAAAAAATAAAATAAAATAACAAAAATAAAAACCTTACAATGTCGTTGTGAAATAGAAAAGAAAAAGAAATATGGGCACAAAGGCGAAAATAAAAATGAAAAAGTCCATGCTTGACAGTTTATGACAACTAGATCAACCATTTTGCATTTACCATAATGACTTATATGAACTAATGACTAGATGTTTTCAGGAGTAGTAAGACTATTGCACAGAGAACTATATAATACATTTTCAGCAACATGACAATAGTAACTGATGATGTAGGAAACCACAGATGAATGTGCATAATCAATTGCATGAATGAACCAAAGCAATCGCAACTTGTTCAAAAAATGAGAAACTTTTTATGATGTGCACAAGTGACTAGATGATGTGGAGGTTGAACAAGTAGTTTTTAGAATTTCATTTCTGATCTGAGAATTGCACCAAAGCCACTGAGAAAAACTGTAAGCTGACTTTGGCCCTTTCTGATTGGTGTGTGATAAATTTTGACTCCTAATGTTTCCACTTGTGTGCTAATTGAGCTGAAACTGCAGAATTGAGTGAAGTATATTGAATGCTAGTGCTTTCTAATGAGCACATGGTGTAAGCACTGAGAAATTTAGGGATTTGTGTGTAGAGTTTTGGGTTTTTTGGGGTTTTCCCTAGTTTAGGGAAATAGGTGCGCTTTATTAAAAATTGCGTTATGGTTTTGAAATTTTAGTTCAAAAGCCAGGTTATAGTGTTTTAGCAATCGAGAAAAACTGTAACAATTGAAAAGTGGTATACGGTGTTGTGACAATTACAGCAACTTAGGACAACATGCGCCTCCTCTCCGCATTGCTGCCTCTTACTTCATCCACAAAAATGTGAAAATAGGTCAAAACAACCGACTCATCGCACTTTCACATTGAGGTTTAAACCTATTTATTCACCCTCATGTCATTCCAAAACTGCATGACTTTCTTTCTTCCATGGAACATAAGAAAGATGATATTCTGAGAAATATCATTTTTTTTCCCTCTCCTCTGTAAAATGTCAATCAGTGCAACAGAAACGACTTGGTAACACTTCATATTAATTTGTTCATGGGTTGTTCAAATTTTTTTTTTTTATTGACAAGGATGATTACATTAGTTTTTGGGGTATTTATCCCTTCAATTCACAATTTAAATGATATTAACTAAGTTAACTACCATTATGTTAGCAAAGCCTTCTAAGATCTAATAAGGCAATGATACCGAAAAATAATAATGATAATAAAGAAATAAAGAAATAGAAAACTTATTCTGGACTAAATGTTGGACTATAGGCTATGTGCATTTTGCATTTAATGAAACTGGGGAAATGACACAAAATGAAAATAGGGCATTAGTCAGACCTCTGACTCCTGTCAGACTAAATGATTTTGAGTTGTATCTGCCTCAACATGCCAGACAGTGGCTGTGGTTGCATGTTCTCATGCTGATATGCATCAAGGGAGAATATACTTTCTTATCTCTAAGAAAAATGAGTCAAATGTTTGGACTGGGTTTGTCTGCATTATCTAAAAATCCTTTTGATTTCAAAGATTTGTGTGCAAATGCTTGCAATAGATTAGATTTAGGCTATTTTGAGTTTAACCAAATGTATGATGCATGTAATATACATAAAAATGTTTAAGAGAAACTTTTTTTTGACTTGAACAAAATAAATTAATTAATATAAAATCACAACATAAATAACTATATAACACATTTTCACACAGAGCTATTTTGTAAATATATAATCAATAATCATGTGCAGTCAGCTATTTATTTCTTTTATTTCTAACCTGCATTTCTTTGAAATTATTCACTAGTTCTCTCACTTTCCCTTCTTTGCCCCCTTTCTGTCTCACTTACATTCCCTCCCTCCCTCCCTCCCTCCCTGCTCTGGAAATTCCAGTGTAGCAAACGGCATGACTGCTGGGAAATTTTGTGGGACTGGGAATCCCTCTCGTGTCCTATAAAAGACAGAGGAGAGGCTTCACTCCTCACACTTTCACTACAGCTCCACTAGGACTTACTACCTTCTCTGAAAGCTCAGCAAACCACTGGAGCTGATCTTTTTGTCTTTCTTACAGTTATGGCATTTTTACCCAGATCCCTTCTTCTGCTGCTGCTTGCAGTAGTTTGTATTCAACTGAGTGGAGGTAAGACATTGATGACACTTTAATATCGCTTTTTATAGTCAGGTATTGCAGAAATGTGGTGCTTTTTTGATGCCTTTTTCGCATGATCTAGAGAGCTTTTTATGCAGAATTACTATCTTCTGTTAGAATTATGCATTATAAATGAATCTTTCTATGCTTTTCTATGTTAACAGTCCTAGCTGATGGACCTGACAGGTGCTGGTGTTTGAGCAGTTTGAAGAAATTTGTCCCAAGAGAAGAAATTGAAGAGTTCTCTATTTTCCCCGTGAGATCAAAGTGTGTCAAGGTTGAAATCATGTAAGTATCAATCTCTTTACCTGCATATAATAAAATGCTACATATTATTTTTATAGTTGGACACTATAACTTTGTAAACTGGCTGTATATATATATATATATATATATATATATTACAGGTCAATATTTTATTTCTTCAAGTCCTTGAAATAAGATAAATTTGGTTATGAAGCAACACTGCTTAAGATATTATGAGATTTTAACATGTTTAATACACTTTACTGTTGAAAAAGCTCAGTTAGACTAATTAAAAACTTGAATCTTAAGGTATAAATAAGTAAACTTTGTTTGCATGAAATCCTAATCTAGACTGAATCTTATTAATTTGATGCTTTTCTAATGTCTGCAGACTGACACTAAAACCTGTGAATAACTCAACTGAAGTCGTCCAGCGCTGCTTGGGTCCAGAAACAAAACAAGGAGCTAACCTGCAGACTTGCTGGAAAAGGTACTGACATTTTATTATGTCACTTGCATTTCTCAATCAGTAATAATGAACTAATACGAAACAATATTAGCCACGAATCTAATATGATGGTTTACATAAAAATAACTAGAAATTTTACTAAGAATATGAATCAATTTGTTAATTTTCTTAATGCACTTGTACGCACAAAATAATGTTTATGCATTGTATATATTAGGCATTAGATTAATGTGTGCATTTTTTTCTTTAATTTGCAACAGGAAGAACACCAACAACACTTCCACATTTAAGATATCCAACTGCTTCTAAAGCCATAAATGAAAGTGCAGAAGAGCACAGGAGGACAGAAGGGGGATTCGGAAACTCTGAGTGGAATGCCATCCTGTCACATGACTGGCACTGGCCAATCATAATCCTGGGATTTGAGTGTTGGCCTCATGCAGCTGATGGGAAATCACAGAAGACCTGAAAACACCCGGAGCACTGCCAGTAACCGCCGGACGCAGATGTTGTCGGCAAAAGCATTTGGATTAGAATTCACTTGCTGTATGACTAAAGCACTGAATGTATCATTATTCCAAACAGTATTTAAATGACTATATTTATATGGTTGTATAATTTAACTTATTTTATCATGTCAAATGTTCAAATGTGTTTTACCATTTTTGTCTGACCAGGCCATTTAATGTTATATATGATGTGTTAGAACTGATTGAGTCGCGTTACAGTGTTTCTTTGACATGGCATTTTCTAACACGATACACATCTTGAGGCTATCTAACACAACATTTTTATAATGTAGGCTACTTTTATTCAGTTTTGTAATAAAAGCCAATTTCAAGTTATTTTGCACATTTATTTTTCCAAATCCATTATAGTTTCCTCTTGATATGAGAATATGTGTATGATTAATTGTGTAGGAAACATGTAGCAGTATTTCATAGATATCAGAAGTGGAGGAAGATCAGAAATTTTGTCGTTCACACTATTTGCAGATTTATTATGTGTGGATTTTACATGAGCCCCATCTACTGCTCATGTCTATAAATGTACACTCAAAATGCCTTAAAGTTCCACGATTGACAAAGTAATTATTTAGCTGCTGCGTTTATCCAAGGGTGTGTGGTTCAAACCTTTTTGGCTTCCAGCCCAGACCTTTAACCACTATATCAATGAACTGAATTTAAAATATGTTAAAATAGATATTGAGTGAAAATTCATTGAAAGCCAATGACCACACAATTTCAGATAACCATACATCTACAGCTAATTATATTTACACGCTGTTGTGTTCTGGCATGTTAGACAACTGAGTGAAATAAACAGGGGGAGATGCATTGCTTATTTTATTTTAAAATAAAAATCATTCATGTTCAAGCAGAAAACATAGGCTATATAAGTAATATAATATTTCTAAAGATATTTTCGTTTTGCTTTCATCCTGTTATGTCATCATTCAGTTGATCATATATTGTTACTGTCAATACTGTTGTAAAGGGCAGCGGAGCACCTCTTTGCATAGAGGACGTAAACTTGACCGAAAGGTTTGTGTGTGTGTGTGTGTACTCTCCTTTTCCTCCTCTCAGGGGAAATCAAAGATTTTCTCGGGGTTTAACTAAGAGGGAGTGGAGGGAAGAATAGATCCTCAATAAATTTCCACACTGTAAGTCCAGTCAACGCTTTGTCTCCCTCTGTCTCTTTGCTTTAATTCATATCTCCTCAGAGAAGCAGCAAAATCAAGTTTTGGGCCTGAACTCAAAACAGGGATGGCTTGAGGCTCGAGAAGAGTTGTTAAAATAAAATGAAACCCTAACCTGAGCCATTTTCTATTTAGATGGACATAAATGTGACCCTAGACCACAAAACCAGTCACAAGGGTACATTTTTTTGAAATTGAGATTTATACATCATCTGAAAGCTGAATAAATAAGCTTTCCATTGATGCATGGTTTGTTATGTATCTGACAATATTTTGCCGAGATACAAAACATCAAAATATTGATGAAAAAAATCACCTTTAAAGTTGTCCAAATGAAGTTCTTAGCAATGCATATCGCTAATCAAAAATTAAATTTTGACATATTTACGGAAGGAAATTTACAAAATATCTTGGAACATGATCTTTACTTAATATCTTAATGATTTTTTGCATGAAAGAAAAATCAATCATTTTGACCCGTACAATGTAAGTAAGACATGGTTAAGACTGGTTTTGTGGTCCAGGGTCAAATAAACAAATAAAACAAATCCACAATTATTCTACACAAATGTGTGCACAGGTGAATATTCAGGTTATAGTTCTTTGCAAAAAAATAAAAAAATAAAAAATAAAATAAAATAAATAAATTAATTAATTAATTAAAAAATGGCCTGATTTGTGCATTATATTTTACATTATTTTCCCAAAAACATTTCCTTAATAGGATTTCCACAAAACTATTTATTTATTAATTTAATTGTATTTATTTATTGTCTTTTTTCTGTTCTTTTTACCATTACAGAGTTGTCAAGAGTATATGCAAAAATAAAAATAAGTCAAATCAAATCAATTAATAAATAAACATTAAATGACAAAATCACTCACAAAATATAATTTCTCTCTGTTTTATATGTAATATACAATATGTTCTTAACTTCTCACTCATACACATATAGAGGAATGCAGAAAAAAAGTGTCATAAAATATCAAAGCGATTCTCCATGAGCTGAGATCTCAGTGTGATACACTCAGAACTCCTTTTTAATGTGTGCATTCAGTGAAGTCTCACGCTTTTTCTGGAGGCTTCCACATAAGGAGTGTTAATGCTGAAGCTGCCAGTCTTCAGTCCCAGAATGTGTTTGATTTTTATTTTTATTTTTGGTTTCTCAATCTGCTAGTGTAATGAAAAATCTCTTTCCTTCAGTGTTTTCTCAAATAATATAAAATGGTCAAAAATGCAGTCATTTCTCTTCCTAACTTAATTCAATTCTTCAAAAGGGCAATCTACAATTCTAGCAATGGACTGTTACTGGCGATATGGCACAAAATAGCTTTCAAAAAAGTAATAGCACTCCTGAACATGCCACCGGGGACAGTTTCCATATTTTTAAAACTGACCAGATTACTGAAATTCAATGATGGTATATTAAAAATTGTGGTTACTTGGCCGATGCTTTTATCTAAAGTGACTTTTAGTACACTGTGCAGGAGCAAACAACCTGGAGCATTCTGGGACATTTTATGTTGCTACACAGTGGTTAATGTTAAAGTTTGGGGCTCAAAAATGTCTATATAGCGTCAGATTTATAACATAAATCAAAAACAAGTATAAAACATTACAGTACTGTGTGTGTGTATGTGTGTGTGTGTCTGTATTCACTCATAATTAGTGGGTGCTTTTCAAAGCAGTTATAGTGACAAGAAGCCTTTGCAGTTTCATCATTGGCAGCTGCCAAGCAACTCCATAGCAACCAAACAGAGTACCCTAGCAACCAAAATCCAAAGAGGGATATCTTCCATTCTGAATGTCACAGAGGCATGGGAGTTGGTTTATGCCATTCATACTGACAAGCAGCCTTTGGAGTTTCATGATTGGCAGCTGCCAAGCAACTCCATAGCAACCAAATAGAGTACCCTAGCAACCAAAATCCAAAGAGGGATATCTTCCATTCTGAATGTCACAGAGGCATGGGAGTTGGATTATATCATTCATACTGACAAGAAGCCTTTGGAATTTCATCATTGGCAGCTGCCAAGCCACTCCCTAGCAACCAAACAGAGTACCCTAGCAACCGAGTGGCGAGTTTTGCCACTGCAAGCACCCACTCACATTTTCTTCAGGAAATGTACATTCTAGTTATTATTATTATTATTATTATTAAATATTATAATTATTAATTACATTAAAATGAAGAAACAGACTTTAAAGTAGATTATGATATAAATCAAATAGTTTAAGAATCAATAATTTTATTATCATAATATTGTATATGATGATATAAAATAAATAAATAAATAATTACAAAAAAGCAACCAAACTATCCAATCCAATGTAAATAAATAAATAAATAAATAAATAAAATATTTATACCTTTTTTCTGCCTACCAGAGTACTATTCAATGTTTGTTTAACTCCTTTAGTGAACCGAAAGCTACAACAATGCACTAAAGTACATGCAAGTAAACCATGCTATCATAAAACACAGCTCTTTTGAAGTCAATTCTTCCTATATGATGCTCCTGGTGATTTGACATACAGCTTCTAGAAAATTCTCATTGAGTATATCTCTCCCATGCAACCATGCTGTTCGTTAGATCTGCAAATATTTTATTTATGATGATGAAACAGAACCCAGTTATTGTTGATGTCACCATCAGAACAAAGGAAACAGTAAATCATATCACATCCACTGGTATGCAATATTCATGTGGCGCAGTTTAAAGCGCATTCACAGACTCCGCAGATTGCCGGGGGTCAGAGGGGCGAGCTGTAAATAATGCTGGACTTCAATTAAAGCAGCAGATGACAAGACTGAAAAAAAATAAATAAATCCTCACAGGGCAGGAAAACATGCTACATCAATCAGGTGGTTGGATCTCAGAAAACGGTGGACAGTGACACCTCTCTCTGATTTATCTCAGAGTGAAGGACTATCCTCTTGGTTCAATCTGATATAATGTCCCATCTTGCCAATCACACGCTCACGGACCAATGTCGGGAAGCTACTTTGAAACCGAAGCTTGTCAAGCTTATGATATAAAGTAGTTCAACAAAAGTCAAGCTGCGGCTACAAGCTACTAGCAAAACTTAGCAAGCTACAAAACAACAATATCTTATTAAATACATAATATCAGATAATATAATTCATATGTTAAATAAATAAATAAGCCAAGCATCCATTGAATCGAACTTGACACCCAGTCTGACAGCAAATTAATCATAACATAACAGCAATAAAACAACTGTTCATAATTAATATTTTAACGTCACATATTACAATTATTATTATTATTATTATTTACATTTTAGAATTAGAATATAAGAATATTTAAAATTTTTCAAAATCAATTTATTATTATTATTATTATCATTGGCAATAATAATAATAATAATAATGATAAATCTACTTGAGGGGTAAATAGCTCTTTTAAATATGTAACTATTAGATGATATATTATATCTTATATTAAACAGACATGTCAAACTTTTCTGAAAAATTGCTTTGAACTTGACAGCCAGTCATCATGCTTATGATGCAACATAATCATTGCACTATACAGCAATAAAAAGAGTGTCCTTCATTTTAAGATCACAAATCACAAATAATTTTTGTTATATTAAAATTATATTTATTCAGTTACTTTATATTTATTCAGTTATTATACAGTACATTTCATTAAAGGTTTGTTTCTTCAATCAAGTCCAATGAAATAACAATATCAGTAGTGTTTGATAACAACATCAACAACAACAATGATGATGATGATGATGATAATAATAATAATAATTATACTTGCTTATTATACTTATACTTCTGTGCATTTAAATGAAGATGCAGACCTAAAATGTGGCCTTGTGCAGCACTCCAGTCAGCTGTGTGTTGAGGTGACAAGTTGCCTGCAGGACATAAGCTGGAACAGTCTGAACATTGTTTCTGGTCACTGACTCGGGTTCTTTAGTCCAGTCACCTACTGTGGCTCGTGGAGCATTCAGATGAAGGACTGTTACGCATGCAAAAACACAACAGCACACACACACACACACACACACACACACACACACACACACACACACACACACACACACACACACACACACACACACACTGTTAGAAAAGTTCTTAAAAAAACTCAACAGTGTCTCTCCCAACTTTTGCAGTACTTGCTAAACAACGGTTGCTGTGTGGTTTCTGGAGCATTGCTAGGCAGGTGTTCTGAGCGGTTTCTTACTGTCCAGAGTAAAAAGACCCCATCCTCAGGCCTCTGTGATGTTCTGATCTTCTAGATATGGGTGTTGACTGAATTTAATTGATTTGATATGTCTTATCTCTATGCTTTGGGTGGAAAATATAATAGGTATGAGCAATATTAGTGAACCTTGCCTTAGTAAGCTCCACTAATAATTTATCATCTCTCTGAGTTCTCTTCACCCTTTGTGCTTTAGAGAATGTAAGGTAAAACTGTCATAATTCTGTTCTTCAGCTGCAAATCCTAAAAATCATGTTACCTTTATAATGTATTATTAACATGGAGACCTTCTGATTAGTTCACATCTACACAAGTCATTTTAAAAACAGTAATTAATACTTTTATACAGTAAGGATGCAATTATTGGATTAAAAGTGAGAATAAAGACAGAAAAAAAATCTACTTCAAATAAATCCTCATCAAAGAATCCTGAAAAAAGTATCACATTCTCCTCAAAAATATTAAGCAGCACAACTGGTTTTAACACTGATAACAGTAAGAAATGTTTCTTGAGTATCAAATCAACATATTAGAATGATTACTGAAGGATCATGTGACACTGAAGACTGGAGGAATGATGCTGAAAATTCAGCTTTGCAGCACAGGAATACATTTTTAAAATATATTTAAATAGAAAAAGGTTATTTTAAAATTTTAAAATGTAATAACTTAGCAAGCTACAAAACAACAATATCTCATTAAATACATAATATCAGATAATATAATTCATATGTTAAATAAATAAATAAGCCAAGCATCCACTGAATCGAACTTGACAGACAGTCTGACAGCAAATTAATCATAACATATAACAGCAATAAAACAACTGTTCATAATTAATATTTTAACGTCACATATTAATATGAAGATCTGTTTCTTCATTAAAATTAGAATATACATTTTATCTTTGCAATTGCTACAGTTGAAACGGTATAGCTTTTAAGTCATGCACTTCTGCTGGAAGTGTTAAATTTTTTTTCTTTGCTTTTGGAAATCCATAAAAAAATAGTACACACTTGTTTATTGAGTGATATATATATATATATATATATTTTTTTTTTTATAATTATTATATCTTTTCTGTGCAACTCGATTTTAATGTTTTGAGCTTGTAATGACACATAATCGCCCAAAGGGGGCAGCAGAGGCACCTTCAAAACCGTCCTCCCCTGCATCAATATGCCGAACAAATCTGCTCTCACCCTGGTGTGCCCACTGTAAAGGATTGGCAGTTCTACTGAACTGAATCCATTAACCTTTTAATCTGGTTCTCTCTGAAAAAAACACAGGTGACCCACCCCTTGCAGCACCACAAAAGGAGTTGTGTCAAGGGTCAGAGGAAGCAAGTGGAGGGCCCAGCCCCCCATTTGTCCCCATCTAAGAGATGTCATCCCGAATCAGACTCTTAGTTATTCACAGGCTCACTCAGAGACTATAAGTGCTTCACCCTGCACACTGTTGCAGCGTGACCCTCAAACTGATATCCCAGCTCCGGACAGGCGACAAATTGTATGAAAGTTTTTGAGCATGGCGACAATAATGTGGCACAGAAGCCTCTGATAGCTTTCCAGCACTTGTGAGTAAGTTTTCAGAGGCAATTTGCGTCAAAGCTGGCTGCTGTAGTTCACTGTCATATTGAGCGACACACAGTGTTCAGTTAGAGTCTAAAACACTGACACTGGTACTAGTATAAAGAAGCGCATTCAAGAAATCCAACAGAGAAGAGGCTGAGAAACAGTATTATCAGTTATTCTAATATTTTATCTGAAGAAAATGGTATAATCTGCATTTAATGTCACAACCTTGCAATTGTGCAGTTTTATGTAAATTAAAGTTTTAAAGCTTTTATATTATGAGTTCGACTCTATGTTTATCATGTATAACAGTTTTTCTCTGGCACACACTGATAAATATACAGATGCACAGGTTCACAGTTAATGTATTTGATTTATTATTTAAAGTAACACTTTTGCACAATATTTATATATAATGTGAGAGTCATCTCGTCACAAGTGTTTCATTTTAATTCCATAAATGCATTAATTAATGCAAAAATTATTTTGAAAATATAAAATGGTTATTTAGTCAGATATGATTTGTCTTATATGTCACACATATTATTCTTATTCTTATTATTCACCATTTAAAATATCATTGTCATTACTACTACTAGTACTAATTCAATAATTAAGCAAATATTATTAAATGGTTACTTATTATTACTAATACACATTATTATTATTACCGATGATAATAATAATAATAGCAATAACAACAATAATAATTTAATAATAAAGCAAATAATATTTTAAATGATTATTTATTCAGTTATGTTATATACTTTACTATAATTAATAATATGAAAATCATATTTGCTTTATTTTAGAACTCAGCCGCTCATTCTCGAAACTCTGAGCATTATAAACTTAACAATTAAATAGACCTCGACAATATAAAATATTTGTATATGATTAAATACAATACAGAAACATTAAAATGAATTAAAATGTCATGATTTATTATTGCTATGTCAAAAGCAGCAGAACAATACAATCATTGTGCAAATTATATAAATATGTAACGAAAACATAAAAAATTAAATGAAATTACGTTTTTCATATTGGTTGGACTCTAAATCTGAAAAAAATTTCTGTCTGGTCTCATGTTTAAAAAACATGATCTTTTTAGAGATTGATTGATCTCTAATAACAGAACATTTATTTGTTCATTGATATTTTAATCACTTGCATTAGTTGCTGAAAAAATATATAAAATAAAACAACTTGCAACAGTTGCATCTGTACATGCAGCTGTCGCATGACATGTAACTGTAAACCAAACTCCGTCCAATTCATCCTGGAGCGTTACTTTGATTCCCAAATGAGTTTCAGATTTCAAAAGCGACATCTTTGTTGCTGGTGATGTTTGACATCTTCTGTCGGGCACAGACTTTTGACATCTTTTGTCAGGCACAAAAATACACCAAAGAAGTCTGAGAATGTTTTTTTTGTGTGTTTGCAACATGCATCCTTCAGAAAACACCCCCCCCCCCCCCCCCCCCACCGTCTTTCTCAAGAACAAACATAAAGAATTCTAGAGTATGAGCCCTCTGAAGATCCAAAAGAGATAGAAAACAAGACGCAAGCCACCACAACAAAAGAAACAGAAACGAAACCGTTACATGACAAGCTGAACAAACCATGACATACTCCCACCAGTGTCAAGTAACTCTTAAATGACTCTAAGGTTTTTCCTCTCCAAGAAATAGAATGATCATGCTTATTAAAAGCAGAGAGATGGCAGATCAAGGAGAATTAAAAGGGCAAAAAGGGAGATAGTACAGATGGAGGAAGGCCCTCACTAGACTATGAGACAGATTGAACATCGCGACAGGGAATAGAGAAGAGAGAGTTTTTGAAGGAAGGAGAGCGGAGATCTCAAAGCCCTGTTTCAGCAGATGGAAAGCCCCTAATGAGAAAGGACGCAACGGACAGGAGATGAAGGTAAGAAAGGGTCAGGGAAAATGAGAATGTACCTACATGACCCAAGGCATTGGATCAGAGATTTATGGTCACTGAGAGACAGAATGAAATTGACTTTTATAAGGAGAACTGAGATAGGGGTGTGCCTGGAGAGCGCTAAATAGCTCTGGAGGAGAAATGTCAAAGAACAACCTGAGAGGAACTCCGTGTAAAGTAATACAGTGGATCTCGACCTTCTCAGGTTTAGTACCTTAAAGGGGTCATATTATGAGGAATCAAATTTGCCTTGATCTTTTCAAATAAAAGAGTACAATGAACATTTCGTAACTTTCAGAACTCAAAACTTCCTCCACAGTCCAAAGAGAACATTAAAACTAAGATAGATAGATAGATAGATAGATAGATAGATAGATAGATAGATAGACAGACAGACAGACAGACAGACAGACAGACAGACAGACAGATAGATAGATAGATAGATAGATAGACAGACAGACAGACAGACAGACAGGCAGGCAGACAGACAGACAGACAGACAGACAGACACAGGTAGATACAGTAGATAGATAGACAGACAGACAGACAGACACAGGTAGATACAGTAGATAGATGGACGGACAGACACACATGTATATAGAATAACAGACAGACAGCAAATCCACAACTCACAAGTTTGTGCTGAAAAGTGGTGCATCTTATCAGTTTTAAAGGCACAGCAGCAAAAATGTACCAATTAATTCCAATTAACGAATTGGAGAAAGAGTCAGAGAAAGAGTTGAAGATGATCATGAAAAGATAAATTATTCCTGACCCCTTTCAATATTTTTAACCATGTGGTTCTGTTCATGGTGAGCAGAGAAGCACAAACTTCATTGTTCAGACAAGAATCTCTGAAGGGTATTTTCAGTCTCGGGATGACAAAAATCAGCACTGACGTCAAAGGGCGGTTGGACGTGGTGTTCAACACCAGCAGGACGTCAGAATTCACCTGAAGCTATTGTAGGTCTCCTATTGACGCTGAAAGTTTCTGCTAACATAGCTTTACCTCGGGGGTTCTCCAGAGAAAAATGATCAAAGCAGAACTGACGTAAAGCTGGTTAGTCCAGCATTAAATGCATGGACTGATGTCTCCAGCAACGTTCTGTAATCCCTGAATGATGCACATTTAGCTCTGCCCTCACTGTAGCACGTGCAGACCTCTGTCGACCAGGGTTCAAACTGACACAGAGTCAGATCTGAGCGTTGACAGCCTGTGCGGTGAGGTGACTTTCTCTACATCAGCTATGCCGGTCAGCCCCAGGGTGGCTGAGGTAAAGACTAGGTCAAAGCCAGGTGAATGTTGAATGAGGCGTAATAAGACCAACAAAAAATACACTGGATATTGAATAGAAAAATGTCAGAAGAGCTGGCTTGCTTGCTTGCATTTAAAATTACCACTTTTTTTTTATTTATTTTTTTACCAAATACCAAGATTTTAGTATAGTGTAATTTGTAGTAAGTTTGCAAGGTTTGTGGTGATATTATATCTAATGATCACAGTCTACATTTCTTCTTCACTTCAAGGCCTGTTCAGTTCAACACGATAGTTCAGCACGAGAATTCTGATGATGTGATGATGTGATTTTTCTGTTTATGCACAAAAATGGCAGACAGGATGAATGAAAATACCTATTCACTTTGACAGTAGGTGACACTAATATAAAAGCGCAAAGTAATTAGTAAATGAGAGAATTTTATTTTTTATTATGTATTATAAATGATAATTTTTCACTTATTCCTTTGATTTGTTTTATTATTTAATAATAAATAAAATATTTTGTGTTTGTGTGTGTGTGTGTATACACAGAGCAGGTCTTTACTGATCAGATAGTGGTTTTTGTCCAAAATAACGTTGACCCATTGCACTTGATGCTGGTTGTGAATGAAAATGAAAATTTTACATACAGTGTGTGAAGTCTTTTGAAAGAGTCCCATAAAAGTAAGTTTCACAAGTGCATGTGCAGGACAGCGGCTGTGTCCAGACTGTCCTTACTTACAGGCTGATCACCACTGAATGACTACAATCTCAATATTGATCTGCTGTCCAATGAGGCAAGACTGAAGGCTTGAACGTTAGGAGCTATGAAGTGGAAAACTGTCAGCATCTGGTGAATGACCGGGTCAAAGTGAGTGTGAAGTATTTGATTACAGTATCTGGCAATTTCTTTTTACAAGATCATAGTGATGGGCTAACAAATAAAGCTGAAATGGCAAAAATGGTGAATATGCAAACACAGATCTATTTTTTGTAAAAATAATACAAGTAACATCTAAGATAAATATTGGTAACACTTTGCAATGAGGTTTCATGTGTTAAAATTAGTTAACTACATTGGTAAACAAATGAACAATGAATAGTGCTAAAGCATACATTTTAATGTTTTAATGTTTAAACTTTAATGTTAACTTTAATGTTTAATGTTTAAACATTTACTCATACATTATCGAAATCAAAAACTGTAGCTAATAGTATAAAAATACCATATGTTTGCAGATATTTAGGAAACATGCTAAGTTCACATACTTATTTCTCTGAAAAACAATGCTACAGCCTAATATTCTACTTTGAAATGTATGTTTCGTATAAATTTTGGTCCTTATGATTCCACTCACTGCCAATTTACCCAATAGTATTTAATAAGCTTGCTGCATACATGGAAGCCAACAAATGAACTGGGTCAGAGATGGCAAATTCTACCTAACCTAAAAAACTATGGCATCCATCTAAATAACCCTATGCCCAGAGTCATATTAAAATGTGTATAAATCAGTGCATCAACTAACAGTGTAACGATAACTGGCGTCCACACCCGCAGACAATATCGTCTGTTTTTTTCTAAGTGCACATGGGCCTGTCGCTTTAAATTGGCTGTCAATGTTTTTATCATACATCAGCTGGAAAAAACAATTGCACTGAAAATGATTCCAAGGATATTGTTTCTTTGTGCCCGCTGTGGTGTGGACTCTGCTATTCTTTAATAGTGAGAATTTTTTAAAATTGAGAGATTTACAGAACTATATTTTATCATTATCTTTATAGTTATTGTCCTTGGTGTGTTAAGGCTTGGTTTTTGTTGCATGTCCTCAATCTGGCAACCCGTGTAAATTTGAAAAACAACAACAACAACAAAAAAACAAAATGAATTTGCTGCCCATGCTCACATTGCAAAATGATGTCCAGTGACTTTGTCGCTTTCAAATTGTTTTCCCTGTGAAAGCCCTTTCACTATGCCTCTGTTCCCCTGAACAGGACACACCTCACACCGCTAGCACAGCTTGGTTTTTATTCCAGTTTTGCAACACGACTGTACTGACAGAATGTCATCTTCATAAAATAAAGGGATATAGCTTATTACCTGGCCCTTTTGAATATATTTGGATGCACTGTTGGACTGCCTCTGGTTATTTTCTCTTCTGAGTTGCGGAGATCGTCACATAATGGCCTTGAACCGTTTCGGCTGAACGCCGCTGTCGACTCGTAACGCTCCACTGACAACAGCATCAAAGACTATGCTAAAGATGCTACGCAGACAACAGAGAACAATATGGCAATAGCGGAGAAAGTGAATAGGGCCAGAGAAAACAGCACACATCGCTCATTACCCACTTTAAAGACATTTAAAAAATATCTCAATGTAAAATGCAATGCATATACATTTGAAGTCATTGCTAGGGCATGGGCTGCCCAGTTTGTCAAGGCTGAAAGCTTTCAAAGTGATAGCTTGATAAAACAGACCACTCGTCCTCATTCTGTCCTCAAAGAATGACGCCAAAGTCGCACAATTGTGTAAAACAATGGTGACTGTATGCATTTGACCACAAAGCCACATACCTGCTGCTATTGATTTTATTCAGTCAAGTACCAATTCATCAGAGGGTAAAGTCTCTTAGTGTTAGCGCATGTGTGTAGGACCGCTAACAGGCATTAAGTGCTAACTGTGTACTTGGGAAAGAGCATGAAGGATGTTTTCAGACTAGCGGCCTAATGGTACAATTGATGTGAGTAAATAAACCCATTGCCTCTTCTATCTGTTTGTACCGCTGTAAGGTTATCAAGCCTGGTTAAGGAGATACTTAAACTTGATGTTGCTTAAGTGAATGAAAATGCTCTCATTATTTACTCACCTTCATGTCGTTCCAAACCCATATGTTGTTAATTTTTTCCATGAAACACAAAAGAAAAAATATTTTTTTGTATTATAGCATCCAGTGTTTCTTGATGTCCCCCACAAATTTTAGAACTTGAAATTTCCTATAAAAAATTAGCAACCTTCATCTCATGAGGAAAAAAATTAAAAAAGTAAAATATTCACAGGGAAAATTTTCACTAACATCAAATAACACTTTCCAAACCCTGTGCTTTTCTCTTTGGACTATGTCAATGAAACCAAACATATACCTGCAGTTCTTAAAGTTTAAATAAGGAGACATGAATGACATTTAAGAGATACCGCTGAAAATATTACCTCTGAATAATGACTTAAATGTCAATTTGTTCCTCATACAAAGCTAGATTATTTAGATTATGATATTATTAATAATGCATTTGTATTCATTCACCTGTTTCTCTCCATGAAGTGATTCTCAAAGCTATGGCTCAGTGCCTTGCACTGCGGTCTACTCTAGTTGGGCGGCTCTGAGCAGTGTCTTCAGATGCCACTTTGCATCCATCAACAGCCCAGTGGGCAAGAGGAAATGTAAATTTCAAACCAGAGAGGTGGGAATTAGGAGACAAAATACATGTAGGGGCAAATAAAAAAGGAAGGAGGCAGGGATAAAGCAAGCTCTTCTGCTCCACCTCTTACACGTTTTTCTGCAGCTGGACAGTCTCTCTCTCCTCCTGAATCTATAAGCAGTCATGTACTGTATGCCTGAAAATGCATTAACTAATACCATTGACTGAAATTCAATTAGTTGACTGTTGTGTTCAGTCTTCATAAATCAGTATGAAACACACAAAATTAAATTAGGTGTTAATTAATATGTTAACTGTTGTTAACTTGTTTTGTTTTGTTTTTCTTTCACTTTTCCCCCACAAAAGCATAATTTAGTTTGTTTTCTAGTACAGTGACAGTAAAAAAAGCTATAAAACATATAAAAACACAATATAAAATTATTTAATTTAGGACAACAATATTAACATTTTTCCTCACACGGAATAAAATGCATTGAAAAAAATTAATTGACAAGCATTTTTAATACTTCAAAACATTTCTATTTCAACTATCATCATGGTTTCCACAAAAATATTAAACAGAACAACTGAAGTTTATGAAATAATATTAAATTTCTGAAGCACCGAATCACCATATTAGAACGATTTCTGAAGGACCATGTGACACTGAATGGAGGAAAGGAAAATCAGCTTATCAATTACATTTTTAAATTATAGACAGAAAACCTCTTATTTGAAATTTTAATAAGATTTCAAAATAGTACTGTTTTTACTGTATTTTTGATCCAATATGCCTTGCTGAGAATAAGAGATTTCTTTAAAAAAACGTACTTACCCAAATATTTGAATGGTATCACTCTAAAAAAATGGTGCTATATAGCACTAAAAGTGGTTCTTTGGGTTGTAATCATAGGGGAACCACTTTTGGTGCTGTATAGTACCAAATCACCGGTTCTTTGGCACTGCTACCATATACAGAACCTGTTAAGCTCCTGTATGGTTCTTCAGAGGTTTTTCAGTGGTTCTTTGGGGTGATAAAGGTGCTATATAGCACCACTGCCGTACAATGAACCTGTTAAGCTCCTTTAAAGGTTCTTTACGAGCCAAAGAACCACTGATGGTGCTGTTTAGCACCATTTTTTGTTGAAGAAATACAGTGCAATATGGCACCTCTTATGGTTCTAGATAGCACCATTTGACAAAGGTGTAGCACCTTTAAGATATGGTGCTATATAGCACCAAAAGTGGTTCCCCTATGATTACGAGCCAAGAACCACTTTTAGTGCTATATAGCACCATTTTTTTTAGAGTGCTATACTATAGTGTCATCATATTTGGGGGTCCTTGGCATCAAAAGTTTAAAAGCATCTGGTCTAGAACACACAAGTACTCAGTGTTTTCAGCTGTGCTGCTGTAGAAGCTGTTTGAAATCTCTTGTGGTAGATGAATGTGAAGACTCAGAACTCAGCAGTGCTTGGCTAACCACAGAGTGCAATAGTCCCCCAAGAAACCCTTTCTCTTTCTATCTGTCCTCCCTGCCGTATATGGTAATATCATTTTTCTTCTTTTGATCCCTCACGTCTTCTGTGTTTTTTTTTTTGTTGTTGGTTCTTTATTAGTTTGGGCCTTTATTTTGTTTGCTTAGTGGATATTGTGTGCCTACAATACCTTGTGACAGCTATTTTATTTTGGGTTGTTGCTGCAGAGTTTTTCCTAATCTTTAGGAAAGGAACAGAATTTCAATCCTTCACTTATGAAATCCATGTGCTCCTAATAAGCAGACAAAACCAAATAAAAAGAATTATTTAATCAGTCAGTGAGCTGCAGTGTTTATAATAATTAATGCAAATATGTTATTTAACCTAGGGCATCAAGTCAAACACATTTTCCCCAATCCCAATAAATAATAACAACATTGCGGACCCCCAAAGACTTGAGTCAAATCAAGCCCTTTTTTTCACGGTCCAACTCTTAAATACAGTGGATCAGGGAGTTGAAATTGATTTACCTGTTCAAATTAAATTCCCCTGTATCCATGCAACTGTGAAATTAGCTGTAAGTGTACTATACAAAAATAGTGAAAACAGAAAAGGTTACCACAGCACCTCATAAGAATTACGTGGTTCCAGTGGATGTGGATGTCACGCACAGCAAATGAGCTTCTGCAGGTGGCACAAATGAGATGAATAAAGCTTTCCTCAAGTAATCTGTCTGGCTTTGATAGTACGTATGCTATACAGGTGATTGTTTACTCACCTTCATATTTAAAAATGTTTTTTTTTTTTAAAGTCTAATCTTGAAGCAGATAGGCTACAACAGCACACCTGTCAGCTAAGAACATGATACTGAGGCTACAAATTGCACGGGCTCAGCAAAATTGGACAACAGGAGATAGGAAAATGGTTCCCTGGTCTGATGAGTCTCGATTTCTATTGCAACATTCAGATGGTAGGATCAGAATTTGTAGTAAACAACATGAAAGCATGGATCCATCCTGTTTTGTATCAACGGAGCAGGCTTCTAGTGGTGTAATAGTGTGAGGGATATTTTCTTGGCACATTTTAGGCCCCTCAGTACCAATTGAGCACTGTTTACACACCACAGCCTACCTGACTATTGTTGCTGACCATGTCCATCACTTTATGACAGCAGTGTGGCTGCTTCCAGCAGGATAATGCACCATGCCACAAAGCTCAAATAATATCAATCTGGTTTCTTGAACATGTCACCAGATCTCAATCCAGTAGAGCACTTTTGGGATGCTGTGAAATGCGAGATTCACCTCACGGATGTGCAGCCAACAAATCTGCAGCATCAGTGTGATGCTTTGGGCTAAAATCTCTAAAGATTGTTTCCAGCACCTTGCTGAATCTATGCCACAAAGAATTAAGGAAGTTCTGAAAGCAGAATTAGGTCCAACACGGTACCAGGGAGGCGTACATAATAAAGTGTCCAGTGAGTGTATGCTACACTGAATATAAAAGAACAAAATGACTCCTTCCCCTAAAACTGTCTTTTATTTTTGTTTAGAGTTCAGCAGAAACTGAGACTTGATAAGCAATCACCAGCTCACAACTTCCTCCAAATTACAGACTCTCATTTATAATTCACATCGTTAGTGGGAGAAATCCAAACAGCTTCGCATTTTGTTGTCTGAGCGTGGCAGCGCAGGCTTCTTCTTATTTATGTGTCGAGTGTGCGCAGATGTGTGTGTTCATATGTGAACGTGTTCCACTCTGCTCTTTTAACAAGGGAAGTGTGTCTCATTCATGAAAGATTCATCCCCTCTTTGAGAGGATTTAGCACTTTTCTGCTTCACCCCAGCATACTTTGCATTGTTTATAAAGGAATATGCTTTGTGCTGGGCTTTTCAAAACTGAGGCTGCTTTGGCACATTTACAAAAGGCACAATATAAAACTTCACCCCTTATTCATTCCTTCTTTCTCTGCTTCTTCTTTTTTTCCCTTTAGTTCACAACCAAAGGAGACGCTAAAAGAACCTCAAAAGGTTGCTCTGTGCCACCTGGTTGAACAAAAAAGGCCAAAAAGCCAAAAGCATTTTGTTTCTTCAGCACAAAGCTGACGTGCATCACTGAGGCCAGTGTTTTTCCATGGTCTACACAAATATAAAGCCACATTTGAATGGCTCTGACCCATTCATGTAGGTTGTTTGGAAAGGAGTGAATTGTATCATCAATATTTAAATGCATTTAACTTCAATGAAATTTAATTTACTTTTACAAAACTTGAAAATAAAACATTTGGAATAAGTGAAACAAGTGATTGAAATTGCTCATTAAAGGAATAATTCAATCAAAATTGAATATTTGCTGAAGATGTACTCACCCTCAGGCCATCCAAGAAGATTTTGTTTCTTAATAGGAACGGATTTGGAGAAATTTAGCATTACATCACCTTTGCAGTGAATGGGTGCCGTCAGAATGAGAGTCAGCTGATTAAAACATCACTATGATCCATAAGTAATCCACACCACTCCAGTCCAGTCCATCAATTAACATCTTATGAAATGAAAAGCTGTGGGTTTTTTGCAAAAAAATCCATCATTAAGATGTTTTTAACTTCAAGCCGTTGCTTCTGGCTAAAATGCGAGTCCTCTATCCATTAAATGGATCTGTTAATCTCCATTAAAAAAGTCATTTTGTGTGACTCAAAACACACACACAAAAAAGCAGTTTTAAATATGTTGGTGGATTTTGATGTTAAGGGACAATAGGGGATGGACTTTTTCACTGGAGGATGGTTTAAATTTTTTTTGTCTTGTTCACAAGAGATTAACTAATGGACTAGAGTTGTGTGGATTACTTAAGGATCATTGTGATGTTTTCATCAGCTGTTTGGACTCTCATTCTGATGGCACCCATTCACTCACCATTGGTGAGAAAGTGATGTAATGCTAAATTTAGCCAAATCTGTTCTGATGCAGAAACAAACTCATCTATATCTTGAACAGCCTGCAGGTGAGTTCATTTTCATCAAACATTCATTTTTGGGTGAACTATTCTTTTAATAGGTATTCATATCATCAAAGGTATATCATGGGTGCCGCTAGGGGTGGTCTTTGCCTTTGATGTGTTTATTCCTGGTGACTTTATCACTAAACATTCAGATTTTTTGCGCTTATCTATGAAAATTAAACTGAAAATGAATGTTGTGTCTGCACTATTGTGCCACAACAAACTCCTGCTTTTATTCAAGGTTGGCAAAACATATACCAACCGCATTTGTTGCAACCTACTTTGTGTAAGTCACAGGTGTAAGATTTTCAAATGAATGTTTGAAACATTCAAATTAAACCTATGCCACCACAAATGAATATCCAATTCTTTTCAAGTGAATGTCTAACTCTAAATTTATTCAAACTAGACTTCACAGCAAAATGACTTCTTCAAGTGAAAAACAACTCTAGAATGAAAAGCAGAATGACTTCAAACAGACACCTGGTGTACGTATGAGTCACTGTTTTGATTCTGGCTGTATGTGTCAGACACACTCTACCTGATAATATCCGCTTGATTGGTCGTTTTAAGCTAATGGCCACAGGCTCTTTCATTGGTGAATGCTTTAATCCCTGTCAGTGGCAAATTAGTGCGACGCTGCAGGACACCAGACACACGGCTCTGTAACTACAGATTGTAACTCTGTGACGGAAAGGCATTATTAAAATGATAATCCTTTGAAAATACCTTCAAGCATACGAATAAAGCGTCTCTATTTGCTTTTTAAATGAATCTGCTGACTATCTTGACACTGGCTAATTTACAAACTCATTTGCTAGGATCAGAACGGTCAACATGATCTTGTCGTATCAAGTCCATGTAGACAATTCCATTTATGTATACAAAATGTCTTTTAAATAAACGTCATATAAATTATTTCATGTCCAGAAAAAAAACAAACAAACAAAAAAACAACACAGCAAAATAAACAGATATAGAAACATATACGCCTATATTTATATTTAGAATCTAACTAGAAATAATAAAATAATATAAATGAATTACTACAAAATTAATTTTGTGTAATATATTCCTGATGTGCTCTGGATAGACAAAGATGTGTCTTTAACACATGCATGGTTTCAAACAATCTAACTCGTGAATCAGAATCAGAAGTTCTAAGGTCAGAATAATAGAAATTGATGTAATTCACTTGGCTGATGTGTTCAGTGTGTGCAAGATCATGTTCAATTAAGATGTAATTGGTTAGCAACTCTCTGTTCCCTTGGGGGTCAACTCCATTTAACACTTCATGCTTTAAATAATGTAATAATTGCATTAGACTTTCAGCTCCAGTCACATTTACGTTCCAACAATTACTTGGTACAATACGTACTCACTGTCTCCACTTTGTTGCCATTAAGAACTCCCAATGAACTTACTGCTTCAGTCCATGAGTTTATCAATAGCCAACGATGGCTGAAAAACATGATGTTAAAAGAGGGAGGATGTCACTGACCATATCGAGAAATGAAACTTGTGGATGAAGCCACATTCACAGTTTTAACAATAAGGTTGCCAATAAATTTTATTGCATGGCTTCTCAAAGTAAAGAAAAAAGCTATATGAAAAAGAACTAATAAAATTATCTGTGGACAGAGTATTATCTGAAATCAATAAAACAGGTGCACCGGAACAGATGTTTTTTGTTTTGTTTGTAGAAATCAATAATGCCTATGTTCAATGTAAACGGCATTTAAGAAACACACAGCACACACAATAACTACAGTTTTAAATATATCACATTTAGGATGTATAAATTATCAATCAATTTTAGGCCAAAAGTCATTTGAGGATTTTCAAATTTTGCCTTCACACCTTCCAAGATCATCAAAAGACTCCTTCAGACAATCATCCTTTCTTGTCATTTAAGCTGGGAGAATCTCACACAGATGATTCAATAATATATCCACCATCAATATAGTTCATATTCTGGGAACATAGAAGACGAAAGAAAATCCTGTAGATGCTGCAGTAATAGAGGAAAAACAATGAAATGTACAGTAAAAGTTATTTTTCAGTAACATAAATACACTATGCATTAAATACCAAACTGTAATTTGTTATATATCAATCCAAACCTAGCACCACTATAAGGAAGAGGGAAATTACTCTCCTTCTTAAAGTTTTATTCTGAGGACTGAGAATCAGTGATCAAACTGAGCACGCTCAACCGCCTGTCACTTCTACCTTCACCACCAAACTTGATATGGCACGTTCTCGCTGTTTGCGATTTTCAGTTACTCACACCAAAGGCCTAAAAGTCGGCTTTAGCTGAACTTTTTCTTCATTAGTTTAACCAACCTTAAAAATAGAGTTTGTCTGACAGAATGGAAGTCAGAGAAAAAAGGATGTCTTCAGAGATACGCCAGATGCATGCATGCTAAAAAGTGCCTGGATAGACCTTTGATCTTTGCCATCAAATAATCTGAACTAAAAGATGGAAATCATAATCTGTAAATCTGTAATATGTGCAGATGAAGGTCTACGCTCCTTGGAAGCCTCTCACAAATATTATGCTCCCCTCCCAAAAACTGAGTGTACATATGAAACCAGCATGTGAGTGTTTTCATAAACAAATCATAATTTATTAATGTAAAAGTTACATTTGCTTTAATTTTGATAACATATAATATAAATATAAAATAATACAATTCTATTATGAATACACAAACCTTATCTGCACATGTAAATACACAACTTGTATGTAACAAGGAATGAATGAGACCCAATGCACTTCCACAAAATCCCGGAAAGCATGTGATTGTGGCTAATAATTGCAAGAGAATCAAATAACATTACTGTAAAGTTTCAATCAATGGGGCAGATTGCAGTGCTGAGTGATCGGAATAAGAAGCAGACTTGGCAGAGATGAGATGGCACATGAATAGAATTATTATGGCCAAGACATTGACTTTGCATTCAAGATGCCTACTGAACAAGAAAATCTTGAGGTTTTTCAGACACCTTCTTTTAAAATAAAACTATGATTTCTGCTCAAGCATTTTTTAGAACATGAAAAAGATGCATGTATCTCTCCCTAACTTTTGCCATTTGAACAGGCAATGCAGAATTCCTTGTTTATGTATTCAAAACATGATATATTTTTTTGCAATATATTTTTAATTAATTTAAATAATTATTCCATGTCGTATCAAATGACTGGAACAAAAAAGAAGACATTTCACAAAATGTCCAAGCTGCTCTTTTCCATTTCCATCCCCATAAACGAAAACTTCACAGAAGTACTAAAGTAGGTAGGCTTTCAGACTCTCATCATAATTAATGCTGACCTGGAGAAAAACAAATCTGATCTATGACATTCATAATAGTATGCTGATTCTTTCGGCAGGTAAGTGTTTCAAAAGGAGCCTGCATTACAGCCTACACCTGAAAAGCTTACAACGAGGGTTTTGATGATTAAACAGATGGGAAATAATGGCTTGTGATATAAAACAGCAGTGGCATAATAAAAGATATAAGAGCACTTCATCAGAGCAGAGGAGATCAGTTTATGCTTCCACAGTGAGCTTCTCCGAAGTTTGAAAAACTACAACTTTAAACAGATAAATATAATTGCTCTTGCCTCCGAATGGACATACTAAAGAATGCGTTTCTACTGAAGACCTATGGATGTTAACCTGCTCCGTGAAGGGCTTTATAAAATTAGCTGTGGCTGCAAAATTGCATCGTTAGATTGCATCATGCAACAGAATTGCTCTGCTCCTGGCGCATATGGAAGTGTGTGCGTGATGGTGTTTGTCAGGGGGTTGAATGAAGTGAGCAGGTCTGACTAATCATAAAAAATGTGAGGATGTATAAGGGAGCGCACAGATGTGCCGCCCCACTGACTCATTGTGCGTCTGTACTAGTCTGAAGTCTCACAGGACTGGCAGCTGCAACCCTCCCACAGAGACAGAGACTAAAGCATGCTGGGAATCAGAAGCTGCTCTCGTTTGGAGTGAACATATAGAAAATGAATGTCAGGTGTAGATGACTTCAGTGTGTTCTTGACAAATTGAGGGTGGGAGGCGTCTGACATTCATCTGCACATTATATTGCAGACGGGTTCATTTATGATGCTTTAGAGTGTGAAATCCTTTTTTAAAATAGTCATCAGTGAATAACATCTCATGCAACTCTACAATGGAACATGATTACATAGCAGTGATAAACAATGTGTGTAATTGAAATATCATTCACTGGAATGATTTGCAAGAGTTTATATTATACATAGCGGAGTGCTTCAGCAATATAATATTGTCATGTTTGTCTGCTACATAATAAAGTAGTTTATGTACTGTGTAAATTAATATCAGGCTGACCTACATGTTGTTGCAGCTATCCCACTGCTGGGGTGAGCTGTAACATCAATGGAAAACATTGATGTTTTGGTTATTTATATTTAATTTATTGTACTAATCAAATGTACTTGTTATGCCATCCCATATCATGTATGGTGGACGAAACATGTACTTTAATATAACTAAATATACTCTACCCTTCTAATGAGCTAGGCTATCATTGAGTAAATACACAAAGTGCTCCTATTATGGTTTTGGGAGTCCCCAACAACAGGTTGACATGCATGCAAGGCCAAAAGACACTTTCATTGTCTTATAATATGCAGTTATTTTTACCTTATTTGCTCGAGGACTCCCAAACGATTTGATCAACAATTCAAACCCCTCCTTCGCGTGATGCTAATGTGCAGTGATTGCTCCAATTAGTCTCATTTTCATTTCATCATGCCTGTCAGTTTGTGAGTGCAGTGCTGATTTGCGTACAGCGTTACCGGGTAAACCAACGCTATCTCACGGCAATTCGTACGTATTTTACGAGGTGGCTAATTCGTACGAATTCATACGACCTCACTCGTACGATTTAGTACGATTTGTCTAAACCCCAGTGACGGGTAGGTTTAGGGGCGGGGTTAGATGTAGGTCATTCGTACAAATTCATACGAATTGGCAACTCGTAAAATACGTACGATTAAGCAAAAAACGTATGAATTTGTACGAGTGAGGTCGTACGAATTTGTACGAATTAGCCACCTCGTAAAATATGTACGAATTACCGTGAGATCGGGCTGGGGAAACAGCTATTTTTACCGCTCCAAAAGTGCCACCTAGTGGCAAAGAATGAATTTTCATTCAGACCAACGCAAAAAGACCAACAAGTGGGCGGGCAATATGGCACATTGACATCAACATGAAACGGCTTGGAATTCATTTTAAAAATGACTCGTTTAAATGATTCAGAGTCGACTCTTTCTTTTGAAAGACAATAACTTTATACACGGTGCACTTTAAGATTTAAAACTTGGCAGGATGTTTTCATTCACTTAGAGCTGTGTTACGCACTGCATGAAAGGTCATTTTCAAAAATCCACAATAGGGGCACTTTCACAAAGTTACAAATAAGACCAAATTTAAGCAAGATTACCCTTGTGAAAAAGAAGTGCACTTAAGTATACTTTAATAAAGTGTACTTATTGCAGAAATAATATACTTTAAAAGAACACACATAAGTGAAAATTAAATGTTATTTTCGATGCTTAAATACATTGTTATTCTAATTAACTTCAAATGTATCACATTTTAAAGTGATATTAAATGCAATAAGTTGTACTTTCGAGTATTTTTTTTTAAAATCACTTAAGTGGTACTTTTTAGTACATCTTTATTTGTACTTTCATAATTGTTTCTAGTGTCTTTAAAATATGGTTAAAGTGTACTACTAATGTACTAACAAGCAATTAATGTTAACTAAAATATACTTTAAAGTCAGTTAACAATACACTTAAGCATGAATTAAATGTAATATTTTCGACCACCTATATGCATGTTATTTGTAATTGATTGCAAATATATTACAGTTTAAAAATACATTAAATGCAATTAGTTGAACTTTTGAGTGATATTTTTGAAGCACTTAAGTGGAACTTTAGTATATTTTATATGTGCTTTGAAATATGGTAAATATGCACTTCTGAATAAGCAATTAATGTGAACTAAAATATACTTCAATGTCATTTCAATGTACCTCAATGTTATATATCTCTGGCAATGACGTTGAAATTTAGTATAGGCTATTTAAAATTTTATTTAAAAAAATCTCTTAATTACCTAGTTACAATCAAAACAAACACAAAATGAAAACCCACTACATTTATTGACAAAACAATCTCTAAAACAAATACACAAAAATGATTTTTGCTTATGCAGAAGAAAAACCCAACACTATACACACAGCTGCAACACTTTAACTCACTTACTAGAAAGAGTCTGGAGAACAATGCAAAATCACTTACATACATACAAAAGTAATCTCGCCATCATAGAAAACATAATTCTGTATAAGCCTGTTTCCTCATTGGGGACTTAAAAATGTCCACAAGGTCAAAATTTACTGGTATTAATATCCTTGTGGAGTCATTTGGTCTCCATAACGTATATGATTACTGACACACAAACACACACACTTAACACACACACACAAAAAAAAAAAAAACGAATCAAGAAAATTATCATTCGTACAACAAATTTTCTAAGGCATGTTAATGAAAATGACTTAAATGTCCTAATTGAACTATGCCCTAATCTTGGCTTGGTCTAAGCCCTGCCATAAATTCTCAAACCTTTACTAGCACCAGCACTAAACAGGACTCCAGCATTAGTGAATGCAAGTTTGACTAAATAAATAAAGTTCCAAGTGAACTTGCTGGGAAGTGGTGTTTGTCAGTGTCCCAGAAGCTCTTCATCGGCAGTAAACTTCAAATGTCATGAAGCGGCACACCATCTCTCCACAGTCTCTGTGAACAGAAATGTTCCAAAGAGGCAGGAAAGTCAGAAAAAAATTCTTTGCGGAAGGAAAGAAGAACAATTGTTATAAAACATATCCAGTCATTATAAATGGTTCAGTTGAGTGAAAGCAATACACAGTTGAGGTCCAAAGTTTATATACACCTTGCAGTATCTGCAAAATGTTAATAATTTAAGCAGTAAGAGGGTAGAGGGGTAGAATCATTAAAAATGTGCAATTTCTGCTTTGATGAAGCAGTTTATTCAGCAAGGTGTATGTAAACATTTGGCCACATCTGCATCACCTAAGAGGTGAATTACCTCAATCATCAGGGCAACATCGTAGTAGAATGCTGGGAGATGTTCCTTCAGATTTCATTGACCATCTTCACTGACACATGCCTTTAATTTAGATTATATTATGTTATCTGCAAGTGCACTTTTTAAAAAGTATACTTTTAATAATTGAAGTACACAAAAAGTACACTTTTACTGCAATTAAGCACACTTCTTTTTCACGTTTATAAAAATCTTGCAATTTTGCGTCATGCATATAGCCTACTATATACAATGTTGCTTTACAATAAACAATACTAAAATTCAACATTGTTTACTTACTTTTGGGCCCATCAGTGAAATCTTCCATTAAGGGAAAGCCACACTGACCAGATCATTGAATCAGTAGTTGAATTCAGTAGTTGATTCAACAGATTCACCGAAAAAGAATCAGCTCAAAAGAATGATTTATTCATGAGTCGGACATCACTGTCACACCTTGCGTTCGAAATAATGAGAAACTATATGTTTTTATGAAATGTAGTGGAGTAGTAACATATTCATAAAAGTTTCCAAAAGACGCAAATAGCCTATTCTGAAAACTACACTTGGAAAATCCATAACTAGTGATTTCAGAACTTTTTAAATATATTGATTAACATGATCTTAAAACAAATTATATAAACCAGACATGAAATTATATCTTTTAATGGTGGTTTTCATTTTTGTACAGGATTGTGATTTTACTTATCTGCTCAAGATGGTGCTTCAGTGTATTTTCACTGACATGAAAAGTGGTCACTGTTCACATAGCCTATGAACATTTGCTTTTGATCAGTTTTCCTGCTGCACAAAAACCGTTTTGAATCACTGAACCGAGCGGAAAATGTACACAGACACAGCAAAAGACCAGATATGAGGAAACAGACATAAATCTGATAAACACAACATTTATTTGTCCTGTTTTAATTTTCTTGTTTTGTGCAACTGTGAGTTCTCTGTGCTAATGGACTGGGGAAATAGAAAGGGTCAAAGTTCATTGTGTATATATAATGTGCTACATGTTGCATAATCAAAATTCAGAGGGTAATGGAGTAACGCGGTACCTCACATTTGGCAACATAAAACAGACAAGTTGTTTTTTTTTCTACCAAGTAAAAGCCTCAGCTTTTGTCCACAGGCAAAACGGGAACATTTGGTATGATTATAGAGCATGTTTGGCTGCTCCTTCCTGTCTTGTTTTTTCCACCAAAAATAATGTTCTTCAATATATTCCTCAAACTCTAGACAAGCAGTCTCGCTACGGATCACACGGTTCTAATTTACAAAGAAATTACTGCGTTCAACCTCATGTTCCTTTTAACATCTGAGAGCTCCTCAAGGCCAGCAATAGTTTTTTATTTTTTTTATTTTTTTTTCCTAATCTAATGACATTGATAACTTATATTAAGAACATGCATGGACAAAAGCATTAAAATACTCTTTTGAGACACCAGGTATAAAACAAAACTAGCATGCTGCTTTGTGATACAACAAAGGAATAAATATCAATCAAGATGTTAAAGCTTGGATAGTTAGCATACACCTGTTCGCACAGATAGGAAAAGAGAACATACATCAGGATTACATGGCATACATCAAGATTTTTAATGAATTATAAGTTTAAGTTTTTCCACCAACCCACTGTATGACTTAAGATATGGAATATATTGCACTGATTGCATGGACTAATTTAAGGATCTTGTTATGGTGCTTTTTGGAGACAACACCCATCCACTTGTATGAGGGTAAGTAAATGCTAAAAGAATTTCCATTTTTGAGTGAATAACCCCTTGAAATGTCCAACAATTCCTGTACAAAATATTATGTGCTCGGTAAAATATGCAAAAATGGTACCTTTCTGAGTTTAACTTAAGTCAATTCACATTTATTTCTATAGTGCTTTATACAATACATGTTTTTTTCAAAGCAGCTTCAGAGTAATAAACAGGAAATAACATTATAAATGCTGCAAAATAGATCCCTTTTGAGATCGATTTCAGCTGCGAAGCAGCTGTAAAGAAAACTATACAGCTACACTCTCAGAAAAAAAGGTACAAAAGCTGTCACAGGAGCAGTGCCTTTTCAAAAGGTACAGTTTTGTACCTTTTAGGTACTAAAGGACAAATATGGACCCTTTAGATACAAAAGTGTACCCTTTTGAAAAGGTACCACTCCAGTGACAGTGTCTGTACCTTTTTTTTTATGAGAGTGTATTATTCAACTCTATTCAGATTCAGCATTGAATCAATTCAATTCAGCATTGAATCAATTTAATTCAATGGCAGTATCGATATTTCAAAGTTTAAAGAGACAACTTTGTACCTTATCTGTCCCTAAAAAGTACATACCACAGTACAGTATACTCATGTAAAGCAATATATACTATATAGCAACTCTCGGCTGCATGATAGTTTATATTGTTGAAAAATGTCAACGTATTATCACCCAGCTCTTAATATAAAATTGGATATAAGTATGTCCAACTGCTTGTATTACAGGTGCAATGTAAACTGCACACTGTGTAATCGCCCATTTCTAACTTGCTAAGGCATAACAATATAGTAAACATTAACAGGGCTATAAATTTGACATTACGGTATCTTAGATTAGTAATATACCCTTAAGGTACTACTAAACTTTTAGGGGTAAAAAGGGTACAAAGATAAACCTTTAAGGGTACTAGCACAGTGATTAGTCGTTGTACCCCTAAAGTTCCATTTTTGCACATTTTGTTTTCTGTGCATGGTAAGAAACTTTGTTTAGAAACTTTTTTTTTAAAATTCCAAATGTTAAGGTCCCAGCACAGGCAGATCTTGGTTCATCAAAGCTGATTTGACCAGAGAGAGGAAGGTTCTAGAATGGCAACACAGCTGGTGTGACACCTCGATTTAGAAGCCTGCTAAGAAATTCAAAAGGATAGTTCAGCCAAGTGTATCAAGGTGGGCTATTAGTGTGTGTGGGATGGTGTGTATGTGTGTGCTTGCTACTTTGCAGACAGTGAAGCCTGAAATTTTCCATCAATCATCTGGCTGTGACCTGGTTGGGGCGGCATGGTGGATGTCAATAGCTCCTTCCGATAGCTCCTCCGGTAGCTGAAACAGATAAGTAATGGCAAAATCTTTTAATGGACACTGGCCACTGAGGCAGGGCTCAAACCCATCTGACAACAGCAGCTGCCTCCTTCATCAGATCAAGAGCTGGGTTTCTTATGATTGTAATTAGGGGTTTGCTTGCAGTTCAAGGAGTTTTGAAGATCGGAAAGACGTGTTTAAAAGTTTAAAATAGTTTAAAATATGAGAAATATTTTGCAATGACAAAGATACACACATATACATATAGTCTTAAAATAATTTAAAATGTAATGTATTCCTGTGATATCACAGCTAAATTTTTAGGAGCCATTACTCCAGTCTTCAGAGTCACACGATCCATCAGAAATCATTCTGATATGCTGATTTGGTGCTCAAGAAACCTTTCTTATTATTGTCGATGTTGAAAGCAGTTGTGCTGCTTAATATTTTTGTGGGAACTGTGATGCACTACTTGATTGCTTGAGTAATACTTCAAATCATCAAAGTTGAATTTTTATTCATCAAAGAATCCTGAAAACATGATTATGATTTCCATAAAATGTAGCAAAATCTGCTTTCAAAATGTATGATAAAATGACCCATTAATAATTGAGTTCCATTAATAATTGAGCAGCAAATCAGCATACTAGAATGATTTCTGAAGAATCACGTGACATTGAAGACTGGAGCAATGATGCTGAAAATTCAGATTCCCATCAAACAAATAAATTGCATTTTAAAAGACAACAGATATTTGAAATTATAATTAATAGTTTTACTGTATTTTTAATTAAATAAACGCAGCCTTAATTATTCCAACTATTTGACAGGTAGTTTGCATTTCAATTGTGATTTTAATCAAATATTCCCAGAACATTCAGTTTTATGTACGCACGTTATGGCTTGAGATACCTTTTACAATACCACAATTAACATTTATGCATTTCTGCTCCAAGTTATAAGTGAGAAATTACAAAACCACTAATTGAAGAGGCCCTTTCTCTGCCCATGGCAGCACTCGGATCCACAGCAGTAAATGAGCAGCAATGACCTTACTTTAAATTCCTAATTGTTTTTCCTGCCAGCAGCCTCACAGTCGGTCTCTCTGCCCCCAGTTAGTGAGCTTCCCTCTGCGTCCCACAGGGCCATAACCCCCTTCCCACTTAAATTCACATCAAACCAGTCAAACATAACATCCCTCATTCTACCATGCATAGACAAAGAAAATAAACCTCAGTTTAATCTCTATAATTGAATGGTTCTGTGTGTTAATAAGTGACAGTCAATGATTATAGGATATCAGGGCCTAGTTTGTTTTAGAACAAACAACCAATTATATAATAATAATACTACTACTACTAAAATCATGTTCTCTTATGTTGCTGGTATCAAAACAACAACAACAAACTAACATATGCCCCCGGTTTCACAGACAAGGCTTAAGCCTAGTCCTAGACTAAAATGTAAATCTTAGCTGTTTCAAATGAAATAAACTTGCACTGACTGATCTTAAAATATATCAGTGACTTTCTTTTGTGTCAAGATGCGCCCCAGTAATGTTTTTTTCTAAGCATGTTTATAAAAATTACTTAAATGTCCTAATTGAGCTATGGCCTAATCCTGGCTTAGTCTAAGCCCTGTCTGTGAAACCGGGCCATGGTGTCTGTTTCTGTTTCTGTTTTCTTTTAATAGACACTATAAAGAGTTTGTGGAGATCACTAAACGAGAAGATAACAGGTGAAGTGTGTGAATCACCACTACTGCTGTAACATCTCCTACTTTCCTCAGAATTATATTCTGTCGCACACACGCACATGTAACAATTTACGGTGAAAGCGATGCTGATGAAAACCTAAATTGGATCCCAGGACATTTGTGTCTTTGAAGATGAGGGTGCAACAATTCTTCTGAACTTTTGCGAGTTTTTTGGGTTAGCCGTAATCTCCAACAATAGACACTCTTCAGGGACGCCACAGAACCCAACCATCCTCATTTGCGTCTTCCTCTGTTCCAGCTAATACGCCGCTCCTCTAATAGTTTTGTTGTTTGTGTGCGAGTGCAAAAACACAACTACACCTGTCTTTCATTAGTCGCAGGAAGAAAAGGTTAACTTTAAAGAAGAGTGTGTGCTTTGATGTAATATACTTTATTTTCCACTCAGGTTTTTAGTTGTTTCTAGTTGGATTGACAAACCTAAATCTTAACTTGAGGAGAAATGGCACATATAGTCATTAAGTGGAAGTTCGTGAAACAAATCTTGTCAATTCCGTTGGATATTTGTCATATGGAGGTCATCAATATGATTTCCACTTCCTGAGTCATGCGTCACGCTGCAGACAGTCAGCAGTGACACCAATGGCTCAAACTGTTCTCAATCATAAATTACCGCTCATTAGCAATCATATTTGAATAATACTGTAATCAAGGAGAGCTCCGCAAGACTTATAAAATGGTTAGGAACTATTAACGATGAAATATGTTTAATGGCCTCGTAATAATCCCAGAATCAGTTTTAGCTCCCCGAAGACATTAAGTATACTAGACAGTGATACAGACAATACAGATCAGACAGATTTTAAAATATGAACAATATGAGGGAATTAAATAGCACTTGTGTTGATTGCTTGAAGGAAACGTTTGGCCAAAAATTACAATTGTCATAATTTACTCACCCTGATGCTATTCCAAAAACATATAATTTTTGTTCCATGAAACACACAACACACATAAACAAATAAAATCACTATAGCAGTATAATCTAAGTTGCCATGCAACAATCTGCAAAATTTGAGAAATTGTTAAAATTATATTATTAATGATTGGATGGCTTAAAATCTGTCATCAATTTCTCACCATCATTTTGGTCAAACCTTGTATGACTTTATTTCTTTTGACATTTTGAAAAAAAAAAAATATATATGTTAAGGCCTATAGTTTTTATTAATATCTATATTTTCTGTTTTAATTTTTTATTGCTGTGTGTTTTTGTCAATACTCGTTAGTTTTTATATTACTATTTAGATTTAATTCATTTTTATTTCAGTTTTACTTTTTAGTTATTGCCATTTTCCAGTTTATTTCCATCCTAGTAAAAAAAAATATATTTGAAATACATTTATTTCACAGTAAATATAGTTCAGATTTATTAACATATTTACTGACATATTGCTTGAGACTTGTTGATATAAAAACTGTAATTAAACTTTATTTGGACAATGCACATTTATTAATATTAAGTCTACAATGTGTTTTAATGTCACTATTGATGATGATTGTATAATGTCTTTAAAAGCAAGATATTTAAAGTGTACCTATAGTATAATTGCAATAGTTCCACTTTAGCACAATCAAATATACTTCAGTATATCTTTAGTTGGACTTCAGCACTTCTTCTGCACAATGCATTAAGTGCATTAAGCACAAAATGAGTTGTTCCAATTTAGCAGACTTTAAGTACACTAGTTTAGTATACTAGAAATACAATTGCAGGGTATTTTTATTAAATACATAAATGTATTTGGAGCATATTTAGCATGAAATACATTTTCAAATACATTTTATTTTATTTTTCACTAGGTCAGTCAATTCTTGTTTTCACCTAATATTTACATTTTATTTCAGGTTTATTACAATGGACAAAGTGATTTAATAGATTTCATTTTAGTTAGTGATTAAAACCCTGCTATTTGTCCGTGAAAAAGCCAACATTCTTCTAAATGTCTTCTTTTGCATCCTGCAGAGGAAAGATAATCATACAGGTTTGGAATAGCATGTGGGTGAGTAAATGATGACAGAATTGTTTTTACAAACACTTCCATAACATCGATTTATAAAAATAACCTGCAATATGTAAATATTACCAAAAGGATTTGACTCTAGTCTCATCAGAATACATCAGAGACTTGAAGATGTCTGGAGCTTGGCAGTATAAGTCACCGAGCTTGGACATTCTCCCAAACATCTCTTTTTGGGGGAAAAAAAATAATCCAGGGTTGGAACGACATGGGGCAGAGTTAATGATGGCAATTTTTATTTTTAGGTCAATAATTCTGTTAAATAGCTTATCCAGACGAGCTGTTAAATTGCTCACTTGTAAATACCATTACTGTCTGCATGCAAATTTGGAGCATTCCTCTCAGAGCGACCTTTTGTCCTTTACAGCTGCAAGTTATTGTGTAGCTGCAAATATCCAGCTGAAAATGCCTCTGTGTTCTGCAGGGCTGTCACGTAACTCATGAACTGTGACCAGTCTGTCATATGTCTAACCTTGTGAGGAATATTTTGCTCATCATTGCAGCAGACCAATTCAACCTCGTCCCAATGCTAGAGAGAAACACCTTACATTATTTTGAACACCTGCTGTAGAGGTTAGCAATTCCCACTAGAGGGAGCATGTCTCTATTATGGTAATTCATGTAGTACATGTCTTGTCCTAGGTTGGTCAACTTATTTTGTTGTCTCATTGCATCTTCAAATCTGCTTTGGATATGTGGGTATTTTGCAATACATTTGAGGATACATCCTCTTCTGGCAGGAATAGCCATTCAGTAGATTGAGACAAGACATTTGCAAAGTCATGATGTAAATTACATTAAGCATTTTTGGCATAGATTGACATTCCATTTACACAGAAATACATATAATTGACATACCTTTGCTAAACTTGAATCCTCTCAATTCACATTGTAGTTGATTTTCATTTAGGATCTTTGAGTTATTATCTAGAATGAAAAGTTAAACATTAAAAAATAAAAGCTATAAAAGCTGGCTATTTGTCTGCAGTGCTTACAGTTAGTTAACAATGGATAATTCTCCATCAATACTCAAGCTATTCAATTGACAATTCCAAGTAATAGATGCCCAGCTCACGTATAAAGTCCTTCAACGCATCATTTAGCACCTTATCCAAAGCCACCAGCTGCATTTGCCCTTATTGTGTTCAACCTCCTGTTGAACAGCTTCATATGTTACCTAACCTGAAAATAAGCGCTATAAATAAAACAAAGAAAGCATTGTGGTATCTCACACTCTCAGCCGCACATTAAGTGCTGCTGTTGACAATAATAGGGCATTATCGTGAAAGTGAAAGGGTTCGGCTGAATGGATTGTTGGAGGGGGCATTGTGAGATGTTATGATATGTTACATTCCCTTGTAGCGATCATGCAGACTGTTGAGGAGGAAGGTAGAAATCATCTGAAAAATCCTTCTTTTTGGGTCCTCATGGAAAATAGTTTTGGGTCCTCATGGAAAATTTACTTTCAGAAAAAGTTATTTTGTGAAAGTCCTCCCACTCCACCAAGGCTCTCAAATGTCATTCAGAAAAATTCAAACTGACATATCGCAATCGGTCACAAGACCATGTAAAAGCAAGTGGCATTTGACATCAGTGATGTCAAACGTGGCTCAATGTGTCTCGAGGAGCCCATTTTCATATATTGAAAGAGTACTTTGGTGAAAGGTAAGATTTCCATAAAAAAATCTTTCTCTTATTCTCTTTGACTCAGAAAAGGAGCACAAACACGACAGCAAAAGCAGTGTCTACTTTGTACAGACAATTCTTCAAAAGATAAGACTTCAACCCTAAAAATTTAGTCAAGATAAATAAATGAAATCTTACTAAATTTATGTGTTTATGTAATTTATTGATTAAATGGAAGTCACTAATAATACTTTTTTTCTCAGAATTCAGAAGTTTAGATTTCAAAATGCAGTGTTTTTTTATCACAAAATTGTGTGTGATTAACTTTTTATCTTGCAATTCCCAGTTTATATCTCAAAATTTAGACTATTTTCTCACAATTCTGAGAAAAAATATAAACTCAGAATTGCAAGATATAAATGATGAATTGCAAGATATAAATGTAATTCTGAGAAAAAAAGTTAAATTGAGAGGTTTACTTGCATTTCTGAAAAGTCTAAATTGTGAGATATAAACTCACTACTAAAAATGAGAAATTGTGAGATACATTAATTTTTTTATATTTTATTCTGTGGCAGAAACAAACAAACAGATTTGCAAGCTGTAAACTTAGACTTCTACGAAAAGGCATAAAATTGTGAGATATAGACTCAGAATTGCAGATGTAAACTGAATTGTGAGAAAAAAGCAAAACAAAAAAAACTTGAATTTTGAAATCTAAAAATTGTGTGGGAAAAAAGTAAAAACCGTGAAATAAAGAGACTTTTGTGGCAAAAATGGGCTTCCATAAAAATTAAATATGTTCATTCTGCAAAGAAAAACTTATTATTATTATTAATAATACAAATCTAACATTAATAATTTGTAAGGCTCCACGCAGCCGGCCCAAAGAAGGTTTCCGGTGGTGGATGAAGGTTTCCTGCGTGCTCGGTCTTTCCAAATGTGCAAAGTTCTTCAATTTAAATTAAACTTTAATCTGACTCCATTTTATCATTTAATCTGACTCCATTTCTTTATGACCTCGTATTTAACTTGAAATACAAATTGATTGCTTGTCCATTTCTAATTTATTATTCTGATATTTGATTATTCTAGTTAACTCTTGACTTTATATTTACTCGTTCATTCGGTTGCTCATGTCTTTAACAAGGATGCAACGTAATCTACTAGAGTCAATAATTACAGAGTAAAACAGAATAAGGTCAAATGTAACAATTTATTATCAGTCAGGTAAATACTGTATGTATTATCTCAATTCCACAGCAATTCAAAGAGATCAAATCATATCAATACAAAACATCGAATTCTCAAAGATAAATCTATGAGTAAAGAATGCATACCTGACTTTATAGTAATACATCGTGTGAGCATTGAGACATACCACACTACGGGCGTCTGGTTACAGAATCGCCCCGATCCTTTTGCCACATTCTCTTTAAGTACTTCAGACCAGAATAAACATTCCCCAAACTCGAGACAGGAACTAACAATTTGGATTTGCTTTGATCAAGCCGAGTTAGCACCTTTTTGGGACAGAAGGTAATTTGCATGAAAACCACTGAGAACTGACCCACCCTCTATAGTATGCAAAATATCTCTGAACTCTCAGGATCTGTATTACCTTTTAGTTTACTTCTTATAAGAATGAGACCATTGTACCAGTCGCTCTGAGACAATTCAAATGATACCAAACATGACTGTAAATAACACTTGCATTAATGCAGAACATTAAATTTCTGCTATTGACCCTTCTGAGTGAGCTGAGTGAGTGAAGGATGGGTGATGGGAAGGAAGGGATGAAAAGGAGTTTATGCATATGCGAGGGAGGCATTTTCCCGCATTTTCTCTCAGTGGGATGTGGAGACAGATGTCTGTATGTTAATGCACTGTGTGTGTGTTGTCCATCTCAGAAGTTCAAAGTGTCTGAGATTCTGTAATCCTTACAAATTAAATTCAATTAAAGCAATGGAATCCTCTGTAATCATTTAAATATGTATTGTTTTGGAGGTGCAGGATATAAATCGCTGGCACAATGTTTCCTTATGAGAGTATGTTGGGAAATTGCCATCTGAAAAGCTCACACCTTCCTGTCCTTGTTCTTTTCTTGTCTATTGAGTGATCTGTCGACCTCTTGTGCACTGTAGTGCACGATGATGCAGCAAAGCATCTATCAAATGCTCAAAGGTCACCAAGCTTAGATCTCTCAGGTCAGAGCTGTATTCCTTGCAGTGGTCTCCTCCTGCTTGGCAGTCTGCCCTCCTGGCTCAAAGCTTGAATATGAGGTGACATATTTTCAATAGGGACCATTGGCTTTTCCTGCACTGTTGAATATACATTAGGCTGGCACGGCCCCCGCAGAGCGGCTGAAATTCCTTGTCCCGCATCGCTTGTGTCTCAAGCCATAAGAGCCAGTGTCCACTGTAGTGACAGCTTGGAAACGTGTCCTTTGGATCCTGTGGATGTACTCAGTCTAATGGTTAGAGTAACTCTGAAGAGCCTACAATATTTAAAATTCTCTACCAAATCTAATTATTGAAGTCTTCAATGTCACCAGTGAAGTTTAAATGCTGTGTCTGTATTGCTTGGTATGGACGGATACCTTAATATGTGTGAATGCTATTCTTATCTGACCAGGAATTTACATTTTTTTACAAAATTTAAACTGTCATCATTTAGTCATTCTCATGGCATTTTTAACTGTGCAAAACAGCTTGATATGCTGCTTGATACTGCAAACAGATATTTTCAAATGTCATGGAAATAAATTCTCAAATGTCATGGAAATAAATTTGCAAACCATGCTTCTGAATTTGGGTGGAAAAAGCAATTAAGCCATGTTTGAAAGAAATAATTATGCAAGTTACTGTACTACACAATGGTGATGTATAGCTGTGAAACACTATGTCGTCATCATCTCCAGTGACTTTCCATAACTGTTGATTCTGGAAGTCTGGACAAAAATATTTAAAATCTGGAAGACTTTGGGCACGCAATGTAATTTTTTTCATATAATGCAGGGATCACCAAATGTTTCTGTCAGGCAACCCGTTAAAATAAAACTTTTACTTGAAATATCGGAGGAAGTTAATATTTCAATAATTTAACAACACATTCAGTTAATGGTCATAGTGAGATGGAGGTAAACAACTAAAATACTTATATCTCAAATGTTCTAGCCTTTCATTCATTTTTGTTTTAGATTTTATGATTTTATTAGTTATTAGCTTTTTATCAACTCACAAACCCACTTTTTTATCAGCTGTGATAAAAAAAGGCAACAACATGTTAGGTTTTACGGTTTTAACTTAGATTTACAGTTAAATACTGTAATTTCATTAACTGATATAAAGTTAATATACCAAGCGATTAAAGCACTGAAATCTGTTTTGTACCTTTAATACACTGATAACCACCAAATGCAGGTGGCGATGAGTAAGTCACATGATGAATCAAAGTCCATCACAAGCAGCTTTTAAATAATAACATATATAGAACGTGCACAGTGTCATTCACACAAGCACTAAACACCCTCATGGTGAGACATTAAACGGAAATATGCAATAAACATTCATTTAACAAAATAGATTTAACATACAACCCTAATAAACATAACTGATAAGATGAAACTAAGAAGTAACATAGTTATTTACAGAAAAAAATATCAAATTCAAACAAAAATTGAAATGCAACGCAGGGAATTCTGAGTTTAAATGAGTCAGTTTAAGGTTTTCCCTGTAAATTTTACAGGAACTTACCGTTAACCATTTAACAGGTTTTTACATTTTTACTGTTAAAATCACGGTCATTTTTTACAGTGAACAGGCCGATTCTGTCTGCCTGCCTCATTCTCCATTCCTCATATTGAAACTTTAACTGTGGGACTTGTTAAAGAAAGACAGAGAGAGAAAGAAGGATAGGTAGATAAATAAATCAGGCGTACAGGTTTGGAACCATATGAGGGCGAGTAAATAATGACAATATTTTATTTTTGAGTGAACTATTTCTTTAACAACCCAATCAGTACATGACCCCCAGAGCTCTGTGGTGAGACCCAGCGAAAAACTGAGCTGAAAATCCAATTAATGAATCCCTCACCTAATTCAGTCTAAAACAAGGATCAACCGAAGAGACTGTGGGAAACTTCATTGATCAATTACTGCAGACCTGTAAAGGGGAATTCTCTGAACCTTAGGAACCGCGATGAACGCGAGGGAAGCTGACAGGGGCAATAAGTGAGTAAATGAGCTTTGACCAGTCTGGTTTGTCTATAATGAATAAATATGGCAAGCCAACTCACAAAATCTTATATTTAAGCTTTTAACAGTTTTAGCGCCGATCAAACAGTGTTGTCCATAGAGATGTTTCTCTCAGCAAAAAACGGCGTGCCCATATTTCTTCTTAATGACTCCCTCTGATTTCTTGTGTCAGCAGTGGCAACTCCAGTTCTGGGATTATAAGTCAAATACGCCTCCGCCTCCAAATTGATTTTCATGGAAACTACAACACATTGACATAGGAAGAGTAAAAGCTTGCAGAAATCCAATATTGCCATCTTCAAAAGCGGTGGCCTTTGCTTAGCAGGTGATAACACAATTATGCCAAATCATCTTGATCAGAGCGGTCAGCAGGCTAACTGGGTGACCTCACCTTGCATTGGTGACGTCTGCGGACAAATGAGCCGCAGTGCAGTGGGGGCACTGCCGTGACCTGCGCAGGCAGCCTGACCGGACAGCTTCATGAAGCATATGAGCACATGCGGCTGTGCCTTAATAAGGTGAGCAGCTGTGTTTATGTGCATGTGTGTGTGGAAGTGAATTAGTGAACGTGTGTGTGTGTGGACATTGTGTACTTGCAAACGCAGGGGTGTTGCATCAGGTCTCAACTCACTGGCTGGGAACCGGACAATTCACTGACTTTAAAGCTCATACATCTCAGTTTCAGAATGGGTCATCGTGATTTCAAGAGCAACAACTACACCACAGTCTCATAAAGCACTGAAATGTTCTATTTGTGGTCAAACGTGGTGTAGTTACATCATAACTGGCATCAAATTCAAGGCCATGGTCCAAGTTATGTCATCAAAAGCGCTCAACTGAAACATACTGACTACATATTCTCCTGTACTTTCTGCCAGATTATGCCAGATGAAACACATGGAAAGTACACTAATATATATATATATATATATATATATATATATATATATATATATATATATATATATATATATAAGCAAGAGACCCCTTTAATTTCCATTTCTTTGATGCATGATGAGTGCAGTGCTGCTTTGTGTACAGAGTTACCGGGGAAACAGCTATTTTTACTGCTCCAAAAGCGGCACCTAGTGGCAAAGAATGAATTTGCATTTTCATTCAGACCAACGCGAAAAGTTTTCCCAGGTCTGCGCGCGCAACAAGTGGACGGGCAATATGCTAATAATTTCATGTTGACTCAACATGAAATGGCTTGGGAATCAGATTGGCACTTTCAGATTTAAAACTTTGCAGAATGTTTTCATTCACTTAGAGCTGTGTTACACACTGCATGAAAGGTCATTTTCAAAAATCCATAATAGGGGCACCTTAATGACCATGCATGTTCAAAAATGTCAGAAACAAAAGCCAAGTATATATCCAAGTAACTATATCTTGACATTATGCAGGTGAACACAAGCTTCTGATGATGTATTGACAACATCTAAAGATATTAGATCAATGACAAACAGCTAGAACTGATACATGCTATCGATTGAGCTTTTGTTCCTTTGAGACCTGGCGGACATGACTAAACTGAAAGCTATAAAGCCCACACTATTGCTTTTATGTGTCCTGTTGCTTGAGCTCTTCCTCCATCATCTGGAGAAGGGAGTTAAATTCATCAAGGACACAGTGGGAGGCATCTGTGAAAAGCCTGTTATTTGGAGACAAATAATATAGGCAAAAAGGTGAACCTCACAATCTAGCCAGTAATGCAGAGCCGCTTTCTTCAAAACAAGAGGAGGGCAACCTCTTCTCAAAAGTAGATAGGTGACACTGTTGAGGTCTTTTCTATTGATTCATTCAGCAGTCCTAGGAAACCCAAAGTGAATGCATACAACTGATCTTCCAAAGCAACAGAATGAAATTGAGAATTAAGGATCTGTCTGAAGGGAAGGACAATTCATTCCTGTCAAACTGCCTAAACTTTGAGGTTGAAGAATATTGCTATATATAATAGCAAAATGATTCATAACACAGATATTTAAGAACAGATGTAACCACTTTTGCACAAGTCCCCAACTCTCATCTGAATACCTATCAAACTCTTTTCCAAAAGTCAAAATCTGCTAATAATGGAATAACAGCTTAAAAAGTGATATTTATTTATAACAGGATCCACATTTCCATGTGTTTATATATATATATATATATATATATATATATATATACTGGTCAAGCCAAACATGTCATTCTCTAGGTAAAATGTAATGTAAGGCGTGAAATATTTTTTTTCTGTAAAATAAGTATAATGAACTGCACAAATAGCATTTCAAACGTCTCCAGAATGTTGTATAATTACCCAAAATGAAACCTATTTTCACCCCTTATGTTATCATATCTGTCAAGAAATTATGTGCTCAATACACAGTAGTTAATTTACGAGAAACAGCGGTCCAGTGAGTACACACATTTCCTGGAAAACCCACACTACCGGATGTTTTGAATGCATCATCGCTTTCTGAGAGGGAGAAAATAGTGGGCTGAGTGGATTCAGTGTGCTGTCTGTCAAAGACGATAACATGCATAATACAATGTAAATATAAGTTGTTCTTTGGAAATATCAGGGAACCTTATTAAAAGTAAAATACTTCACATTGGATGATAAAGAAAATAAACGTCAACCCAGCCAAATAACTTTTCTGGGTTAGTGAACAATGTTCAACATTATTATTTTTTTAAATGTACAAACTATTATGATTCAGAACTGCATTCTAATTCTGACTTTCCTGATTTGAATATTTTTAATAATATTTTATTCTCGTCTGAATTGTGGCAATAGATGAACTGTTAAATGAGCTTGATTGATTCAGCTGTGAAAAGTAAGATGATATATTATTGGTAAATATATTCACTTTAGTTTCTACAGTTGCATTTGTATCATCTTTTAATTTAGCTCTCTTAAACATTATAATGAGAGCCTCGGCACACTCTGCATCACTTGTTATGACACATGGCTAATATCCCATTATGAGTGAGAAACATCCATGAGTAATTTTACTGGAAAAGCACCATTAGAATAATGCATTTACAGTTCTGTTTCGAGGAAAACACTGCAGTAGAGTAATTAGACTGAACCTAGAGGATTAAATTAGTTCAATGTGAGTGCCAGAAAAGTATTTTATGATACTTCAGTTACACTCATAGAGCAGTCGCCCCCTGTGTAGTCATTTAGAAAGTTCTGATGTAGTTTATCCTGATTTGAGTGTCTATCCTTTTCAGCAAGTGTGTGATTTGGGTCAGTGCCAAATAAGGATGTCAGAGGAGGAGAAATAATCATAGTTTAAAAAGCATGCCAGGTTCTTTGAAATGCACAATTGTGTTCATCCAGTTGGTTTTATACACTCATGTACACGATTCTTTCTTCTCTAAATTACAGTCTCAGGACAGTTCAACCAACTAGAAAGCATGTTCAGAAGAGATATATTCAAGGCAAGTGAACTGTATTGTAATGCATTTTTTGCAATAACTTAATAGACCTAAAAAAAAGCGTGTCAAATCATTTATCAATTTAGTGTTATAGTAATACATTCAATTCTAAACTTCCTCGGTTCTATGTGATGAGTATTTCCCATTTCAGTGTCTTCATGAGCTGATGCTAAAAACAAAATAAAATAATAATCTGTTTTAAATTTCCACCCACTGCTCCATAAAAATTCCAATTGCATTTTTACTCTCAGACAAAACAACCATGTTATTAATCGGTTGAGCTCCGCTGATGGTTTTTCATCTCTGACATGCTGGTCCATGCTGTGATTAATAATTAATAAAACTATGAACTATGGGAGACTTTTGGACGGGGGGATTCTCGCCGTTCTCTCATTTTCTCCATCTATGGCTAGGTTTTACTAAGCATTTATGTTTTTCCCAGTTGGGTGTCACTGTTCATTTGGAATGAGAATAATCCGAGAGCATTGTTGCTAATTATAAGCCTGTAGACAAAGATTCCACTGTGATTCCATGTCTTAATTACCACATAATTTATGTTTCATGCTAATAATTATAAATGTCACTCGTGTAAAAACATGAATGATAAAACAGGTTTGTTTTAATCGGGTAATGGATGAATGATAATTTCAGTCATCTGAGGATGTAAGAAATGCAGCACAGATGAAACATTCATATCAGGTTCCAGTAATAAACAGCATGGAAAGATTAGACTATTTAATTTCCAACAATCAGATTAAAAATCTAAACAAAGCACAGACCTGGTGTTGAAATGACAGTGTTATTACAGAGGTGTTTTATGAATTGACGATAATAGGCCAAAATTCTGTTATAAAACTCTGACATTGTGCAATTCCTTTTTGAAGATTCATTCTCTAACACTCAGGTCTAGTTCAACCAAGAATAATTCATCTAAACATGAAAATGCTGTCGTCATTTACTCACCCTTGTGTCATTACAAAACTTTAATTCATTCTTTCACACACCCACAGCTGTTTTCAATGCTTCTTTCCAATATTTGACAAATATAATGAATATTAATTAGAGAAATGCATCATAAAGATATCTTATGGTATCAGATGAAGTGAAATATAGCAGACATGTTATATGAAAATTTTTAATGCACTTTATGGTGTTTTGCATCTTTTTTTGGAGCTTTTAAGCTATTCATTTTACTGTCACAGAAAACAGCAGCCTACAAAATCTTCTCCTTTTACATTTTACAATATAAATAAAATTGTCTGGGTTTGTAAAACCAGTAAATAATGACAGATATTCATTTTTGTGTGGGCTACTCCTTTAACTGAACATATTTATTTATTTCCTGGGAATAAATGATTTTTATATTATTATTTAATTATTGGAGTTTTGCTAATGAGCCGGTCATTTGGTGAAAAATACAATGAAAATTAAATGTCACATCTTCTGTTATTTCACAAAAGATCAGATCTAGACCAGAACAAAAAGTCTTTAACAAGCTACATCATTGATACACCAACATGAAAAGTTAAAGGCTTCAGACTTCTAAAGAATCATACAATGTTTAGCTTTATAGAGCAAGTTGGCTGTATGGTTTTTAGTTTAAAAAATGCTCTTTGTTTCATACTATAGGTTGAACCTGTCATCCGCTTTTACCCCTGCTTCTGACACATTTCTATGATAGGATCTGAATGACAACTTGAAGGTGGGCAGCGGCTCTCTTGCATGCTTCTACATTTTCATAACCAATACATCTGAGCCTTTGAAGCCTGTGCCTATCTGGCTATTGCCAACATTCACTCAGGAAGATTTATGCAAGCCCGTCGCTGGATCTGGGATTGAGGAGAAGCATGCAAGAACACTTTCCTGCATTGCTATTGTGAATACTTAAGCACTTTGATGGATTACTAGGAACAACGTATTAGCCATGCATCAGTTAATGACAGCTTGTGGCAATAGTGTTGGAGTCAAAATAATAAATTGCATGTAGAAGAAAAAGAGAGAAGCAAGCATTATAAAAGGATGGTTTCTTGTTTTCTCACCCATCTATCCACTGATTTCACACATTCTAAAGTTTCACAGATCCTCTTTACCATAAATATTCATTTGCATCCCCTGCTGCAAACACCAGCATTTGCTGTGTTTTGGATGCTGGTGTCACCAACACGTCTTCTCTATAGCTTAAAGGGACAGTTCACCAGAAAATTAGAATTCATAAATTTACTCACCCTCATGTTGTTTCTGACTTAAATCTCCTGAACACATAAAAAAGATATTGTGAAGAATGTTTCAACTGTTTTTGACCATACAATTAATGGAGTTCAGCAACAAAAACACTGGACCCACTGACTTTTAATCAAAGGCAAACAAAAAAACAAACAACAAAATTAAAATATTTGTATACATATGCACACACACACACACACACACACACACACACACACACACACACACACACACACACACACACACATATTGTATTCAACAAAGCAACACAAAATTAAAAACTAAATAAAACAATTTCCATTTTCAAAACAAACCCAAACAATGATTATCATATATATTTGTGTTCAGCAAAACAAAACAAAACACAAAATACCTTGCAAGCAAACAAACAAACAATAAATAAATAATCAATAAAAAAATATATATATATACATTTGTGTTAGTCAAAGCGAAGCAGAACAAAACACACAATACCATACATACATACATACATACAAACAAACAATAAATAAATGAGTTTTAAAATAAATGATTTTAAAAATATTTTTGTGTTCAACAAAGGAAAGTAAAGCAAAAAAAAAAACGAACAAACAAAACTAAACAAAAATCTAAATTATATTGTACAACAAAGCAAAGCAAAACACAAAAAATAATACAAAACACACCAGATTTATTATTATTATTATTATTTTTAAATATCTTCTTTTATCAGAAAAGTCAGTCATACAAATCTGAAACAACATGCTTGTGAACTATCCCTTTAACTAGTAACTATCCCTTTAACTGGTTGGTCAACTTTAACCAGACAAGTTTTGCTGGACTGGCATAAACCAACTAATCTTTCCAGCTTTCAATACTGATAAAAAAACAACACCAAAATAAAAGTTACATATATTTTGTTCATCTTTTTCCAAGGGCAAGCTGACTCAAGATTGAGACTTGAAACAGGTAAAAAAAAAAACAAGAAACAAAAACAAAAGATGAACAAGAGGTCTGGGCTTTTATGGAAAGATGAGGCCAGCTAACAATTTCAGTTGTTGTGTACTGTATGTTCTCGGGATGAAAAGGATACATACTCTTTGGTCTCAGAACAGAGACGAAACTCATTCAACCACCGCCCACCATCGCCATCCCCTACAAGTCAATTACTAACTGATCCAATACCTTCCAGAATGCCTTTGTGCACCTTCCTCTAAGGATTTTGGAGTGTCTGGCATGTCTTGCATTAATCTGAACACGGCGGAAAAGGAATAGGATGTGTGATCGCACATTGATCTCATGATAGATGTGTGCAAAGACACACAGCAAAGGAATCGTCAACAGAGTCCGCTATTGTCGAGACCTCCTCCATCTCTCTTGAGGGACAATTGTTTTTAATCTAATTCCATGACGGTTTGCAATCTTGACAGCTCATTACGATATGATACTCATAAGCCATTGTACACTTTGACGTCTTGTCAAAGAACCTTTAAACATTACATCTCTACAACAATATCGCTAAGTATACAGTCTTTTTTCCCTTCTCGAGGGGGTGACAGATGACCGGATGCCTGATCGGTGTTGTTTAGTGAATCTTGTCTTACACTTGCCCTGCAGTGATGGCTTCAATTAGCAGTCTTCCATTCCCAAGCCCGTCTTCTCTAGCCGAGTCCTGCTTGTATAATTGGGCTTAAGGTTGCCTGTCATTATGTGCTTGTCGAACAGCAATCTAACACTTTGCCATCTGTTTATTTTAGCGTTAATCATATTCATTCTCCAGCGTTATTATTCCAGATGGCTTCCATAATTGTGCAGTTTCTTATGCAGCTGTTTTATGGGCAGTTTAGGAGGCAATCCAAACCCAGCTGATCGAATGCCACAGCAAGCATAATGGGAAAATAACCGCTTTTTTTCTACAAGCATGGTTTGAACATTTTGGCCAAGTAATTTCGAACTTTAATTGTGTCCTGTGTAAGGGAGTTGCTCAGGTTTGACGACAAAATGATTCAGAAATAGAGGTTGTCAAAAACTGAAAAATGCTATTGTAGTAGTGAGTGGGGCGGGGCCAAGAGCCGTGGGAGCGGAACGAGGCCGGTGGAGTTGATGATAATGAGCGACACCTGCGCCACTCACCGGTCTCGAGTCCCACGGAGGAGCTCCGGAAGGATAAAAGGAGTAGTGACGACAGTGGAAGACGAGAGAGGACCAGGCCTGGACTTTATTTTGTGTGCGGCAGTTGTCCGTGAGGGGCTGCCGCTTTACGTTTGTTTATTTTGATTATTAAATTGTATTTGAATGTTTGCCGGTTCCCGCCTCCTTCTTCCCGACCTACGAGCTTTGTTACAGCTATATGAAGCAGGACTACAAAAACATTTCTTTACAGGACAAAATAACATTTTTATTTCCATGCACACTTCTAGTTATAATTTCAAATGTTACCCTTATGGGCTTAGGAGCCAAAAAAAAAAAAAAAAAAGAAAAACTTGCAGAAGTTTCAAATGAACAAAGTAAGATTTCTTTAAATGTTCTAGGGTCAGTTAAGGTCAATTGACAGCATTTGCGGCATAATGTTGATTTCCATAGGAACAGTTTTAACTTGTTCTTAGTTTCAAATGATAAATGATTAATGGTTAAATACAGAGAGAGTATAAAACAGATAGAGGGGTCAAAATAGTAAACAGAACTACTTTAAAACCAAAATAATAAACATTTTTATGGATGAATTATGTGTTATTCAGAAATATGAGCTTCACATTTTGGCCTCAAAACCATTTGAATGCTGCCACAATTGAATTTACAGTCACCATTATAAATAATTTCTATATTAAGTTTTAATCAAATAAAACATCTAAAATAAATTAAAATAAAACTATTCCACTAAACTACAGATACAGGGGGCCAAAAAAAAGAAAAAAGAATAAGCAATGCTATTATTCCAAGAATCTGAGAATCACATTTTCTTGCACCTTCCAGTCTGATAACTTTTTGATAACTGTATTGTTGAATCTCCAGCCACCAGAGGTGTCATGACACATTTTTACAAGTACGCTGGTCTGCTTTTGACACAGCAATATGAGAACACCCTCATTATGGCCCCGCCGTACATGTGGCAATATCATTTTTTGGAGAGGAAATCTTTGGTGTCACAGGCCACAGCTGTGGTGCACAAATTGTGGCCAGGTGAGTGACACTGAATTCTACTGCTTTTTGATTGGTCCTCTCACACATTTGATGTGGGTCAGGGGAGTCTTCTCAGTAGATACCTGGTAAAACTGAAGGAGTGATGTGATAAATACTCGTCTAACTACTATCATAAAGGTAAAAAAACAACTCCACAATTCTATTTATCTCATGGGGCTAATATGATGTCTCTCTCACACTGTAAAAAATTATCGTGATTTTAACGGTAAAAAACTGTGAAAATGCTACGGTAAAAACCTGTTACATGGTTAACGGAAAGTTCCTGTAAAATTTACAGGGAAAAACCGTAAACTGACGTTCCCAGAATTCCCTGCATTCCATTTCAAATTCTGTTTGAATTTGACGTTTTTTTCTTTGAAATAACTGTTTCTTCTTAGTTTTTTCTTATCGGTTATGTTTATTAGGGTTGTATGTTACATCTAATGTTGTTAAATGAATGTTTATAGCATATTTCAGTTTAATGAGTCTCACCATGATGGTGTTTAGTGCTTGTGTGAATGACACTGTGCACCTTCTGTATATTCTATTGTTTAAAAGTTGCTTGTGATGGGCTTTGGCTCATCATGTGACTTTCTCATCATCACCTGCATTTGGTGGTTATCAGTGTATTTCAAAAGAACAAAACAGATTTCAGTACTTTAATAGGTTGGTATATTAAGATTATATCAGTTAAAGAAGTTACGGTATTTAACTGTAAATTTAAGTTTAAAACCGTAAAACCTAAAACGTTGCTACCGTATTTTTTACAGTAGATTCTGGTAACCACAGCTGCCAGTTTTTTTCCGTAAATTTTACGGATTTTTTTTTTACATTGCAGAGGTATTGCATGTGTTCATCATTTAGATTTATGGAACTTTTCATTCAGCAAGCACCAGCTTTGAATCTGACCCAAAGTCCTTCTGAAGATTTGGCTCATCTTGCATTCTGACAGTCACTGTCCATACAGCAGCAGATCATTAAATGACATATTCATTATAGTGCTGACTGAGTAAATATAGTGTACAAATGCTTTGCTTAAGCAATTATTTCGCCCTGTATCCCACAGTCTACTGCTGACTCAATTGAAATGAATGCAGCAAAGTTTTGTAGTCACCTGGATGATTCAGATGCTTTCATGTGGATAGTTTCCTGTCATGACATCTAAATGAAGCCCTCATTGCCTTATGCTAAAAAGAGTGCTCAAAATAACAACACAGGGTCGTTGAAAAATGTGCCTCTACCTACATTTTTGGAAAACTCAAAAAATGTACCTATACAATTCACTGCAGTTTCCAGCTGAAATAAACAGTAGAGGCAGTAAAACAGCAATGGTTTTAATTTCTTTTCACACAAATGATGATTACGGAGGCAAAATATTGATTAATAAAGAAATTTTTGCACAATTCCTTGCAAGTACAGTTATAACCTTAAAACACTTGATTTGTAAAGTAATACATTTTCTCTTTTGCTTCAAAGAACCAGCGCCATATTTTCTACTGTAGTAAACAGCACTGCGCTTGCAATGTTGAGCGCAGGTATGAATCCTATGAAACAAGTCATGATGATCAAGCTCAAATATTTGTAAAAGCAAGCTTCATGGTTGCTTCAGAAAATGTGTTTGGACTGCATGTTTGTTTTTGTTAACACTATCAGTTTATTGTTGTCGATAGTGTAGGTAGTATGCTATTTTCAAACATGGAAGAGAGTATCATTTTTAGTGCCAATCATCAGACATTTCAGTTTGAAAATGTTGCAAAATCTTGGAGTAATATAATTTTGCAGAAATGTCGCCACAAGCACATTTTTCCAATGAGCCTGATAGCAAAATCATTTTCACAATTAACCTTTTGTTACACAGGCAAGAAAAAGAGCTGAGGACACATGAAGGTGAATAACCGATAACAAGTCCTGTCTCTTTAAGACGCATTCTGTGAACCATTTACACTCTTTAATATTATTACATGTCAGTTTAGCTACTTAGCTAACAGTGTGACAGAACATGTAGACATGTTTGCACTAATTGGCAGACACCACACAATATGACTAGCCCCAGAAGTGAAGAAGGGGGACGACAGTTCCCAGAGCACATCTGGTGTGGATATAGTACCCTACACTAAAATGCCCACGGGGCCACCTTGCCAGTGATTACTTTTCAAGAAACCATGGAGTATTACCTGGCCTATGGCCATATACACTTCCAAGGCTTCTAGTGACAATGCAGAGGTGTAGTACACTCGGGAGAAGACACAGTGAATAATAACCTGCTGTGTGTCACTCATGAGATGCAATAAAGCACAAGGAAGTGTAGAGCTGAATTATGGGATACTCGCTATCTCTGGTTGAGGGCACAAGAAATGGAAAGCCAGCAATCATGGTCAGCCCAATGGTTCCCAAGAGGCCGTTTTTGTCTTTGTTTGGTATTTAGCATAATGGGAAAGGCGAGAATTTTGTGCGATGTATGTAGTAAATGTACCATTGAAAGCAATGCAGTGTGGGAAATAATGTGAAATTGGAAAAATGGATCAGCTATGGCCGATTCACATTTTCATCTCTCCATGATTCTTCTAAATATCCTTCCTTTATTGTAATAGGCATAAGAAAGCCGCTACCCACTTGTGCATGGCAACTTTAGAGGACCACGCACGCGTTCTTGTGGCACACCATTACGACATCTGAGGTAATATGTCTCCTTGCCTTATTTTCTTTTTCTGTCGTAAAGCATGGTTATTTTATGATCCAACGTTCTGCAATTTTCCCTGATTCAGCTACTTTGCTAACTTTTTTCCCTGCATATTTTTCCAGTATGCTTTGTGACTTTTCCAGCCAGTGAGGACAAGGGATAAAACTTGCTTACAGGACTACTTTTTAAATCACTTTAAATCACTGAGAAATGTCAATACAATTGTTGTCAAAGTAATGTGGTTACATGCCTTGAACAACTAGGGGGAAAAAAAAGAGATAAAAATGCAGCATAAGGAATCAAAGCTCTGGACGAACCAAACATAACTATGAAACAATTGCTCAGTCCAAGCTTGTTCTGAAAGCTTAACATCTGAGAATATATAGCTTAAAGATTTATTATAACTATTGCTCAATTTTCCATGAAATCAGTTCAGCACTTTCTGTTTCAGTTCTTGTAACAGTGTCTGTGTTGTTTTCGCACTATGAGTCTCAAACTCTCAGAAGTTTCAGATTAAATTAGCTCAGAAATCTACAATTTATACATTAATTAATAAATTAATCAAGTACAAAGAATGTGTTTGCATCCATTACCTTGCTGGATAGTAACACTAAAACATCCAACAAGTTCTGCATTCACTGTGGTAATCAAATGTACTTGTTTTGGCTAGTATAACTAAAAACAGACAGGTGGCATTTTTTTTAATATATCTACTTTAAAAAAAAATCTGAAATATATCAGATTCTGCTTTCATTTCAGGAGGGTGGTGTGTGACTTCACCTGTTTTGCTAATTTCCAATTGGTTAAACATTGTGTTACAACACTCTCCTTTCTCCTTAATCAGATTTCCACATTAAGAAGATGATTCATTATTATAGACTGTTTAAGACTGACTTTCGATTCCATATTCAGCAAATACATAAAAAAAAAAAAAAAAAAGCTTTGTTTCTTCTCATATTGAGCTGTTTAAGAATTGACTGTTATTTAGTTGGGTCTGACATCCTCAAATTGCATTGTCAGCTGTCTGTATAATCAGGTTTTAATCCTTATATGGCTAAAACAAATCTCAGACCGAATGGAAATGCAATATGGAGCCCATGCTCTCACATAAGGCACTCCAGAGAGATCCAAGATGTATTCAGGTTAAGTGGATTTGATAGTGGATTTATGACATGTTTGCTTTCTGTTATTTGGATGGAAGAATGGCATGCTGATGGGTATTGACAAATGGTGAGAAGCCTAGTGGTTTAATGATAAAATATAGATCTTTTTAAAATGAGACTGTGTAGATCACTGGACTTGGTCAATGCACAGACTTGATCTCAACTAACCAAAATGCCTTATGTCAGCTGAAAACCCTGCTGCCCTCAACACATATATTCATATGTCACTAGTGGAAGTCTGAGAAAAAGTAGCCTGTATGCAAAACATACTTTACATTCCGGTGTTCGTGCTTAAACAATGGAAAATTAAATAATCATTATGATAATAAGGACAAATGTCAATACAAGAGCTCGTCTTTAATATCCTGCAATGCCATGTAAAGTTCATCACCATGGAAACAAGGGCACTGGCATGTATATGTGGAAAAAAAATTCTATACATTCAGTTTAGAAGTCCTTCTCATAACAAATCTATGCCTGTTTCCACCACAGAATAAATAATAAAAAAAGCAATTTTACTTTTTATTCCACAATTCTGACCCCCCCCCCCCCCCATTGAATACTGAGGAAAAAAGAGTCTTAATTTGATATATATATATTTTCCTTGATAATTAAAGTCAGAATAATGAGATATAAACTCAGAATTCATAAAAAAAAGTTTGAATTGATAAAAATTCACAATTACCTTTTTATTAACGACTGAATTAATAAATTTATTTATTAAATTCCCTGGTGGAAACAAGCTTGCATACAAACCAAATCAGTAAGTAAGTAAGAACATACATAAATAAATAAATAAATAAATAAATCCAACAACAAAAAATGTTACATTGCTTGAACTATCCAACTAAAATAACCTTAATAATAAAACCTGCTTCACAGCATGTGAACAAATGCATGTACAAATATATTTTAGTGACTATATAATATAATTATATAATAGGTACAGGATTCACTGCCCACGTAAGCTAGGCAGTACAGAAAGTGCAAGTGCTGCATATACAGTAGTGCTGAACACAGATGAAAAAAATGGTGAAAACACACTATAAACCTATTTATCAATATTCACCAATTGATTGAGCTACAGGCACAAAAACACTTCTATTCTGTAAATCTGACTGAATCAATATAATTTGAACTTTTATATTATATTCTATATTGTGATTTACACTTCATCCTCATGATCGTTGTTTAATAATTTATTAAATTATATTTAGTAAATATGTTCAAGTAAATAAATAGAAACCTGCACGTACATTTAATTAAATGTAGCTCTGTTATGCTGCTAAAAACTCTGTCAGTGTAACAAAGTGTGAAAGGCCTCATAATTAGCTCCTCACATGGAAACCTTAAAGATTTGCTTAACAAGGACAAGTTCAGAAAACTTTGTAGTAATCATTACAGTGAAAAACCCAAAACAATGCCTTACAGGCTCACTTATATAAATCTGAATTATTAACCAAAACAATGTCATGCTTTATTCCAGAACAAGTATCTGCAGATTATGTATTCCATGTTATCCAAGGCCCAAACCAACAGGTTTGTACACTGCATTAAGAGCAAACTCCACCTTTTCTAGGTTTCGTAACATTGTGAATCAAAGCCTGTTTTCTGTCCTTCAGAAAAACAAATCTGGATTTAAAACAGCATTTTTTTGCCCAAGGCTACAAGTTTGAGTGAACGACCTTACCTCAAGGTGAACTGGGATCTCAAAATTTATGCAACATATGCTCAGCATTTACACAACATATGCTCAGCCCAATGAGTTTTTCATATTTCTATTATTTTATCAATATGGGGTAAAATATTAGGGACAGAGGTAAGGGAGAATAGAGTCGTGGAGGGAAGTCATAACAATCTAAGACCAAGATTGTAGTTTACGGCCTCAAAATCCAATGCATCAACTAACCTAAAAAAGCAATAACTATCATCATACAGAGCAGCAGCGGAAGCAGAAGAGGTGGTAGAGGTCTGCTATCCAGAGACAAAGCCATGAAAGCTATTTTACTTCACTATGCAACTTATTTGAGTCAAATGCATGTTCGACGAGAAAAGGGAGCCAGGAACATGTATTTAGAAATCAAATAGTCTCAATTCTAATTTTAAATCAGCAGTTTTAGGATCTACAGACCTGACCTGATACCTAACAAGTCTAGACATGACCAATAACAAAATGAAAAATTAGAGCCTGTGGAATGAGTGCAAATTGACTTATTAACACTGGGTCAGTTTCACACACAAACACAAAGACTAATTAAGTGGCAGCTGTGCTCCTCCAAAGACTTTTCTGACCTAATTAGTACAAGCATATGGACTCAACTTGCATAGCTAACAGTCAGTGAATGAGCAAGAATGGATAAAAACAAACAATATCCTTAAAAAAAGAATAGCAGTGTTTGTTAGTTAAAAATTTGTAATGGCTATTATTCAAGTATGATAATTAGCATATACCCTACTGTACATATTGCAAAAGCACTTCTGTGTTACTGTGACACAGATGTTGTAATGCTTCTATTGCAGTCTGCGTGTTTGTCAGACTTTGAGGTTCATTTACTTCAGCCAGTCAGTAAAGAAGAAATTGTAACCAGGAAGCACTTATAAGCCATCGGTCACACCAGTGAGTGATTCAATTACTACCTGTAGTTTCCAGAAAAGAAGACATTTTTACAGTCATCAGAGATCACTAGATTTCCTGGAGAGTGCCTCTGAAGAATCAGAGTAGGAGTTGCTTTTTTTAAGCTTATGTAGGTCCAGTGACTGTCTGCCTAAATAGACCTAGACCTCTGAGGAAGTGGAAAAAATGATTGCAGAGCACCATAAAAGAGGTCTTTCGCTTTGCACTAATGGAGGCATGCTCTATGAGAGCGCTTGGATGGGGAGACCATGCTTTCAGCTCTTTGCAGTGGTTTAGGAGATATCTGGAAGGGCAGGCTGTACACAGACTATGCACACGCACTGTATGGAGCAAGTGTGCAAGTGTATGGATGCAAACTAAAACTTCAAATGTATTGGTTGAATTAATCCTTTAAAGTTGCAAAACATATTTTTGAGTTCTGTTCATTGCATTAACTTAATATTGTTTGTAATATAAACGTCTTGATTAATTCATTCAGTCATTTTTTATTAACTTAATTTTGTATTAATTTTTTTTATTTTTTGAAGAAAAGGCCTGTGTGTTAAATGCTGTTATGTTTGACATTTAAAAGAGTTTCTGATATGTTGAAGTTGTTGTGCTAAGGATTTTTTTTAATGTACATTCTAATTAAGTTACAAGTAGCATGTAGCTGTTATGGAAGCAGTTGATTTTAAAATAAATAGGTAAGATTAATAAGATTAAAAATGTAGGTGTATGCTACACTCTTAACCCGAATTAGTTGACTTTACTAGAAAATTTCGTGGAAACCTGTTGCACTAAACCATTTTAGTTTTTACACAGGGTGAAACTAAACAGGTTAAGTTGTATTAACATAGAACCGTAAGTTCATGCAGTAGACAAATCAGGTTTACATTAGTAGTCTTTACTCAAAATCATTAGTTCACATCAATTATTATTATTTGGAGTATAAGTTGTATAAAAAAACTATTTCAAGTTACAACTACAAAAACATATATATTAGCAAATAACATTAACAAATGTTTTTAAGTAATGATAAATTGATGTAATGTCATGTAATTAGACATAGCTTTTGAGATTTATTGTATTAAACATTCGGTTTCAAATAAATTGGAAAAAAAATTATTTTTATTTTTATTATTGTTCACCAAAGAAATGGCAACACGACAAAGCATAACACTTGTCAGCCACAAGACAAGTAAAAATAAGCTTTGGAACAGCTTGTTAACAATTGTAACCATTTTGTAGAAGAAACATGAACACACAGTATTCAATATATGTATGCTATATCCCTTGTGAATGCCTGGATATGCATTCAAAACTGGGCATAAATTAAAACAGAGGCAAATCTCTGTAACTTTAAACTTGGCTGAAGAACTGTGTGAACACACATTAACTGAGCACTAACAGCACTAATATGCAGTGACAAAACACACTTTAACGTCTTGTACGGCAGAACACAAGTGGCTTCTCATGGAAGCTTCTCGCATTTCCTTACATTGTAAGATGATTTTTCAGAGTTTGTTGTCACCTGTTGGATGAACTGGAATGTGTTCTTCATAGATTTAGGGTGCGTAAATCCATACAGATTGCACACAGCTTTTGACAAGTCTTCAATATTGTCCATCACAAAATCTCCTTCAGTGATGATCTTCAATGAGGCTGAATTGAGACGGAGAGAAGAAGAGAGCACAAAAATACAAAAATAAAAATAATTATAAAAATAAAATAAAAATATTATTATAAAATGTTCAAAATCTTAAAGTAAATAAATACAAAATCATAAATTACATGTTTAAATTAAATTTTGTATTCCAGATTTTTCTGTTCTTCAAGAATTTTGGATCCCACAGTATTGAATTAAATACAGCATTCACAGTTTACATGAAGGCTCTCTGCGAAGGTTTTCCTGTGTTTATGCAGACTCTTTGAATTTGGTGATTGTACATTCAGAAAATAGAAGAGAGGGTTCTGTTGAGAGTGGAGGGGATAATATTTCATTTACGGGTGGTTCAAACAGTATTAACAGCCGAAACAGTGCTGACTGGCATGGAATATGCAAAGCTAATCATTTCTCAGTTTTGATTTGTGAAACATTCAACTAATAAATACAAGTAGCCCTGTCTGGCAGAGACAGAGAGAGATCTATAGCGAGACACAGGAAGACAGGAGCAGAGAAAGCACTAAAAGGATTATTTCCTTTTGCTACTGAGAGGGCATTTATTTCCTCTGACCAAACTCTGTGTCATTTGTCAGCACAGGGAAAGAGCCCGAGACACCGTGATACCGTGTTTTGTGCTATCCAATAACATCTAAAGAGTTCGTAAACATGGTGATTATAAAATGAATACACGGGTAGTTTTACTCTATTTTTCAGCACATAAATGCAGCTTGATGAGCATATTTCATGTTATTTGATGTTTCCAAATTTTTTACAAGTACACTATACATCTAAAATGTTATTTGTCACACCCCAGGATGTGTGTTAATGACTTGAGTGAGGACACTAAGGCACACACAAGTTCCTGTTGCGGTAGTCTGATCCATTTGTGTTGTAATGGGAATGTATTCTTTCATAATCATCTGCTCTGGCTCTGGTTTCCTCCTAATGGGAGACAAAGTGCTCTGGTACAGAATCAATGTGCTTGTCATTCACAAGTATGACTGAATCTGGCGAAAGGTCATCGAGACTTGAATGTCGATTGCACATAAAATGCTTACAGGTCTGGAGAGCGAGACTGGCAATCTCAAATCCGCCCACAGACTTTAAATTGTGTGAGATGCCTCAGAACAAAAGGATGTTTCCCTACATACCAAGTCAAGGATCATTATTTTGCCTGACAGGTGCAAACCATTTTCATAATTTTTTTCATATTTCTGATGTCGTATGACCATACATAAGCATAATAATACATCAAGAGCAGCAGTCGAGTAGTGTGATTTGTTAAAGCGCTGCTGTCAGTTGAAAAAGTCTGATGCACATAAAGTGGCCCCACAAAGTATTTAGACCCTGAAGTCACACTTAAAAATGCCGTTTTTGATCAAAAAATTGATTTTTGATGGCCGATTCGACTAAGTCTGCAAGTTTTGTGACATTAAATGCTTATTAGATATTCAAAGACTTAATGATATTAATGTATAATTGCTAAAGGTAGATGCATTACAGCATTTTCTATGCTACTACTAATAATACTTAAGTTTAACAATTCATTAACAATTTAACAAACAGTTTAACAATTCATTTTTAATTATATATATATATATATATATATATATATATATATATATATATATATATATATATATATATATATATTTGTAATGTAAGCCTTTACATTACATTTTCCAAATAAACAGAAAAATAGATAAAATGACTATTTAAGGCTTAAAAGGCTTAAGTCTTATTTATTTGCATAGCACAACATTGGGAATCTGCCCTGCCATGTTATTTCCAGGAAACAAATATTAAAACAATTCAAAATTGAGGAACAAAGTTAAGCCGGGAGACATGGATTCCATCCTAATGGCAGAATTTTCATGCTCTTTCAGCACTGCAGCATTAAATCTCAGCTGTTTTAGAGGCATTTTAAGACCAATTGCACTCACTATTCAGTTGTGGGACAAAAACATTAATACTATTATAGCTAAAATCATGCGAAATCAGATCCAGAAATCAGCGAGTAATTGACAAAAATGGCTGAACACTGACTGATAGCTAATAAAGAAGATTAAAATATATATAATATATTTAAAAATATTAAAAATGTCAACTTTATACTAAGACTTTTAAGATATGAATAGTCTATATTGTCAGTTTAACTTGTTGGTAATCACTGAAGGTCTCACACATTTCAGTGTGCTTTTAAACATGATGCTTCTGATCTCTATTAATAAATAAAGAGACAAAGCAGATGGAAATACTTATGACTAAGTCCAGTACTGTAATTTTATATTCTAACTGCTTTGTTTGTATCCTCAGGTACTTTTGAATTTCTGACAGGAGATATTGAGAGAGAACTCTGCTCCACAGGAGAACTGAATTTACTGAAGCTGGGCCGCAGGCTGTAAATCAGCACTAAAATGGGTGTGATGGGAAAAATATGGGCTGGCATATGTGCGTGCACATCCTAATTTAATCACACAAATTCACTTTGTCTGGGCACCCACACCACCTCAAATAATGTTAAGTCGAGGCTCTGATGTAGATGTGTGGCTCATCTGGAACTTGACTTCAAAACTTACTATAGCGGCTTGTGTGTGTGTGTGCGTATGCGTGTCAGTGAGTGAGTGAGTGAGGGAGTCAGTCAGTGAGTGTGAGTGTGTGTGTGTGTGTGTGTGTGTGAGTGAGTGAGTCAGTCAGTCAGTGAGTGAGTGAGTGAGTGAGTGAGTGAGTGAGTGAGTGAGTGAGTGAGTGTGTGTGTGTGTGTGAGTGAGTGAGTCAGTCAGTCAGTCAGTCAGTGAGTCAGTGAGTGAGTGTGTGTGTGTGTGTGTGAGTGAGTGAGTGAGTGAGTGAGTGAGTCAGTCAGTCAGTCAGTCAGTGAGTCAGTGAGTGTGTGTGTGTGTGTGAGTGAGTGTGTGAGTGAGTGAGTCAGTCAGTCAGTCAGTCAGTGAGTCAGTGAGTGAGTGTGTGTGTGTGTGTGTGTGTGTGTGAGTGAGTGAGTGAGTCAGTCAGTCAGTCAGTCAATCAGTCAGTCAGTCAGTGAGTGTGTGGCAGTCCAGCTTCACCACAGTATAAAACAATACTATTTATTTTTCTTTAGTGAGGCGCCCTATATGGAAATAGGTTTTTGAATCAGTCACCAAAATAAATGTGCAGTAAAAATTGGACAGCAAAGGACAGACTATTTTTCTCAACAGCAAGGAGTGAGACAGGGCTGCTGCCTCAGCCCAACTTTATTTAACATATATATCAATGAATTGGCAGATCTACTGGACCAATCAGACAGTCCAGGACTACAATTATTATACACAGAAGTCAAATATTTACTGTATGCAGACGACTTGCTGATTCTATCTAAAACACCAGAAGGTCTCCAGAACAACCTTGACATTTTAACTAAATACTGCCATGATTGAAACTTAGAAGTCAACATCCAAAAAACTAAGATTATGATATTTCAGAAAAAAATAGAAATCTAGAACATAAACATATATTTACTTTAAACAACACCACACTTCAACATGCTTGACAATATAATTATCTTGGTCTGGTTTTAACTCCCACTGGAAATTTCAATTTGGCAATAAAAAACATTCCTTGTAAAAGCCCGGAGGGCACTGTAGACATCCCCATCAGAATCTGGACAAAGATTTTCAATAGTGTCATACTGCCTATTGCCCTGTATGGAAGCGAGATCTGGGGCCCAACGAGTAACTACAGCCATAAAGATTGGCACAAACACCCTTTAGAAGCTCTGCATGTAGAGTTCTGCAGAAGCATCCTTCATGTGCACAGAAAAACACCTAATAACGCCTGCAGAGCGGAGTTAGGCCGTCTTCCCATAAATCAAATCATTAAAAATAGAGTTTTAAAGTTCTGGATCCACTTAAACTCTAGTTCTGAAGATTATCTTCATTTTAAAGCACTAAAAAAACAAATTAGTGCCCCAAAAAGTCATCTTTGTGTAATGGTGTCAGATCTGACTAACAAAGCATTCAATATCACCAACCCTGAAAAACCTGGAAGAATCAAAGACATTATGAATGAGGAGAAGGAGACATACATACAGCATTGGAAAGAAGAAACCAAAGACCAAAGTCGTCTCCAATGTTATCTGAAACTCAACAGAGAGTACAGTCTGGCTGACTATCTGGTCTCAGTCAGAAATATAACTCACAGACATTTACTGACGAAGTACAGACTGAGTGACCACCAGCTGGCCATAGAAAGAGGATGACATAAAAAGACGTGGTTACCTGAAGAAGAGCGAATCTGTAACAAATGTAGATCTTGATCAGTTGAGACGGAGGAACACTTTCTCCTCCACTGTGACAAACACACGTCCTTAAGAGACACACTGTACAGTCAAATACAGCAGATTATTCCTGAGTTCCAGTCACTCCATGAAAATGTCAAATTAAGAATATTACTTGGTGAAGGACCTGCTTCCTCTTTGGTAGCACAACATATTTATAAATGCCACAAACTAAGAAGTAAAGAGTGAACACATCTGCATTAGTAGTACCATTAATGTTTATATAAATATGTATATATGGATGTATTTTGTTTTGTTTATTTATGGATGTATATTATATGTATTTTTTTATTCTGCTATGCACAATGTTTTGGCAATATGTACCTAAGTATGTCATGCCAATAAAGCAATATGAATTGAATTGAGTCAGCCAGTCAGTCAGTCAGTGAGTGTGTGTGTGAGTGAGTGAGTGTGTATGTGTGTGAGTGAGTCAGCCAGTCAGTCAGTGAGTGTGTGTGTGAGTGAGTGAGTGAGTGTGTATGTGTGTGAGTGAGTCAGCCAGTCAGTGAGTAAGTGTGTGTGTGAGTGAGTGAGTGAGTGAGTGAGTCAGTCAGTCAGTCAGTGAGTGAGTGAGTGAGTGAGTGAGTGAGTGTGTGTGTGTGAGTGAATCAGTAAGTGTGTGTGTGAGTGAGTGTGTGTGTGTGTGTGTGAGTGAGTCAGTCAGTCATTCAGTCAGTGAGTGTGTGTGTGTGTGTGTGTGTGAGAGTGAGTGAGTGAGTGAGTGAGTGTGTGTGTGTGTGTGTGAGTGAGTCAGTCAGTCATTCAGTCAGTGAGTGTGTGTGTGTGTGTGTGTGTGAGAGTGAGTGAGTGAGTGAGTGAGTGAGTCAGCGAGTGTGTGTGTGAGTGAGTCAGTGTGTGAGTGAGTGAGTCATTGAGTGAATGAATGAGCCAGTGAGTGTGTGTGTGAGTCAGTCAGTCAGTGAGTGAGTGTGAGTGAATGAGTCAGTCAGTGAGTCAGACAGACAGACAGGTAGCGTGTATATCAGTCAGTGTTGATTTTAACATCAAAGTTTTTGGTGTTATTTTAACATTATTGTGATCATACTGTAGGGTTTTTTTTTGTATATATTTAGTTTTTTCTGTATTCAGTTTAAATTTTTTGAACAATTAACAAGATATTTTATAAATAGCACAGATACAGGTCGCAACCAGTGCTGATGAAATTGCAGTACAAGCTGACAAACAGGGCAATTACACTGGTGAGAGCTGCAAGCCTTTTGCAAGTCGGCGCCTGTGTTTTCACATCTCTCTGAGCACAGGAGACGTTTTCCCACAGACTCGTCTCACCCGCCCACAGTCCAACATCTTATTGGACCATGAAATTAATACACAGCTATAAATTATTCACTATTGTGAGGCCTTTTATCTGACTGTATCGGTTAGAGAATCGTGGAGTGCAGGCGTGTTGACAATGCAGATCTGGACAGGAGCACGGCCTCTCGTTTGTTACACTTTGAACATTAAATTTAACAAGCTGCAGTGCAGCTAACACAAACTTTATCATAAAACAGGCTCTATGACCCAAGACCATTAAATGCCTCAACTTCGCAACGTGTCCCCGGGGTTATTCTATTACAGCGTCCCGCGAAGAGAACAGACCCCAGTAATTTATAATACCTGAAGGCTCATGTGTTTTATCTCTCAATTCATGAGCTGGCAGCAGAATTTGCAGGCTTCATTTCATATCTGTGTTGACGCTAAATATGTGAATGGCCTGTATACTAGCCCAGGAAGAAAGGGGATGGAAGTGTCAGCAGAATAATGGGATAGACTATTTTGTTCTTGTTGTTTCTGAGCAGCTGATGCAGTTTTATGATTGTGTTGGAGTGAAACTGCTCTAGTACTTGTGACTCAGGGTATTCTGCTGAAGTAAGTTACTCTACTTTAAAAAGAGGCTTTGTGAATAGACTAAATGTGACCCTGGACCACAAAACCAGTCATAAGTGTCAATTTTTCTAAACTAAGATTTATACATAACCTGAAAGCTGAATAAATATGCTTTCCATTGATGTATGGTTTGCTAGGAAAGGACAATATTTGGCTGAGACACAACTATTTGAAAATCTGGAATCTGAGAGTGCAAAACAAAATCCAAATATTCTCAAGAAAATCGCCTTTAATTTGTCCAAATGAAGTTCTTAGCAATGCATATTACTAATCAAAAAATAGGTTTTGATATATTTACTGTAGGAAATTTACAAAATATCTTCATGGAACATGATCTTTACTTAATATCTTTATGATTTTTGGCATAAAATAAAAATCAATCATTTTGACCCATATAATGTATTTTTGGCTATTGCTACAAATATACCTCAGCGACTTAAGACTGGTCTTGTGGTCCAGGGTCACATATATTCAAATCTGGCTTGCATCATTTCCTCATGCTCTACTTCACTTTCTGTCATATCTCCACTGTCCTATGTAGCAAAAAGTACAAAGTAGGGCAGAGGCAATTTCTTATGTATTTATTTATTTTCTCACCAATTCTCACTATCGTTTGCAGTGAATGGGTGATGGTTTACAAAGATAAAACATCTTAATGTATTTGTTTTAGTGCTGTCAAACAATTAATCGCGATTAATCGCATCCAATATACAAGTTTTTGTTTACATAATATATGTGTGTTAGTGATGCGCAGATGAAGCTAAATGAAGCTAAAACGTCACCCGAATCCGCAGCTTCAAATAAATTATCCACCCTCCAACCGCCCGCACCTAAATTTTTGTCTGATTTAGATAACCGCACCCGATCGTCACATTCAGGGTTTGTATGGTCATGAAAAACCCGGAAAAGTCATGGAATTTTAAAACAGCAATTTCCAGGCCTGATAAGTTTTGTAAAAATAAATAAACCCTGAATGTTTTGGAAAAGTCATGGAAATCTAGGCCTATTTCACAATCCTCTGTATAATAGAATTATATTTAATTAGGTCCTGAATTCGGTGCGGGATGCGCAGGCTATATCACAGCTTCCCGCAGTTTTCAGCTTTAAAATGAGGGAAATTCCTGCAAAACATCTATTCAATATAGCATGTAGGTTAGATGAGTAAATAAATCCACACAAACCATCAGATCAAATCAGTCATTTGAAAACAGCGTGAGTGATTCAGCTGTCTTCTCTCTTTGACCTTCTCTTCACATCGGCGCATCTAGAGCTGAACGCTGCGATACAAGACTTTAGCTCGCGTTTCGGTACAGTTGACAGAATTGACAATTTCCTAATCGGTCATTGTTGCATCGTCACAAAAATTTATTATTTTCACATCTTTTTAAGTCATTCGGTACTCGCGCGTGCTGTGAGTACCAAATTGAGTTCGCAAGCAAATCTTGTTGCGCTTAAGTGGCCAAATACACACAAAATGACGTCAAAATGGTCGTCCTGGCGAGTATCTTCATAAGCAAGGTTTTGTCTTAAGTTAATGCAAACAGTTGCAAAAGAAAACCCATGTGTATAAGTAGGCTATTGGATTCGTGAAATAAGTCTTGTGACAGCAGCCTAATAAAGCTGTGCGGTCTGTCATTAATGTGACTCAAATAACAACAAAAGACCTCACTGCTCTTGAATAAATAATGTTTTGTTGAATAGGCTAACTTTAATGTTAATTTACACTTTATTCAATTTATGTAGCCTATTTAGAAAATGTAGTTAATATTTGCATCATTACTGATTTGTCTTATCCATCCGCGACCCACCTGCAAATAATCAGAATGCATTTTTTGTAATATAAATTATATGTAGGCTATATAAATATAGACGTACATAGAAGTAAATATTTTCAAAATATACACTGTATGTGTTTGTATATATATATATCTGTATCTGTCACGGTTTAGTTTCCTTTCAGTTCTGTTTTGACCTTATTTGGTAGTTCCTGTTCTAGTTTCCTGTCATTAGTTAATCATTGTTCATTTTCATCACCTGTGTGTAATCAATTATCTTGTTTGGTTGGTCCCTTTATAAGTCCTCAGTTCTCCCTCAGTCTTTGTCTTGGATTAATGTTAAGTTGGTGTATTATATGTTGTTTTTTTTTTAATTAAATATCGCCATTTCTCCTATACCTCTTCATGCGCTCATTACAAACCATTACAATATATACATATATAATAAATATATACAGCATAAACACATATATTATGTAAACAAAAACTTTTATTTTGGACTGAAATGTGGGTTACTTGTGATGTTTTTATCAGTTGTTTAGACTCTCATTCTGACGGCACCCATTCACTGCAGAGGATCCATTGGTGAGCAAGTGATGTAATGCTAAATTTCTCTAAATCTGTTCCAATGATGAAACAAACTCATTTACATCTTGGTCTGAGGATGAGTACATTTTCAGCAAATTTTTAAATTTTGGGTAAACTATATCCTTTAAATACTATTCAGTAAGAAAAATAATATTACTTTCATGTGTTATAATTGCCCCCAATTACTGTGTATGTTACAATCAACACCTCAATACTCTGACTTCTTCAACAACATTGTCTTTCTCAAAGTTAACAATAGAACAAATCCATTTGAATTGCTTTGAATACTTGTCTTTTTTTTATCCAATGTTTTATTCACTAATTGGAAACAAATCGCACAAACTACTTGCTACTAGTTGCACACTAATCCACTAATTGCTGAAACCGCTGTTCACAATTTGCACCTACAGAAAAATACTAAAGTTGCCATTTTTTGCAAAACAATCTTTTTGAGAAGGATTATTAGACTGGAACCATGTACTGTAGCTCATGTGTTATTCATCATTTGGAGACCTTTAAAATGTAAAAAATATCAAACAGAAGAGACGAGGCGTAAACAAAAGGGAAGAAACAGATGGAAGTAAATGCTAATCGCCTTCTGATCTTCCATTATGCCATAAAAAGGCCCGGCATCACGGCAGAAACAAATGATTTAATCACCACTTGACTGCTGACTTGATAAACCTGATGGCTTCATAAATGAACAATTCAACATCTATTAGATGCTTGAAAAAATTGGAAGTTTATCATCACGACATGGAAAGACATTTCAGTTTCAAGTCTAACAGACGCTCCAGACAAAATGCATAGGGAAAAAAAATCCAGTGATTAATTTCCATTTGAATGTAACACATCAGTTTGGTTAATGGAAGTCTACTGTACACTGTCTGAAACCCATAAGAAGCTGACTTTACTCAAAACATGAATCAAGCTGTGTCTTCTTAAAACCTTACCAGTAAGTCGACTTAAAATGGTCTTCTCAAAGAGTCAGAGCAACCATTTAGGGGAATTCATTAATGCAAACAGGCCACACTTTATGATTATAGTTGAATAACACATATCAAGTAAAATATAGAGATTACAACTATGTTGTCATCATTTGACTGAGTAAGTCAAATGTGAGTCACACAAGAGAGTGGTTCACAAACAAAACAGTGCATTAAAGCTCATCGCTGTGGAGTGGAATAGCTTTTTCGAACAGGGTCCAACTTATGAAGCACTAATCAACTAATTGCCCCGCAACAGTGACTGCACACAATACACAAACAGAATTAACATCAGCAATACTGAAAGAGTATTTATTTTGAATACATTTTTACTAATATTTATTAAATAAAATATTTATATAATATTTACAATCGGCAAATGCTAAATGTGAATTAAAATCAGCACTGGTGAGTATGTAATCGCAATTGAAATTTGACGGCAAAGAGAAAAAAAAAACCATCCATGGATATTAGTATTGTAATTGTACTGCTATTACATAAAATAATAATAAGAACAATCACAATAATAATAATAATGAAACTAAAAATAATAGTGAAATTATGATGGTATTATAGTAATATCTGATTTGTTTAGTGTTTTTTATTTGATTAAACAAACAAACACATTTTTTGTGTTTTTCCTATTTGTTCTGCCTTTTTTATTAAACAATGCACATACAGTTTCTTGGCTGGTAAAAAAAAAATATATATTTCTAAAAAATGATTAATCATTGGTTTTAGGCCCTTCTTATATGTGCCTATAAATTCCTATGATTTTATTATGCATACATGCACCTTTAAATCATTAAAGTGCAAGGCCTTATGGGTATTTCCTCTAACTAAAATGCTCAGAAGACACAACAATATGAAGATTGTTGCTCCATTGGTTTAATCAAGTCGTAGCTTAAAGGGATAGTTCACCCAAAAATGAAAATCGCTGCACATTGACGCGTCACATGCCAGCTGTTGTGAACGCGCTCAGTTGGACATTGCGGTGTATCAGAGGTAAAAAATTATATAAATACTGTTTAGTTTCTTGTACAGACCGATTGTTTCGTGTCTTAACACGAATAAGTTTATTTTGGTTTTGTCTGTGTATGTTTTTTTGTTTCTCAAAGCCGTGGGTCCCATTGACTGCCATTTATATAACTGACAGATTGCAACGGTTTGAGTTAAAAATCTTTGTGTTCTATTGAAGAAACAAAGTCATCCACGTCTTGGATGCCCTGGGAGTAAGCCGATAAACATCAAATTTTCATTTTTGGGTGAACTATCCCTTTAATTAAGAATTTATCTTTCAGTTTGATTAGCTTACGTAACATGTATGAATTCCAGTTTCTCTTAGGCAGCATTTATAAGCAATATCCTACATGCAGATTAGCATGACTGACTGGACTCTTTCAAACACATTTAAAAAATTTGGATTTCACATGACATTTCAAATGCAACTTAATTGTTTTTATTAATGAAAACATTAGGGTTTACAGTGTGGAGTAGTCTACATGTTTTACTTTTGTTTACTGCTGGCTGGTTAGTTCTCTCAAGACAAACTGAGTCTCATTTAAAATGTTCAATCTATTCTGATGTGCTCATTATGATCGTGTAGCTATGGATCTTCACTTCATGTGAATTAATCACATTTAATTTAATCATTGATGTTTCGGCTGTGAGTTCATGGAGTAGAACACTTTCTACTGCCGTCCTCAAATCTCCTTTGCCTTTTTTTTTCTCAGTACTCTTTGCTCTTGATTCTCCCTGGTTACCAGACGATTCAGAGGAGCATTTGCTGAGAAAAAAAAGACAGCTGGCATTTTGTTTCAGAGCCACCCTGTTCTCTTCAGAGCATGGGGTAATTGCTCAACATGTAACACCGGTGATGAGAAGATACTGCAGATGCACTAAAAATAGCTGACAGGGCCTTCAAAGCACAAAGCCACAGTGAAGGGGTTTCGATGATTTCTATCACGGCCGGTATGATAATTATCACCGTGTCATTACAAAAAGGTGCGATAAGCCATTTTGTTTGCACAGAAAGTGATGATTCTCACACTGCCATCCATAATATTAGCGTGGACTCTTAGAAAGTAGGAGACAGAGATGTTTGTATTAGGGCTGTCAGTCGATTACATTTTTTAAAAAAAATCTAATTAATTACATGTGCCAATTAATTAATCCAATTACTCGCAAAATAAATTTCACTGTGAAAATACAAAAAAATATTTTTGTGTTACAAGAGAAAGTATCAAGTAGAAAAATTGTAGCTTTAGAAAGAAATATCTTATTTGATTCAACATAAAATTTATTACACAGAAACATTTAGGCTACAACGGCCTAAAAATGATTGAACATAAAATATAATTTGAGAAAGATTTCAGTATTTTTGGTTCTTGCAATGAAAGTTATTGGTAACCAAAAACAGCTTAAAGGAACACTCCACTTTTTTTGAAAATAGGCTCATTTTACATCTCCCCTAGAGTTCAACAGTTGAGTTTTACCATTTTCGAATCCATTCATCTGATCTCCGGGTCTGGCGGTAGCACTTTTAGGCTCAAAAATGACCAAAGAGTTTTGATATTTTTTCTATTTAAAACTTGATTCTTCTGTAGTTACACTGTGACTGTTTTTCGCAAACTGAATGGTGTTCATGTGTTTTTCATGGAAAACAAGAACAAAATACTGTTTATAAAAATGCAGGAAATGATTTTTTGAAGTGCATATTGAAAAATTTTATGAATCACACAGGAAAGAGAGAAACATTCACAGTGTACACCTGGGTTTAGCTGAAGGACAAGGGCTAACATGATACTGAAGTTGAGTCCTTCGGGTCCTCAATCCATCAGTAAACAGGAACATGAGGATCCTCTACAGTGTAGTGTGTGCAAATTGCTCTTCCCCTCAGCTAGTGAGGAGAGCTAATGAGAGGGTTTTTCTCAGTTCCACCCCGTAATCAAGGTCATAGGCAGACAAAACTGCCAATCAGCAGATACAACACACACAGCTTTGCTAACACTTAAAATTAAAGATACAGTAGTGTATAGATAGACTGTAGAACTTGGTCGAAAACAAGAACACACACACACAGGTCTATTAACAGGACTGCAACATTCCGGAGGAAGTTGCTCTTTTCACTATCTGTGGCCATAAAATTAATTAACGACCAGCACCGCGCTCAAGCATCCTGCTCTGCTCTCCTTAACGTCTCACGAGACCCCTAAAACAAAGGGGCATATGTGTGAAAAAATCTGGAATATATTTAAGACTTCATGGTTGTTTCTTATCACTTAAGCATAATTCAACCAGAAACAGGACGAAGACCTTGGTGTCTGGAAAGGTTCCAGCACCGACCCTCCCGATATCACCTGACCATTAACGCATAAATTCAAAGATTGTATCAACCAGGAGAGACGTTTTTATGATGAGACTGGACGTTGAAGTCTCACAGATACATGATACTCATGACGCCGGGACAGCTCTCCTCTCTCCTCACATTCCACATTCCTTTTCTTCTTATTAACAGACAAAGAGACTCAAATCTTGCTTAAGAATTCCAAAAAGAACAAAGTATATTTGTTCCTGCTATTAAAGCAATATACTCAAAAGCAATATGTACAATATATTTACAATATATATTCAGGTTGTATTTCATGAAATTAAGCTTGCTGTTTTATTGGAATCTATGGTATTGTTGTAATCTCTTGATGTCTAATTTACCCAATCACTATTGTTTAGTTTCACATGCTTGGTGTGATTATTTAGAATTAAGGATCGTTTAATCTATGCCTTAACCGCGTAATAGATCAAATTGATATATGTACTTTGGGTATGCAAAATACTTGGTGTTTGATTTCGAATGAAAGCTAGTTGCGTCAGCAATAATTTGGTGTAGATGAAAATGGACCTTTCTCATCATAATGTATGATGAAAACACTTATAGGAATCTGCTAGGTATGCTCTTTATTTTATTAAAGAATGCAGCAAAGGATTTATGCACGGAAAACTCCGCCCTACAGAGACACTTGTGATTGGATCAAACAGCAAAAGGGGCGGACTGAAGTCAGCCCGTTAAAAGACAGACACCCAACCTTGGGAGTGCTCTGCTCTCTTTGCTTGCTCGCGCGCTGTTTGAAACTTCGGCTCCTGCTCTGATCTCGCTGTTAAGCGCTTCCAGCCATTAACATCTGGCCGAGCATTGAACAACTATCAAGACTCAGTCAAACTTCCAAAAGAAACTTTAACATCTGAAGCCGTAAGAACTGAAACAGACTTCCTAAGAGCATCATCACTTCACAGAGAAACCAACCAATCACAAGAGAGCATCCCCAGTGACATCACGCAACAGCGATTTCAACAGCCAATCCGCACGCGGGGTTCCCTCAACCAGGAAAGGGACGGAAATTCAACTTAAAGCAAGTACTATCAAACAAATCTTCTTAATTCTGCTGGAAACTGGTTGAAGTAATTTAAGAGCAAAGACAGACAAGTTTTCTGTTTGAAATTACCTCGGGGCAAAGTTTTCAGTAACTAGCAAAAGAGTGCTGGTTTAAGCTTTCTTCAAGTTCATTGCCTGCAATGTGTGTTTTTGTGTGTTACGTATTATGTTTGTGTTATTTAGCTTAGTAGTTGTGTAAAGTAGTAAAACAAACTTTGACTTTATTAAGAAATCTTTGTTTGGTGCTGTGTGATTTTCAAGTCTTAAACTATTTGCCAAAGATCGCGTTACCTATGCTCAAAAATTTACCTAATCAATTCTGTGTTATTACTGTGGCCACGGGGAATAAAACTGAATTGTTAAGAGACAACGTACTGATTTTAATGCTTGCTGGACAAGTCGTTAATGAGGTATCGTTAACAAGGTATAAGTTGGACGTTTTGATTAATATCGATTAATCATGTAAAAATCAATATCGAATCTTGAGAATAGATTCCCTGAAAGCTAAATTAAAATAAGGGCTAATCCTTTACATAGACACTGTATAGATACAGTAGCGGCAAAAACTTCTGGAGGGAAAAATGTCAAGTTGTCAAGGTGGAAGAGAACAGCAAAATGTCCTTGACGTGTTCTTGGAGAAGACCAGACGGCTGCCATTTGATTTGATGTGATTTGCAGTACAACCACTGATGTTCAAAACAACTATTCTTTGAAACATGGTGACATCTTTCTGCAATGGATTTAATTTCTTCTTTTTTATTGTTTAATTTCATTTTTAGCATGAGTCAAATGCTGGCTTTGCTTTAGAACTCAGATCAGGTGGAAACCCAACAATATACCAAAACTGGAATAAATAATGAATAGTTTCTTAATACCTGTCTATTCTGGCATTTGGCTAACTTCTACTAAATGATAGATGAAGGCTACAAATAATCAAATGACTTTGATTAACTATCCGAGCTATGCATGATTATTTTATTATTCATGTTTAGCCATATATAGCCAGTTGTGAAATACAAGTCTAATGTATCTGTATGCTGAACATTTCTGTAGGATTTTACCAGCTTACTGGCAATTTCTTAGGGGGAAATTATTTACTTCTGTATATGTAGATGTATATTTCAAGCAAATGATAATGGAACGAGAGCATCTTCATGTCTGGAAACCCTGAGGACATATATAGACATTTCATTAAAACCTCCAAAACGAGGAAAAAAACCCCTCCTAAGCCAGGAATATTCTTCCTCACAGGCAATCCATAATTTTTCAAAACGGGACAAACTTTTAATTAATATGGATGACACAGCTATATAATGTTTCAGAGTGATATAGAAAAGGAACACAGCATAAGATGTGCCCACCATGAAATCTAGGGCTCCAAAATCAAAAAGCTCCCTGTCTAGGCTATATTTTCAGACATCAACACCTTTGCACACCCACTATGACTGTGCTCCAAACAGTTTGGTTGTTTTTCAACAGTAAGTAGCAAAATCCTCCTGCTTTGAAAAATAACCTTGCTTCGGAAAGAAATACATATAAAGTGGCAAGTATTGTTAGACCTACCTGAATAATGTAAACCACTGTTAATTTAATTTGTATTTTTGTTGTACTGAATTTATTGTTATATTACTTGCAGTTATTTACATTCTTTGAATTTTATATTAGTTAGTCTTTTAGTTTTTGATGTGGTATCGAAATGGGTAAAAACTACATTTATTTTATTTTACTTAATTTTAAAGTAATTCATTTCATTGTGGCAGGGCTAGTGAAAAATTTGGCAGTGCAAGTAAAAACAACCTCTTCCAATTTTTTTGTCTTTTTTCTCTATGCAGATACACTACCCCCAAAAATCACCTCACTATATACATTATAATTATATATATATAATAGCACTGCCATTTTTTCCAATATCTTACAGCCCTAATACTGACAATTATCTTTCAGTTCCTTCTAGAAAGCTATTACAAATATAATTTAGCACATTAAAAAAATTGTTTTATGAATTGTTTTATTAATAGATGGCACAAAATGATAACAAATATAACAATATTGTAACAAATGGTTTAAATTAGATTTATTTAAAGTTTTAACTTTACTGAGCCATAACATTTGTTCAGTTATTGCCAAATGCAGTTTTGCCATTTACTAAACTGTAATGTTTATTTAATTATAATAATTATTTCACATTAATTCTGACTTCATAATATTTACACCATTCAAAGATTATGTAATTAAATTGATCATAAAGTTAAATGCATAAAATGTTAAAAACACACTGAAATATTCCATCCAACAGTCCATTTCCCATTCACTTTCATTACATGGGAAATTGAGTGTCCAGCACAATCATCAACATTGCTTTGTTTTGGAAATAAAAAGGCATTCAGATTTGGAACAACTTCATTTTAGGCAAATTATTCCTTAAAAAAACTTATTAGGTGTGTTAAAACTGACCCCATTCAATCGGAAACAAAATCTCTTCCATTACCAAAACACCAACACTATCCACTTCATCATATTATATATTTCACAACATGCTAATCATATCCGAATCTGAACTCATTCCAGTAATGCCAAATCAAAATGTTTGCTTCTGATACATGTTCATCAAAGCTTGGCACACACTGATTAGAAAACAGCCCTTTGTCCAGTATCGGGCACAATCAAAGTCTGTTGCTGTTTCATGTCAAATCAAGCCCAATTGTTTGGGCCTGTAGCCAGTTAATCGCAGGCCCTGCAGCTTTTGACGGCGGAGCCAGAACACAAGTCAGCGCTAATTCAAGACCAGGAACAGACTGGCAAAGAATTCTGCTCTTCAGATTGATGAAGATAGTCAAATTGCTTTCTTTCATCGCTTTGGCACAAACTTACATCTGATCCGGTTTTGTGAATGTAAATCAGAAACTGACTGACATAGTTGATGTGTCAAAATTAATATACTAGAAAAAAAAAAAGTGAATGATGTTGGTCCAGTCTCATCTATCACCGTGTTAAACTTTTCAAATAAATTGTCATCTTTGACAATCTGAAGTGGTGAGATGCGTGACTGTTCAATCCAAACATGAGTTTGTGAACCTCACAATCAGGCAGGATATTTCAAGGAGCGGTCTTTTGTGGCTACGGTGATTTGGGACTTGTCACATGTACTAACAGTAACAGTCTGCAGCCGACATAAGCATATCACCAAATGATGTAATTAAAAAACAGCCCCTGGGGAGAACTGTCATTGAAAACACACACACACACACACCCCTTCAGCACAAGATAAAGACAGAGAAGCAGTAAGAGAGAAAATACAGCTGGAGTTAACAAACTCTTTTGGGCTGAGATGAAAGAATCAGAGGTTATTCACAAGGTCAAAAAATATACCCTTAGTAAATAGTCTGGCAGAGCTCTATGTGTCCGTGTGGTGAGGCTTTGACCTTTAACACTGCAAAACATCATCTGTTAATCAGGATTTTTTAGCCATTTTCTAGTAAAAGTATCTAAAAATCCTTAAAAAGAAACATTTGTTTAACATTTTTAACAGAATGTACATTGTTTATAAAGTTTATATACCTATATTTGAATATACTATTCTTGATCAAATTCAAAATAAGATTAATAATTCTTTGTTAGTTCATATTAACTAATGCATTAACTAAAACTTAATTTTTATACCAACAAGTCCAATGAGATTTCTAAGTAAAAAAAAAAACAAATAGCATATGTTAGGATACCTTATAAGCCTCATATCTTATTAGAAGTGTACTTTTGGGTGTTTACACAAAAACAAGACATTATTATTATTTTATTTAATTATATTTATATCAATTAATTAATTTATTTTTTGCCATGAAACTACCAGCAACCACCATCTAAACAACTGAGTCTGAATTGACAAGTGAGATTCTGTCAAAGTACCAACAGCTAACCATGGAGACTGCTGCTCAAAAACATCAGAAAACATCTCTAGACACATATGAGACAGTTGTTTACCTTGTGCTTAAAACAGACGCGTGTCATGTGACAGCCAGAAACCATGTGCATTAGGAACCAGTGACCAGAGCCAGAACCTTTCATCTGAAATAAATGCATGTTAACTAGCATCTGTGTCCAGCCCCAGAATATCTTGCATTACTTCTTTAAGTCTACAGGACAAAAGTACACCCAAATTAAATCAATTTTAAAAAATAGTGGAATTCAGCCCGAGGAAAGAGTGGCTGTGAAGCGTATAAGGAATTACAAACATTTTTTTTCAAAAACTGCCATTTATATTTCATATTGAATACTGTGTAAAGTGGGAATACGGTTAGCATGAGATAATTTAGCCAGCTAGTTTCTTTCCCTCAAAACACAGGCTAATGTTATACAAATTTAAAATAAGTAACAACTGAGATTAAAACGTTGCATACTCAAAACTGTATGTACTTCCCAGGCGACCAAAGGCCATTGAGATGAACGGGAATGCTATGGGATAGCTTTCTCCTGGTATTATAGATCTCCTCTTAAATTATTTACACATAAAAGACCTGCAGAAAAGTGAAATGTTCAGATGTTTCAAGAATATTTTTGGTTGTATAGACAGATCAAAACCAGTCTCCTCACACCAGAACACGAGTCATTCCCAATTCCGCAAGCAAAACAGACAAAAATACCCATCTTACACATCACTGTCTGTGATATAAATCTCAGAGATAAATTACTAATTACATCAGCTTCCCGAGTTCATTTTGAAGTCTTGCAGAGAGCAGACACCGCACTCCGCACACACAGCTTCAGACACATGACCAGCTCACACGTACACGTGCAAACGCATATAAAATAGCCCGAGGGTGATATTCCACCTCATTTGAACGTTCTCCATTTTGAAACAGATGTGTCTCATTGTTGGATAATTCCACATTACTGGCTGTATCTTGCTTTGGAATGCAAATTCATCTATATTTTCAAGAAACACTCCATGTTATGTACAATAAATAATATTTTTTCCAAGAACATCCAAATTCCTGGAGGCAACCCTACAGCATGCTTAGTCCACAGGGCATCTGAGGTTTTATACAGATGCATTAAATAAAATTCATAAATGTGTATTTTATTTCCTAGAAATGCATAAGCTAAACATTGTACAGATTATAAATGCATTGCACACCGGTATAAACAGTTTGTCAGTGCTGATATTGTGAACAGGCACTATCTGCCTGGTCTTATCTATGAATAGGAGATGTGAATTGAAACTGAATGGACTAGTCTAAGCAACGGCAGGAGGGACTGAGACTCTTTTGTCGAATTTCTGTTTATACAAAAGGGAGAAGGCAGTGGCTGTAATCGCTTTGCAAAGCTTGTTTTGCTGTAAACCCAACAAACTTTAAAATTCAGTTTATAGTACTAATGGAAAATGCACGTGAAGGAAGTAGGCGAACTGGTTTATTAAAATAAATAATCCAAAGAGGGCTGAGCATGTGCACAATAATATTATATGCATGATGCATACTACACTGCCATTTAAAAGTTTGGTTTAAAAAATCATTAAGATTTTTAATGTTTTTTTTTTTTGAAGAAGTCTCTTATGCTCATCAAGTCTGCATTTATTTGAACAAAAATGCAGAAAAAAACTGTAATATTGTGAAATATTATTACAATTTGAAATAATGGTTTTCCATTTTAATATACTTCAAAATATAATTTATTCCTGTGATGCAAACCTGAATTTTCAGCATGGTTGCTTTAGTGTCACATGATCACTCAGAAATCATTCTGATATGCTGCTAATTATTTCAAAAGAAAGAAATAGAAAAAAAAAAAAAAAAATACTGCTACCAAACTTTTGAATGGTAGCGTATATTGTTACAAAAGATTTCTATTTTAAATAAATGCTGATATATTTTTTTATCTATTCATCAAAGAATCCTGAAAAAGTAGTTAAAAACAACAGATTTCAATAAATTAATATATCAGGATGACTTCTGAAGGATCATGTGACACTGAAGACTGGAGTAATTGCTGATGAAAATTTATCTTTGCATCACAGAAATAATAATTATATTTGAAAATTAAAACTGTTATATTAAATTGCAATAATATTTAACTGTATTACTGTATTTTTTCTGTATTTTTGATCAAATAAATGCAGCCTTAATGAGCATAAGAAATGTCTTTAAAACATTAATAATCTTACTGATCCCAAATTTTTGAAAGTCGTGTTAATTAATGTTGTGCTCAAAATAAATTAAAGAGACTATGTGCATGAGAAGGACATTAGATTTGTTTACTAGGTTTTGCAAAAATAAACATGCCAAATCCACATAGGCGATGCCTGAGGGAGGCATGCATAGTTTATTATGCTTTTAAAATCAGCTATATGATGCTTGTAAGCGCAGCACTTGGATACAAACACACTCTCATATTTACATCACATGATTTGATATGCAAGCAAAAACAAACGCTTGTCTAGCTGCATGCACGTATTGCAATCCACCAAGCTTTATTTCACTTTCTGCCCGTGGTCCTGATGAAATGCAATATCAGGCTGAGGTTCACAACCATCTAATGTTCTCAACAAGGACCATGGTACCAGACTGCCAGGAAAGCAGCGTCAGGGAAAGGCTGTGCACGACAGATTTTTACCCCAAGGGCAGTGTCACTGCCACCCAATTTCAGGCCTGCTGTTTTTCAAGCTAAAATCAAGCCATCCTGGCTCTGGTTTTTCCTCGCTGTCTGAATTATTTTGGGTTGCTGATGGGGCTTTGGTAATTGTGATACTCTCTGAAATGGAGGTGAGAGAGGAAAACAATGTGGGAAAATCTGCTTTGAGGGATGGCTGTGCGGCATTTTTATTTGGCAAAAGGGCCGACTTGTGGCATGACTCTTCACTCTGCCCCAACGGATAACAACTTAATGGTATCTCAGCTGCCGAAACGTGAATCTGCCCGGTGCCGCAAATCTCACACTACTTATCTTTGCCTGACATCACTCAACAATGTAACAGTTGTCACACTGACAGTTTGGTTCTATGGCCCTATGAGGTTCATAAAGTCTCAGACTGGGACAATCATGGACTCTTTGAAAGATGGGACAGAGAAATCACAAATGATTTCTCTGTCCCATCAAGCACATTAATATCTTTAATATCAAGCACATCTGTGGTTTTTCTACTCCAACCTCTGTAAATATTTCAAAGCATTACTCAGGGGTCCTTTGAGAAAAGCAAATCCCATTGCACTATAATATTTTTTAAAACACTTCTATTCCTTCTGACCTTCATCTCATACAATTACTAAAGCTGCATTTCTTTTTTCGCAGTCTGATGTATTTTCATTATACATCTGGATCTTTTTGACAGCTTTCTGGGTCAAGAAACAGTTGGTGGTTCAAGAATTTCATCTAATATAACAAATAAAATTATTTCAAAAGGAAGAGTACAATGAACACTGTAGTAGCAATCTAAAGGACTGATATAAGTCAAGCAAAATTAAAAAATTAACTGGTATGACATGATTTCGAACAAAATTGGCCCAAAACAAAGTTTGTTAGGAGTTTATTTCAGGAGTTTGAAACGGCTTGCCAAAACAAACTTTTTAGATAAAAGTTTGCTATGACTGGTAAACATTTTCGAACGACCATTAGTCCATGTCAGCAACGCAATTGGTAGGTGTGCTCTGGGAGTCTACCTTTTTTGACATGGAAACATACTGGAGAATTGCTCTATAGTAGAAATTAAAGTAGTAATACTGTTTTTTAAATTTTGTAAAGCCGTTTACTTTAAATCAGTTTATTGTGTAAAGTGCTATATAAAATTCACGTTGAATTGCAGAACTGTTGCAAACATATCCGCATCACTATGTTCAGATGCTTTCGTCATGTGTCACGGTACTCTTGTGAATTGTGGTGGAGACTGACACAGAGGAGAATAAATCTGTTACATGGCGAATGAGACGTGAGGAGTGCGGATCCATGTGCAAACTTTTAATTATAAACACAGTCAGTACACAGGCAGGGTCAAACACCGGCAAACAGAAATGGCACAGGCAAGACACAAGAGGGATCCTAGGGCAAGCGTGGGTCGGCGATCGGCGAACAATATCCAACAGGGCAAGGCAGAGAGATAATCCAGGAAACACAGGCAGAAAACAGGAAACACAGAAAGGTTCGGTAAGGCAGCTAACACTTGGAGAGGGTTATACGCAGAACCAGACTCAGAGCTAGACATAAACACAGAAGGGTTAACAGAAAACGCAGGACAATACTCGGCAGAGAGGGAGAAGAAGTCCATGGTTTATGAAGGGTATGTGATCAGTGCAATCAGCTGTGTGTTGTCAGTGCAATGGATGATGGGAATTGTAGTTCATGGGTGAAGTGTAACAGTGGTGTGGTGCAAGAGTCAATGTGATGGAGGAGTGACCTCTGGTGGTGAGTAAACAGAAGTCCACAGACCAGATTCGTGACAAAATCATTGAATAAAGCTGTCATTTTTATTTTCTTTGCGCAAAAAAAGTATTCTCATAGCTTCATAACATTACGGTTGAACCACTGATGTTACATGGACTATATTTAGTTCACCCAAAAATGAAAATTCTGTTATTAATTACACACCCTCATGTCATTCCAAATCTGTAAGACCTTCGTTCATCTTCGGAAAACACAAATTAAGATATTTTTGATTAAATCTGAGAGCTCTCAGACCCTCCATAGACAGCAGTAGTCCATGTGACATCAGGGGTTCAACCGTAATTTTACGAAGCTACGAGAATACTTTTTGTGTGCAAAAGAAAACAATAATAACAATTTATTCAGCAATTCTTCTCCCCGAGTTACCGTCTTCCCCATTTCGGAAACTACCCCAGAACGTAATCAACATAATCAGCGGAAAATGCAAAATGCAAATGGAAATGTCTGCTGCAAAAAGATAAAATAAAACACATATATACTGAACACGTGATACGCATATGTATGTCATCACCATTTCACAAATTCACTTTTTTTGTAGTTTACTTGGAGATGATAATGACATTGTTTTAAAAAATGTGCAGTTGAAACCCATTTTCAAACATTTGCGTTTTCAGGCCCCCAAAAGCCATTGTCATGCAAATGAATGGCCCAAAATGCATAAAGAGTTTTCTGTTTTTAGTTGAATGCCTTTCATGTAAACACCCACTGAGATATCCATGGTTTCCACTCAGGGTGATTGCTGACTGAAAAGTCAAGTAGAAATATAGAAAATAATATAACAAAAGACCATTAATCACAGGCGGTAGTACAGACAATGACATTTAATTTTTTACTTGTAGATAATAACCAAGGGAAAAAAATGGAGGAGAAAAATGTCAATTAATACTAACTTTGTGCATGATTCATCAGTGAATGTTATTTTTTTTTTTTAAAGTAATATTGTAATCTTAATTTGAATGTCATTTTCTGATGACATCACAAATCCCTCATAATCTTTCCTGTCAAATATCCTGCTACCTTCAAAAATATATCTTATTACAGAGGTACAATGGCTTACATTTCATTCACCATTTTTCTTATCACATGATTTTGACTTTTATTCTTTAAAAAGAAAATTCCATAATCCAAGTAAACCAGCACACAAACTTAAAGAACAATGTTTCTGGAAATACAAAACATATGATCATCCTCAAGGTCACAAAACCTACATAAGGTCCAAAGCTTCGTCCTGCATTAATATTAGCATAAACCAGAGCAAGATTCATATGACCCTTAAAATGGAAGTCAGGCAGACAACTCAGCGAGGCAGCAGACTCCAGCTGTTCTGTTCTCAGTGGAGACATGCCCTTCGTCACTACTGTACACTATCATTTACACAGCAAATAACTTTCCAAGGATACTTGGGATATTATTGAGAGACATATTGCATTCAAAGAACCTCCAAAACACTTTTAATAAAGCAGATATTTCTCAATTTTTATTGTATGAGCTGCGTTGGAAACTACAGAATGCCGACTTTATAAGTAGGCATTATATATTATATCTTATATATTAGCTATAGTGATTTTATAATGCATAAATTGTTTTAGGGTCTATACTGATACACCTTTTAAGGTAGAGTATTTGACTAATAGCATTTCAAAAATGATGAAACGTTATTTACATTTTTTTTTTTTTACATGTTTTGTAAGTGTAAAAACATTTATTAATTTATATTTTTTTATATTTGGAAAAATGTTTAAGTAAATTAATTTACATGCTTTAAAAAAAAAAAAATCAAAATGTTTAATATGTTATTTTGAACTAATGTTGATTTTTTTTCCCACAGACTAAATAATAATAATACTACAAGAAATTATTGAAAATTTTAAAGTATATTTTGTCAGATTTTAATAAATTTGATGTTCTGTGTTACAGTGAGTCTACACTGGTTCTAGCGTTTTGTTAATAAATCTTTTACTGTACACTTACTAACATAAGAAAAGTAACATTTCAAATAATGAAATGTTTTACTTGTTTTAATTAATAAACATTTTTATATTTTATACATGTAAAAACAAACCTTTTCCAAAATGTTTAAATGTTAGAATGTTTTTCCAAAAGGCTATGATGATGATGATGATAATAATAATAATAATAATAATAATAATGTTGACATTACAAAATACAAAACAATAAACATATAATAATGATATGAAAAAATATAAAAAATTTTAGAGTATATTTTTTGAAAAGACGAACTAAAAAGCTAAAATTTCTACTTGCGTTAATAAACTTTTATAGCATTTAAAAAAAACTAGCAAACTATGCAGACAATGTGTAGAAATCTCATTATCATTTCTTAATTAGCTTATGCTCAACTCGATCAATATAGAGATATTAAAGGACTCCTGTACATTTACTCTAATAAAAACTCTATTAACCAATGTTCCTCAAACAGTGTAGCAGTATAGGTGCTTTTTCCACTCTTTCCATAAAATCACAATTTTCACTTGGACCCATTCAATCACATCTAACAGCTTGATTAATTGAGTCTGGAGCTTAAACCCTGCAGATGTGCTGGAATAGGTCAGGATGAATACGCAAGCTGTGAGCATAGAGATCCGGCCTTAAATTGTCACAGTGTCCTTGTCCGTGGCAATTGAAGACTTAAGCCGAGGGATAAGAAAGTGTGCACACGCATGTATCAAAGCACTGGACAAATACAGCGGCGGTGCCCGGATTCCAAATGAGCCGAACGGCAGGACCAGGCCACGCTTTGATAAAGCATACCGGCTTCTTTTGTCTAATCGCCCCGCTTTGCATTTCAAGGACTTTTCAGCCAGACCAAATGTCACTTTTACAAAACTCCCCCAAATCACTGACAGCTGCCTCTTACTTTGATCGCCCACCACCAAGGCCGAGAAGCGCACGAGTGCTGTTAATACATGCGGCACATGCATAAAGAAACAAAACGTAGATCAAAGTGATCCCATCACATATCAGCAGGACACTGGCGACCGCGTCTGCATAAATGTTTATGCGTTTGATTAGGTATGCATAGGGGATTGTCGAAGTAACGTTAGGAAAACAGATGTAAGTAAATCTGCAAGGGTATTTCTCCCAACAGATTAATTAAATCAAACACTGCACTCCACATAATCTCACTAATAGCCCCCTTGACTGTAGACACTTCAGAGACGTCTCCCAGTGGAGGCTGGGAGCTTAGAGAACTGCACTCAGAGCGCTGCGAGGGAATCTGCTCAAACTGCATCTCTAATACTTCGCTCCTTCACCTTGCTTTTGTCATTTTATTCCCGTTTGATACATCTTTAAACTTTTGATGAATTTGACATTGGGAGAAACAACAGCTAACGGGACATAGTGAACCAGAGGTGAAGATTTCAGCAATGTGATATGTAGAATTTGTATCTACAGCTACCATAAGATGAATTTTAAGTGTTTATTTTAGAACAGATTGATCAGGGGTGCCCAAACTCGGTCCTGGAGGGCCAGTGTCCTGCAGAGTTTAGCTCCAACTTGCCTCAACACACCTGCTGGGAAGTTTCTAGTATGCCGAGTAAGAGCTTGATTAGCTGCTTCAGGTGTGTTTCATTTGGGTTGGAGCTAAACTCTGCAGGACACCGGCCCTCCAGGACCGAGTTTGGGCACCCCTGAGATAGATAGAACTTCTTAGAATTCTGTCATCAGTTACTCATCCTCAGTGTTGGGGAAAGTTACTTTTAAAAGTAATGCATTACAATATTGCGTTGCTCCCTAAAAAAGTAACTAATTACGTTTTATTTTACTTTTAAAATATGAGCAGGGCTTGATTGTTTTTAATACAAGAAATTACATTAATACAAATTGTATCTTGTGAAGGAAAGGTAAATTTACGTCTGTAAAGTAAAACTCAGGATAAGAAGGTTTAACACTCTTTGGCAATAAAAAAAACAATGAAGTACAATTGTTAGTTTATCTAAAGTCATTTTTGCTTATTAGTATGATTGAACTGGATCATAAAAGGTCAGCAGCAAAGACATTGGTTAATAAAATGGGATTAGATACATTTGTGTTAACATATTTAATTATTGCAGGTTCGCGTCATATTATGAGTTTGCATTTCACTATTTTAATTCATTTTGATGAATACTAAATCTGTTTTTTGCGAGTGGGATGAATTCATGCACATTCACATTTAGATCTATAGTAACAGCATGCTCACACAGCGCACTGTCAGTCAATAAATGGGGAAAAAGTAACTGGCGTTACTAGTTATTTGAAAAAAGTAATATTATTGTGTAACTCGCGTTACTTGTAATGCGTTACCCCCAACACTGCTCATCCTTGTGTCTTTAACTAGCCTACTGTTCGAAGATGGTATTCTGAGAATGTTCTTTTTGTCCATACATTAAAAGTCAATGGTCACAAAAATTGTTTAATTAACAACATTCTTCAAAATATATTTTATGTTCGACAGAAGTCATACAGGTTTGAAATGACATATGGGTAAGTAAATGGTGACGATTGTCAATTTTGGGGGAACTACATACCTTTAAATGGGGAAAATGCCATGCTGCAGCCGTGACTTCAAAACCCGGCTTATTCACCATGGTATTCCTTGAGGTTTTCTCATGGGTTTTTATAATAGGGTTGTTCAATTTATGAGTAACACTTTATAAGAAACAAGGTCTGGGGTAAATATAAATTGACGAAACTTGGACGTGTTGCTCTATAACGTAAATTGTGCACACCCATACTGGTGAATTCTGAAGCAAATGAAAAAAAAAGTTTAATTTAAATGTTTTTTTTTATTGAAACCCTAACCCAAACTACATAAGAATGTTTGGGGTTTGACTATTTGCAGTTTACAATGTAAATGTCCAAGTCCGAGTAGGCTATCGTCAAGTTATGTTTACTACAGACCTTATTTTATTCATAAGAAGAAAAAAAAAATACATACATTCTTAAAAAAATTCAAGGGAACCCACGGGAGATTAGCCTTCTGGGTTTTGCAAACAATAACAGCCATTGTTAAAAATCATGTGATATTCAGAATATATGTCATGTTTTCAAGTATACGTAATTAATGTGAAACTGAAGGGGAGAAACAGACTAAATCAGCTTTAAGACTCAACAACCTAACTCATTTAGTCACAGACACATGCTCTCTCACTAAATTCCTCACTAGTGAAGAGTCATGTTGTCAGATGTGGTGTTGAGCAGCATATTGACAAACCTTCATGGGTGTACAGAAATCACCATTAAATCCGTATTGCCGCTCCTATCGATCCAAGTTATTTAACACCCATCGAACGGATTAGCTTTCTAAATTGTGAATCAGCAAAAAAGAGATACAGCCAATCAGTTTGTGCGCCCATTCCAATAATCTTCACCTATCATTTGAATCCTCTCTGGGATCGAGGCAAGAACTGTCATCAGATTACCCATTGATTTCAATTAGCACGAACCTACTACTAAACAACCTTTGTCAGTCCGAGATCACTGCTAGCGCTATTGATTCACAGGCTTGTTCCATTACGCTTGATTGCTGCCGGGCCACTGTCAGCACCGAGATCCGATTAGTTCCCCCTTTTTAGCACGTTATCCCAAATAAAGGTCCCCAAAGGTTGCTAATAAGGTTACAGACAAGTGATGGACTGAAAAGGTCAAAACAGAGATTATTGCTAGAGAAGAAATATGATAGAATACAATGGAGAGGGAGGAGAGAATGAAGTACCTACATGTTTTTGGCTGCTTGCTGTTTGAAGCGTTTAAAAAACCCAGACACTCTACTCAAAGTTTTTCACCTGCACTTTTCTCTCAGATATGAATTTTATTTGACTGCAGTGATGTACCTATTGGTACGTATTTCACGTCTCACTAAAAAGTGCCCCCAGGAACATTTATGCCATGAGACCAGGTAGGGTTCAATGGTAAGTTTCATTATTTAGCTTAAAAATTCTCCACTCCCTAAATAACAACCTCTTGTCTTCAGGGCTGTGCACAATTCTAAATTGAGAATGTATTTAAATTATATTGAATTTGCTTTCAATATTTGAATTCTGTTTAAATTGAGGTAACAAACTGCAGCATTGCAATTCAAGTTTAAATGCACTGGAAAAAAAATATTGAAAAACAAAGCAAAACAAATAATCAAGAATATTTTTTAACCAGAAAAGCAGTCTGTCATGACACTAGGGATGGGTTGATAACCTTGATTAAACAATCTTCATTTCGATGAACTAATATTGCTTCTTAAATTGTTTGTTCAATTTGTGCTGTTTTCAGTTGATGCATAAAGAAAACTTAGCATTCGATAAGTTTCAGCTTTCAAATTGTTAAAAAAATTCAAACAATATTTGCTTTCTTTGTGCTTGTACGCATTTGTTAATTCAATGTTAAGGATATCTGATTGCCTTCCAAGAAAGATCTTTTGCAAACCAGGAACATGCTATACCAACAGATTATGGCATAGTACTCACCATGAGATTTATTACGCATCTTGAACTACTGCAGCAGTTTTATTGCTAGTCTTGAGATAAAGTAGGAGGGGTAATAAAGCGGGGCCACTAGTGCTCTTGTGCCTTTCAAACATACATAAGGACTTTTCAATTGCCCTTTGTTTTATTGAGACCTGTTTCCGTGAGACAGCTCTAAACAATCTGCTGTAGCTGACTGGCTTCTTGCAACGCCGTACACAACAAGCCTTGATTTACAATGGAACAGCTTTGCTGGCAAAAACGAAGGCCTAGAGAAGTGGGCATAAAAACCTCTACAAGTTAGCCAAGAACAAACTAGTGAGGGAAGTCAGAGCAGCCAATTCAGGGTTACTTTGCAAAGCTGGATGAAGTTTTCAGCTAATGACCCATCCTCAGTATGGAAATGCCTGCGGGATGGTTCCAACTGCAAAAAGATGAGATTTCTCTCCAGTTGACATACAACCTTTAGCATCCAATGGCCCTAACAGGGCAGATTGGAAAGTCAGACCAGTCTCCTCCAACCCTATACCTCCCACATCAATCAAACATGGGTATCCTCCACCATTATAGCAGTCCTGCAGATCCTGAATTTCACTAATGATCAATGAGAGAGTTTCATCATGGACCAAATAATCAAAAACACAACCAGTCCAGACACTGTTCCTCCATTTCTCCCTGAAGCTCTGTGCTGATCAGCTCACGACAATTCAAAAGCCCTGGGTTTCAATTTCAGCCTGTTTCCATCACCAAAAAAGACCAAAATATACCCACACTTGATACGACTACAAACTATCTTTGACTCTTGGGGTCATGAAAACATTTGAACGACTTGAGCTAACCAACTCTATCATAATTGACTCCCTACTGGACATTGTGCAATTTGCTAACAGGGCAAATAGGCTGTGAAATCAAACTTCAGACACACTGACCCATGGTACTAGAGTGCCACACAGACTTTTGCATCCTGAAATCTTTCTACAAGAGTGCTTTCATATCCCAGGACTTGTCGCAAGTTTGCAGATGACACTTTGGTGTGATTGACATGATTGGTGAAAGCAACAAGTCTACAGAGAAGAAGAGTGGCTTGAGAAGACAAGAAATGATGTAGACCCACTTGCTGATTTTCAGCGACATGACCATCATTACTGTCGAGATTTCCCATCTTGCTGAAAACCATAATTTTCGTGATTTGAAGGGAAGGGGAAGCAGTTTGTCTAAAGAGTCACCAGAGGTTGTACTTCCTATGGCAATTGAACAAATTCAATCCACCACAGGGTTTCATCGGTCAAGTTCGGCGATCACTCTGCTGCTTCCTTAGGGACTCTGTGGGTCGAGGTCTAAAAAAGTAGGCTTTGAAACAAAGCCATTTATTTCTCACCTCCTGCTCATCAAGTCTTCAAAGCACTACCATACAAACAGTGATTCAGGACAATAAAACCAAAAAGAATCAGAAATAAGAACAGTTTCTTCCCTAGAGCAGTGTGTCTTATCTGTAACTGAACAACTTGTTTGAAGGGCAATGAACTCTGGACATCAAACAGTACTCTTGACATCCGGCATTGAGTTTCTTTTGTAGTATTTACCAGAGTTGCCCAACCTCTTTGTCTCAAGTACCCCCCATCGACACGGGCGAGGAACAAATACATAGAAACAAACATTTTCCTTTTAACTCATATGATACTGCAAGAATGGATTAAGGTGTTAAACTTTGTCCAATTCCTTTTAAATAATAAAATATATATTATTTAAGATATATTACATATATCTTATTGTTTTGTTTGCTATAATAAAATTACTATTATTAATTAATAAAGTTAAGCCTAAATCTTTCCAGTGCTGGTGGGAACCACTGTTATTTACCATAAATCACTTTTAAGCCTGATTTAGGATAAATGGCACAGTCTGCATAGTGGCAATACTTAATATTACTGTATATATTTTGGATTTGCATATGGACAAATATTCATGGATTATATTTATGCGTTACTATCTTTATATTCAGAATTTATAAAATTTTTTCCCTACCTCCACAATGTTTATATTCCATGTAACATATTGTGTAGAACATGTTCTTCATGTCCTTAAATTGAATACTTTCATATATATATATATATATATATATATATATATATTATATTTATACACAAAGTTCTGCCATGAAACTCTAGATGGCGCAGTCCGATAGGTCGAACTCAATCTGACATAATTACATCATTATTATGGCACAGCTGATTGGTTCTTTTTGTATCAGTAGCCAATGAGCTTGCTGCTCAAAATTCCATACTTGGCCAGTACTTGCTGTAGCAGGCTGTGTCCAAATTTAGGGTCTGCATCCTCCTTAGGATCCTTCCTACCCGGTTGAAGGAGGAGGGATCCTCCGACGTCCGCAAAACCCGGAAGTCGGTGTTTGTGAATTTGGACAGCCTACCCTTCTTTCAGTTCCCTCCCTTACCCGTTGCTCATATCCTGTCGCCTAGCAACCGTGACAGCGCCAAGCAAGAAGCGGGAAAATGGACAAACAAAGAGTTATTCTCCTCATTTTAATTATTTTGGAAGAAATAAAGCAATTAAATAAATTAAATACTTTTTTTGCTCGTTGTCGGAGAGTTTTTTATATCAGACTACAAGACAGTCACATCCAGGTAAGCCATTATAGCCTATTTTTATTTGTTTTTAAGTATTCTACTAATTTCTCCTACAAATTCATTGAGCCGAAGCATAAACTTTAGCTTGTTTTGTCAGAGAAACTCCTCTCCCACTCCGCTACCGCTCGCTTCGTCCGCCATTACGCTCTGCCGAAAATAATTATGGGATATGTAGGACGGGAAAGGATCCACCACACCCATCCTTCCAATTCGGGGAAAAGGAGGACGTATTTGTGGGCCGCATTTGAAGGATCCTACGAATTTGGACAGCCTTCGTCGCGGCGCTGTGACGTAACATCCTTCAAATGAGTACTCCGAAGGATGCAGACCCTGAATTTGGACACAGCCGCAGTTGAAGTGCGCTCTTCCGGGGCTAAAGGGGGGGCTAGACCAATATGTGGTGGTACTAAAAAAATAATCCATATTCATAAAAAGTGTCTTTTTTTTTTTTTTTTTTTAAATAAAAGCAGCTATGGTACACACCACATTTAACAGAAGCATTACGGGAAGTAGGGGTGCTGCAGCATCACCTGGCCTGTAGCCCAAGAAAAAATGGCGGCTGGTGGTGCAGTGTTAAAAATAAATAAATGAAAATTTTGTAACAGAAAATAAATACAACTCATTTTATTGATTTATTTATTTATTCATTTTATATGTAGTGACTATTACTTGATTTTAGAAAGTCACTTCTTGGGTCTGCTGGGTTCATTTCAGACACCTCTTTGTTTGCTCCTCTACATCCATTAAACTCCAGGAAAATGATGTAGATCACGGTTGATTTATTTATCTTGAATGTTGCAAACTAAGCTGATACAACTTAACATTATAAGTAAATACAAAACAATTCAAACTGCAAATTATGAAACACCGGGAACATTGGACGGGAGAAAGAAGATCTAAAGACCGTGTGCTTCAGGCAAACCATACCATCTCATTAGACACCTGTGGCTTTATCTTATGGTTTGTCCTGTAGAGGGCACACACAGACTCCAGAATGGTTCGTCCTGTAGAGGGCACACACAAGTTCCATATAACATAAAAGAAAAGAAAGAAAACATGTTGTAATATAACAAAACCTATAAATGGCTCCTACAAATATGTATATTCATTAAAATTAATAGAAAAATGAAACCTAAGCCTACAAGACAATAAGCAACAGTAAAACATGAATTAAGTTGAACTTAAGCTGATTTAGGAAGTCATTTATTGCCAAGACTTTTTAAATCATATTATTACTTGTAACATGTCTGTGCCGTACCCAAATCAAGAATTAAGGACCATTTCTACAGCCATTGCAAATATACAGAGAAAAATCGAGAGCGTCTGTTTACCTCAACAGCAAGCATTCTCGCATCTGCAGCGCTTATTTGGATCTTTAACGTTAAATCTTTCCTATTCTTGGAACAAAATTAATGGTTGATTCAGTGTTACTCTTAATGAAAAAAATAAAATAAATAAATCCCACACACAACATAGGCAATAGCCTACTATCTAACCAGAAGTGCAATAAGCAGAGGTACAGGACATACAGTGCCTACAATATGTTACATATGTACAGAAATATACAGATAAGGCAGTACTATGGACATCATTTACAAATTTTAAATACTATCAGTATGATATACAGATGGGTGATATGAACATACTATACAGATGGATTATGCAGTAAATGTATGTACACTATGAGCAAAAACTATGAACATAATTACAAATGGATATGAATAAGCTATACATTAAGATATATAAACACTAGTGCAATGAACATTGAAAGTGCATAGAAAATAAAAATTTCCAGTACAGAGTACTCAGTGTATATGGATTTTTATTCATTTATTTTTTTACCGATTTAGTGATGGGGAGGGGTGGAGAGTTTGTAGTGGTGTGTGAGGGGGTATCATCGGGCAGAGTTCAGTAGGGAGACAGCTCTAGGGAAAAAGCTGTTCCTGAGTCTGCTGGTCTTTGTTCGGAGGCTCCTGAAGCGCCTCCCAGAGGGCAGTAAGTTAAACAGTCTATGGTCAGGGTGAGAGGAGTCCTTAAGAATGCCGCGAGCTCGACGTAAACAGCGTTTTCTCTGGACGTCCTCAATGCAGGAAGTGGTGTCCCTGTGATGCATTGGGCGGTTTTCACCGCACTCTGCAGTGCCTTGCGGTCAGCAACTGAGCAGTTCCCATTCCAGACTGTGATACAGTTGGTCAGGATGCTTTCAATCACACACCGGTAGAAGTTCACAAGGATGGCTGGAGACAAGTGGTTCTTCTTCAGTGTCCTAAGGAAGAAGAGGCGTTGGTGAGCCTTCTTGACTAGGCTGGATGTGTTGGTGGTCCAGGTCAGGTCCTCCGAGATGTGGGTTCCCAGGAATTTGAAGCTGGAGACACATTCAACAACCATCCTGTTAATGTGGATGGGGTCATGCGTGCAACTTTTCTTCTTCCTGAAGTCCACAATAAGCTCTATTGTCTTACTGGTGTTGAGGAGCAGGCTATTGCCAGTGCACCATGCAGCCAGGTGCTGTACCTCCTCCCTGTAGGCAGTCACATCGTTGTCTCTGATGAGGCCAATCACTGTGGTGTCATCCACAAACTTGATGATGGAGTTGGATCCATGCACAGGCCTGCAGTCATGGGTGTAGAGGGAGTAGAGAAATGGGCTCAGCACACAGCCCTGTGGTACGCCGGTGTTGAGTGTGATGGTGGTGGAGCAGGTGTGGCCTGACCTAACATGCTGAGGTCTGTTGGTCAGAAAGTCCATAATCCAGCTGCAGAGGGAGGTGTTAACACCCAAGTCTCCAAGTTTAGTGGTCAGCTTGGAGGGAATGACGGTGTTGAATGCTGAGCTGAAGTCAGCAAACAACATCTGTACATATGTGTTGTTGTTATCCAGGTGTGTGAGTACCGAGTGCAGTACTGTGCATACTGCATCCTCAGTGCTCCAATTGCTACGGTAGGCAAATTGGTGTGGGTCCAGTGTGGGAGGGAGGCAGTTCTTGAGGTATGCCAGGACCAGTCGCTCAAAGCACTTCATAACAATGGGTGTGAGTGCTACGGGGCAGTAGTCATTCAGGCACGTTGGGGAGGAGTGTTTCGGCACTGGCACAATGGATGTGGACTTAAAGCATGTTGGCACAGTTGCTTGGGTGAGGGACAGGTTGAAAATGTCTGTGAAGACCCCTGTGAGCTGCTCTGCACATATCCTGAGCACACGTCCAGGAATGCAATCGGGGCCAGCAGCCTTGCATGCATTGATCCGGCTCAATGCTGTGCAGACATCTGTGGAGGTGAGTTTGAGGGTCTGATGGTCTCCTGAGAGTGTGATCTTGGTGGCTGTCTCCTTGTTGTTATTGTCAAATATGTAACAGACTGTATGGTGTGAGAGTCAATATGATGGAAAAGCGACCTCTGATGGCGAGTGGACGGAAGACCACGAACCGGATTCTTGGCACAAAGTAACAATAAAGACATATTCGCTTATATTAAACAAAGGAATTAAACTTTTATTAACAAAAGTTGCGCTTTTGGATCATAGTGTCTCGCATTATTTCACAATTCAGGCACAAGGAGAACTGATTGCGCGCTGTCTGAGAGAACTACAGTAGGAAAGCGCGGGCACACGGCCGAGACAGTGCTTCAGTTGTGTCATTCAGCGTGATTCCACCTATCCCGGCTTCACTTACTGCTAGTTAATCAATGACGAATTGTGTATTGGATGGTAAATTTGTTCTAAGACGAGCTTGGTTGCCTTTGATTAGGCTGTTTTCGCGGGAGACTAAAAATAGAGCTGAAATACGGGACTGTCACCTTATTGGGGGTGGGGTTCTAAACCGGGGCTATTCAAACTTCTGACGGGGCTATAGCCCCCCTAGCCCCGATGTAGTGCCATCACTGCACTTTAGAAACCCTCCACCTCCCCCAGCTCCACCTGTATAGGTCTGCTATGGGGTGATTCATGTATGGTATATATGTGCGTTATTTAATATCATACATGTGCAGCAGCAGTATTTCTTACATGCTCACAGCAGCATGTCTCCCTCCGAGAGTTGTCATGATAGAAATGTATATAATACAGCAAAAAAGATTGCTGGGAACTGATTAAGTCATTAAATCTCAGAATAACAAACTCTGATTTACATTTTCACACCCTTTTGGGTCCCAAATATGCCTACAAATGGACCTTTCAGGCATGAAAAAAGTCACATGCTGTAAAATGTTTCGCCTTCTACAAACAGCACACTGACATATTCAGTTATAATCCTGAACACTCAGCTAATATTTTGTTTCAACCAACTCCCTGTAAAACAACTATTTGTTTAGCATAGTCTGATCCTTTGAGAATTCATTATAAAGTCAAAGCAAAAGAAAAGAAAACCATGAACAGCAAGACAAGATGTAAAACAAAGCAGCTCTAACTTTAACTTTCTGACTCAACCAGGTCAACAATTAAGCCGTTAGCAGTTGACACAGTTGACACATAAGTCTTAAAGCATGTGTCAGCTGCAACTCAGACCTCTTGTGCAGTTGTCAAATACAGAGAACAAATTAGCAGAGTAAATGGCCATTGGTTTGGTTGCTTGCAAGTTATGAACTTTCTTGAAACTTTGAAATTAGTTTATTGATTTCTTCCATCTCTCCCGCTTTACTTCTCACACTTTTCTATGATTTAAACGAATGACTCAAAAACGGTTTAATGAATAGAAGAAAGAGAATACATTTCTGCAACTTACATTACTTAGTGTCTTAAACTGTATGAATACTATTCCAACTCTTGATTCAAGCCCCAGTTTCCCTTCAGCTTCAATGATATAAAATTTTCATCTGTGCTTTGTTAGGCTATCCTTAAAGGGATAGTTCACCCCAAAATGAAAATTTCATCATCATTTACATCAACTTGAGGGTAAGTAAATTATGACATATTTTTCATTTTTTTGGATGATTTATCCCTTCTAACGTATAAGTATGGACTGAATATTTGTACTTTTGATACATTCAGCAATTACATTAAATTGATCAAACATGATAGTTAAGAAAAATGTTACAAAATCTTTTATTTCAAATAAATTTCGTTCAGAAAAATGTATATATATATATATATATATATATCCCCCCAAATGACTCTGTCTTTGACTATAACTTTCTTTTTATTTTTTACAATCCCAAAAGTGAAAAAACGTTTTTATAATAAACTTTCTTTTTACAAGTCATCAAACACTTGCTTAGTCGATAATATCCCACTTATAAACTGTGGCTAATTAAATTAAATTAAATTAATCAGATAATAATTAATTTTCCATTAACCTTGGTAAAAACTCTTTACGTGTCCCATCTACAGCTGATACACACTTGCCCTTCTCTCTCTCTATTTCTCTCTCTCTCGCGCGCGCATTAGAACAGGGGCATTAGTGTCAAGAGACTCTCCTCCTTCTTGTGGACTCTGATCAATACTGTAATTACAAAACAGTCAGATAAGCCAGCTATTTTCACATAGAATATAAGACACAGCAGCTTCAGTTTATAGAGTTTCAGTACACAAATTCTGATTATTACATATTTTTCAGGATATCCAAGTGTCACCAATGAACATTTGAATATGTAGGACCTTCATGCACAACTAAATCCACCCCATTATCTGAAACACCCCCAAAAAACTTTTCTGCGACCAGACTTTAAGTCTATTTTTTTCTAATACTTTGTCTAAAAAGTGTTATGTCTTAACACTTAAAAAGACTAATGAGCATTTCCCATTCGAAGTACTTCCCTAGTGCTCGTTTCTCCTAATTATTCAGTAGTGTGTTTGAAGAAAAAAAAGAAAAAACCTGCATAAAGAATCACTGATTAAGTTCCAGCTGATCCGGCATTGGAGAAAGCGACAGAGACTTTTAATGAGCAAACTGCAAAAATCCATGACAGGTCACACTAATGACACAACTCTGTGTGGCAAAGTCACATTCCCCCAGACATTTTGATTCATCCACTCATAATAAGAGAGAGTCTCCATGCAGAATTTTCTATACCTGCCAGTTATAGAGGATTAAAAAACAAGAGATGAAATAAGTAGCCTGACGTATGACTTCTTGCTAAGAAATTGCCATATGTGAGACATTTGACATCCTCAGCGGGTCAAACTAAATCAGCCTGCACCAATTCATGCAATATTATAGTAATATATATATATATATAACATATGAGGTCTTTCTGCTCAAGGAGGTGCTTAATGTTCCTGTCTGGGGTAATATTTCAGTGTCTTTTCTACACTGAAGCTCTGTAAGAGGTGCTTTAACCACAAGCTAAATTAATGTAAAGCTAGTGCTGTGCGCTTCACTCTGTGCTATAAGAAAGATGGCAGGAAGACTAGATGGAAGAGTATTTGGAGTGATGGATCACTGAAATGCAATCTTGTTTTTAAGAGCAGGCCTACCGCATCCTCAAGGTAATGCCACGGAGAATTAAATACATCTTCCTTCAAAGATCAGAATTGCGAGTCAGTTTTATGACACAGCAGTTTCTGCCTGCTTTTCTGCTTGTTACTGTATACTCTAATGTATCAACATACATAATGTATTTATGCAATATATGAGCTGATCATCACTGATTCATATGATGCCTCTTTTCTTATCAATTCCTTAAGTGGTTCTCATTATTAATCACATTGTACTTACTGCTGGAAATACACTACCGTTCAAAGGTATGGGGTCAGTTGCTTTTAAAGACATTGATACTTTTGTTCAGCAAGGACACAATGAATTGAATAAAAATGACAGTAAAGACTACTATAATACTATTTTTAATAGTTTTGTATTATAAAAAAAAAAACTTAAAATACATGCTGTTACTCAAAGAACCCTGAAAAAAATCGACACATTCCACATTTCACAACCATCAACTAATAATTATACAAATAAATAAATAATAGTTTGGTTACCAAATCAGCATACTAGAATTATTTCTAAAGGATCATGAAACATTGAAGACTGGAGTAAAATGATGAATGGTAGTGTATATTTAGATGCATTTCTACATTTAAAATATTTTTGTCATTGTCCCCATCTTCCAGAGTTGTAGACAATTCTGAATTGAACTAAGAATGCCTTGATTAAATGTAATTTAATTTCTCAATTTGAATTGAAGTAGCATACAAGATGCTGAATTCTAAGTACAATTTAAGGGGAAAATTAACTTGTTGAGAAAACACAAAAATGTGTGACCAGCACCTTCAGGATTTGGGCAAACCCAACTTATGGAAAAGTTGTTGCATCAACTTAAAGTTGGTCTATGCTTTCACGAAACACAAATCCTATAAACTCAAAAATAGTAATGTTTTTACTTGTGAATGTTTGTCCGTTTCATTACTGGCAGAAATGCAAGAAACTTTACAGAAGAGAACATTAATCACTAATGGTGGCATAATGCAAGTTCCTGATGTTTAATATTTTAAGATGTCCATACTAAATGGCCTAAGAATCGACTTAAGATTTAATGTCAAGAATTTTTATGTAATGTCAAATTTTCCTATTTGACATTTCCATTTGATAGTTCAAACTTGAGATTTTGTCTGGGAAAATATAAGTTGAAAAAACAATGGAGCTGAACACAATGCTTTTTTAAAACCTTAAACACATGACCTTAGAGATTTGACTGACAATTCAGAGAATTCCTCTTCAACATCATGTGGAGCGTGTAGCCAATTTAATTCAAATTCCAGCACATGAATGAAAATAGAGACAATTCTTAGATTCTGCATTTTGCCAAGGCCTGCCAAGTTCTGTTGAGCCTGATTGGACAATGGCTGTGTGCATGCCAGAGAAATAAGCTCTGGAGGAATCTCGAAGATCTAAAGTTAACCGCCCGCAGCCGCTTCCCTCCCATCGCAAGCACACTGTGTTTCTAAAGTCAGACCTATGCAGCTCTTTGCTCCGCTAAACAGAGTTTTATTTAATTTGTGCCAAAGTGACAAGGGAGGCATTATATTTTTTTCCTCTAACGCAGCAGGATTTCCCTCAACGGACATGGAGCCTATGGTTTTACATATTGCTCTTGCCCAGCACTTTGATTTGTGTTTGGAGGCCTGTCGGGGGATATTTAGACCTGCTTGGCTTTAATACATCACAATGAAAGGGTCTTTTCCAGGGATTGGAGAAGGAGAGAGAGTGAAAAGGAGAGATTTATGCCTGAACCCCGCACGTTCAGGCTCCTGATTAGGGCTATAGCTAATGTAACAGCTTGGACACAAGCACATTGCCTATGGAATCAATATCTCATACTTCTATGAAATTGAGTTTCAGTGAGCAGAGAGAGAGAGAGAGAGAGAGATGAAAGGGAATTCTAGCTGATATATGCTAGCTGGCTAAAGAGAGCAGACAGTTTAGTGCTATGGGCTGGAGTTGCCAAGTTTACTGCAGTTTAATATTCTGTGCCATTCCATAAGGACTTATTAACTATGTTTTAGGTCCATTAAATGCTTATTAAAGGAATAGTTCACACAAAAATGAAACTTTTGTTGTTGTTTACTCACCTTCATGTCACTTCAAACATTGGGCCTTTATACATTTATAAACCGCACATATGGTCAGATCTGATCCTAAATCGCATGTCAAACAACAAATCAGATTTATAAAGGAAGAAACTGACATGAAAAATGTCATTTTTGCCCTCATATATCAACCGATCAATACAACATTGTTTATAAAAAAAAAAGGGCCACCACAACATGCGTTAATATAATTATATGCACAAATGAACAACCTTTTATCTGCTTTTTAATAATAAAGGACTGAAAATAATTCATATTAATTTTTTTTCTTAAAATAATGATATTGTACCGCTATTATTCACATCCTGCCCTTAATTGAGGCTGTACATGACTCACACACCTAAAAGCCAACTGAAATTCATTTATCCTATAATTAGCTCCAAATATCCATCATTTACAGCCGGAAAGTTCTATTGTCAACTAGACCTTCAGTTATCCAGCACTCTTTTCATAGTGCTACCAACTCATCACCCTTTTCTTCACCCCTTTTCACCTGTGTGTGAGTGTAAGGCTTTGAACATGACATAGAAGCACAAAGGTGAGGAGTCAGAAAGGCATCTGCTTACACTGACAGACAGAGCAAAGGACAAATGTCTTACAATCAAATACAGAGAGACAGATCGAGAGAGACAGCCAAAGTGAGAGACAGACGGGTCGACATACTGAATTACTTTCAGGTAATATAGACTGGAGCTAAATTGGAACAATAATAATAATTTTCTTAATTTAGTCTTAACACAAACCACCACAAAAGCAAAGTGATTGCTTTTACAATTCTGTAGCTCGGTTTCAATGTATGTTTTAAGAACAGTTTAAAATGGTTAAAATGAAGCAATATTTAAAGCTAGTGTAGGTGATTTCCAAGAGGCTAGCAATAGCAAGCTAGCTTTGAAAGAATAAGATCCCACCCTCCAAGCAAAGCACTTTCCAAAGCCACTCCAACTCCAAAACACATGAACATAGGCAGGCCAACCAGTGACCCGATGAGAGCAATAACAAAAATAATGTTAAAAATAGAAAACAGTTCCACAAAGAAATTTGTAATCTGTGGAAAGCCACCTACAGATGGTTTAAAGAATTAAGAAATCAATATGCTGATTTGAGGATGTGTCCAAGAACCTCTCCAAATCCCCATATACAGTCAATTCAAAGGTGATTAAACTACTGAAGAACACTCATGTGCATTTAATATGAATATTATCTTCAAAGCAAAGCTTCCTTTTAACTAATGTATAGGTCCTTACAAGACCCAACCAACAAACATCGAGACATTTTCTCTTCAACCTGGTCACAAAATAAGGTAAACAGCATCAGTCATCATAATGGGCCCATTTATTTAGTTATAACCTTCACTAAACTTTGAGGTTTTGAAATATTTCAAGCTGTATTCAGTGAACCTGTAAATAAAGTTCAGTCTTCTCATCTTTCTTCAGCATTCCACAATACCAGTTGCTTTAAATTACATTTAGTTTGGAATTCACCTTGAAGTCTAGAGTTCAGTATGTTAGGTCTACACTATTTTGTCCTCTGTAGAACAATAAGAAGGCCAAATACGAAGCTAACTAATACCTAACTAACAGTTCTAGGATCAGTGTCAAGGAACTAAACACATTCCTTAAACCGAACATATACATACAGCAATTACAATACCACACTTGAATATTTTGAGAAAACCATTGGAAGATGGATTTAGGTTACCTGAGTACGGTTCAAAACAAAGAGCTTATTCATTGATGAGATAAAAAATAAAAAATAAAAATATACACACACACACACGCACACACAATATAAGTAAATACCCTTTTAGTTTTCTGTACTCTAAAATATATAAGCTATTTTATATATTTATAAATTTTTTATTTAATTATTACTATTATTATTTTTATTATTAAAAAACATATTGTTTTACGTTGTGTTGTTAATGTATGATGTGTTTTAAAGTATTAATGTGTATGTATCCATGTCACCAGTGTCAAAGACAAATTTCCGCTCTGTGACAAGCAGAACGGACAATAAAGTTTAACTAATTAACTAACTTTACACTGAGCGTTTGACTAAGAAACCGTTTCCAACGAGGCAGTGTTTGTGTGTGTGTGTGTGTGTGATGATCTGTCAAATAGTTCAGACTGAACTGCGAACCTATTCATTAATCCGATTCACTGAAAAGAGCTGAAGAAGTGAAGAAACGTGAAGAAGTGATTCTTTTGCGACTTTGAGTCATTATGAGTTCGGATTCGAAACCAGGGGCTGCGTGGCAAACAATACGGAACATACGCGGCGAATTTGCAGAAATAATTTAAGAGAAAACCTTTCTCGAGTCAGTAAACACTAATCTTCTTTGTCAGACAAAGGTATATAAACTAAACTCGACATAGCAGAAATGTACTAGTTAAACTAGCCGGAAACTGGTTAACTATGTCTGCTACTGTGTTTGATTTAAATATGAGGATTGTAGAGTCATTTACAAAATGTATATTGAGGATGCTGTACCATTCATTATTTCTACAAAGATTAATGTGTAAAGATATGCAGAATTAATGCACCAAACACCCAGTCTAAGGCTGGTATGTAAGTTGCTTGTGTGATTATCTTAGATTCACCATCCGCTTAATTTTCCCAAAAAGCTGCTGATTGTTGAGAAAGAGGAGAAGAGAAGGGTTCATAACTCTTGGCTGGGAGAGAGCAGCCCAGCATGATGTGTTTGAAACTATCCAATTTAAGGCATAGGTTGGAGGGTCAAAAAGAACCAAAGGGCCTATAATTGGCATCTTTCTTGTCTTATTAAAAGAAAACATGTCCCTCTGGAATTCTCATGCTCGACAAGCTTCTGTGTGAATCTTGAGCAAACACACAGTCTGGATGAGATCATTAAGTGCAGAGATGTGTGACACACTTTGACAGGAAGGCCCATCTGATCAGCTGAACTGATGAACATGGACTGCTGTTATTTTGAGAGGTTGAAGAGATGATGTTATGTCTTTTTCTGTTGTTAAGGGTGGTTCAAAATGGAGGCGTTGGAGCCGTGGCCTTGAGTTTAGCACATCTAATGAGACTGATGCATTGTGAGTTCAAATATGGTTCCTCGTCCTTTCCAACACTCATGATAGTTGGTGACTATTGTACATTTTGCCAAATTAATGGCAAATTCATACAATCTCATTTGTATATTTTTCATACGGCCCACTGAGGGTTAGGTTTAAAGGTGCAGCTTTATGCTTAATGTTTGTTTTTTTAATGAATCACATTGTACAAATTTTAATATTTTGTGAATTTGTTGGCTTTTACACTTTTCTCAAATTGATTCTTGGTTATTTAAGCATTGAGTTGTTATGAACCTCTATAGGTTAGTTTTAAATCACAGTTTTAAAGCATTTTTGCTTTTAGCTCAGTATTTGATATTTAGAGTAGCTTATGCAGTTCTTTCATGTCCATGCATTTGCACTTGCACTATAAACTGCAATATAATAATATACAGTAATATATATATAATTGTGTGCTTAATAATATACAATAATATATATAATTGTGTGCTTTGAGCTCCAAATGTGGTTTGTTTGATCTGCACTGCACGTAAGACTAAAATGGCACTTTGAGAAGCTTGATAAATACGGGCCCTGATCGCAGAATGCTGTCCACTTGTGACTGTATCACCTGAGACGGATGCTATTAATTTCTTTGACATGTTACAGCCGTCTTGATGTCAACATTGCTGGTAGATAATAGCAAATTGTATAGAGCATTCAAGTGAGAACTGTTAACCACATTGCTATGTGACGTCCCAAGGATTTGATGCTTTAAAAGACATAGAATATCACTTAATCACTCTCTTTATAATACCCCTTTTTCTGTTTTCTAAATATAACTTCATTTTTGTAGCATACCAATATCTGAAACAACTAGCTGAAAAAGTCTTTTTTCACATTGACCCAACTTCTTGAGTACTTCTGACATCAAATAATAACTAATTTTGCCACTTCCATGAAGACAAAAGGCCAAGTAAATTTATGTAGTGTTCAGTTTTCTAATTAAAGGTTACATGGGTAGGTCACCATGTACCATGTTCTGCATGCACATCTGTTCTTTTAGCATGTGAAAGTCAATACCATGCTGCCTCAGTCAGGACCCCGCTGGCACTGATCCATCTCAAATCTTTGCATCCAAAATAAGTGATTGTGATAGTGATAGTTTAAAACAAAGTCAGACTGTTTTTGCTCTCTTAATAAGAAAGCATCAACTAATGATGCTTCAGATATATTTTGAACTGATTAAAAACTTCATAATCTCTAACATTCCTTCCTTCCACAAATATTTGAAAGTACTTTATATGTGCAGTTATACCATTAGTTTTTTGGGATATGTGTGTGGTTGTAACAGATTATATATATTGGTGGGAAAATACTGCTGCCAATTCCAAAGTAAGCATATTTAAAGCAGTAGACAAATAGTTTGAATTAAACTCATTTCTATGTGCAGAAATTGCATATCATGTAAGCAACCAAGGTCTTTGTATCTCAGGCTTCAGGTTTTATTGGTTACGTAGCTAAATTCAGTTATCAGTTAACTTTGTAGTGCTTAATTCCATTCTGTACACACACGGTTCAGTAATTTATGGGAGTGAGCACCTCAAGCAAATTAACTCCCGAAAAATTCAGGTAGTTTACAGAAATTATAAATGTGTATTGACCTCTTTGCGAGAATCACAGGAAACAAGGTGCGTCTTGACTATGATTGTTGCCAGAACTTGAATCCAAGCACGTTATCTTGGAAATAAGCCACATACTAAAATATCGTGACCTGCACCTGCCAAATTTATTAACTCCATAAAATGGATTGCTTTTACGAGCCGAGCCCAAAGATGCTTAATTGACACTTACAATTAGTGGACAAGGCAACTCTTCAAGAGCATGCTCTGCAAAGCAGTCTTCCAAACATAAACAAAATGTGACGGCTCTGTTAATGGTGGTTTAGTTAACATTGCGAAACGAGTCTTTGGTTGCTGTAATATTACTTTGGTTTAAAAAAAACAAACACAGGGGGATACTAAATGCACAAGAGTGTCAATCATTGCAATTTCAAGAGTGAGTTCTGTTCTGCACACACACAAAACTTTTAATTTATTTATAGTGTGTATACGTGACCAATGTCCTTTTGCAATAAAACGAGCTAAATAACATTTCCTGTTGCAAGGTGACTTGCTTGTGGTAACAAGGTCTCCTGCAGTGGAGAAAATTGGTGCCGAAGTTGTTGAGATAAAGGTGTTCTTTTACAAGTTTAGAAATATAACAACACTATATCAGAGTGTGTTGCAGTAAACGCTAAAGTTTTCTCAACTTTTATCAGTATGACATAGCTTAACACAGAGCTTTACAAAACCTTCTTCCTGTACACCCTCACAATCACCTTTGAAATGATTAGATTGGCAGTATTCTCTGACGCAGCATAAACTGTAGTGTGTACATGACCTTAAACCTGGGATCAATGAATGAGACTCTGAGGAGACGGTCCTGAAGGTTACACTTTGTAAATCTGTTTTCCAGGTCCTGACTGATGGCTGTCTTGGCAAACTTTATGGTTGGACTGTCTTTATCTCTTGGTATCGTTCTACAATAACTTTCTTTAGAGGAAAAATCACACAGAGGAGGTTGTTTCAGGGCTCCAGAGTGGTGTAATTGTCATAAAGAGGTTAAGCAGATGAATAATTTCCTCTACCAGTTTCAGTTCACTGTCAGACAATATCGGTTCTTGACATTCTTCTTGGCATTCTTATCCATTAAGGCAGAGTAGATGGCAGGCTGCTGAACCAGAAACTGCTTAAAATGTGTCATAAATGCTGTTCCGTTGATCTTAGATATCATGGATAAGTTTGTGAGCAAGTCTAGAATCTCCTGCTTGATTTCCAAGATGTCAGCTGATACTTCTGGAGAAAAAATTGCATCACTTTCTTAGGTCGGGCACTTAGTGATAGTTCTTTCTTGGACATGCAAAGCAGAGCGAACTATTATAGTTCGGCAGAACTAAAAAAAAAAACATAAAATGGTAATTTAGAAGAAATAGGCTCTTTTTTATCCAATTTTTAAAATTAGTATATTGATACTAAAATAAAAGTGTTGCGAATCATCCAGTTTGTGGCCCAAATCTGCCTTTTATGTATATTTTTTTTATTTTACTGAATGGTTTGTTTTTATAATTATAGTTAATAGTTAATCATTTTAAAATAAATGTTTCATTATTTATTTCATAATAATTAGTTTCAAATTCATTTTTGCATGATGTAGTAACCCTGCTCTTGTTTTTTAATCATGGTGAAATCCCCAATCTATGATCAGAGTGATTAGGGCTACATATCTTCTGCTGTGAACACCTCCAGCGCTTTAGTTATTGCTTTGTGATCTGAATGAGCACAAAGTGTCTGGTTAAAAACTGTGTTGTTCTGGCCCCATCTGTGCCTCTGTGTTGGGGTGATGCTGTAAATGGCTCATAATATCTGTTGTATTGCCATGAGGCTACACTTGCGTCAGAGACTATCTGCAAGCTTTTTGACCATGGTTTTGTAATTGACTGCAAATCTAAAGTGTGCACATGTGGCAGTACCTCAACGATTCTATATATCGCTTTTGTTTGCAGCATCTCTGCATTTAAATCTATCCTGTTGAGTTCCTCAATTTGAGAACTTTTGTTTTCACACAATCAGACATGACACACCAGGAAATGGATGCTTTCAATTTTAAAGTATATTTGTATGTATTTTACTTTCCCCACACTTAAATCAACATAGTTTTGCATAAAATGGGACCTAAAATAAGTCAGTTTTCTTGCTTATTGTTCTTGTCTTTATCTCTGCTGCTATACATCCGTTGTTTTGTCTCTCCTCCTCCAGTTTCTGAAGTACCTTCACGGGGTGTTCTTGAGGTCAAGGAACAGAAAACATTGTGGACCACATGTGAAATGTGACAGCCCATCACCACACCATTGAAACATTTGCCCTCTTCATAGCATAGAGCATCTTTTTACCCCCCACACAACAATGACACCACCTCGATTTCACATCCTTCACCTCAGCACTTCTTTCCTGTTCTTGTGTTTTTCTTAGGTAAATCCTCACTAAACCACCTTGAATGGGATTGACCTATCGGAAATGTGACATGTTTTTATTCAAACCCACAAGTAGAAGCAAAGGATTTGGACATATGCATATGCAAATGCATAAACTAGCTCTTGTTATCTTAAAACAATTTGTCTGACAGTTAATAATGCTGCTTAATGCACACAGGCGGTGCGTTATACACAACTTGTACCATATGTTTATGTAAATGTAGGCTACTCTTGTAAGTTTCTCTGATGTTTTAAGCTTCAAATGTATTCAGAAATATAAACTCTGTATCTGAAATTTAATTTAATTTAAGATTCTGTTTATTTTCATATTTTTGTCTGGCTGCTAAGTGCTTTTCTACAAACACTTCTAAATGCAGTAAGGGACAGTTCCAGTTGCATTTCCACTTGAATATAGTTCATGTCATCGCCAGCTGTTGCATGAGGTAAAGTAAATTCTAATCCATATTTTGTAGCACCAAATAAAAAAATAAAAAATCTGCAACCATAAAAATTCTTGATCAAACAAAGTAATCCAAAATGTCTTTAAATTAAACATATTGATATTACTAAGAACTGCACATGCAAAAAAACAGGCAAAACAGAAAAATAGACATTTTAGTTTCAAATGTGTTTGTAGTTGCAGTGTTTAGTCTCAAAATATCTCTTTTAATTTTGAAAGTGTCTTGCTCTCGACATCTAAAAATTAACTTCACAAAGCTATTTTTATTCTTGTTGCAAGTGAAACCGTATTTAATGTAGTTTGTTTATTCTTGTTCTTAAACCTCACTTTTTAATTTGTGGAGTTTTGATCATGGTTCTTGAGGATGAATATTTATTAAGTTGCATTTTTTATTGAAACATTATCTGATTATAATGTTCTCCTTTAGAGAGTGGGAATGGAATTGGGGCGTGACCCAGGTTGGATTCAAACATGGCTCTAACTGTTCTCATATTTTAACTAGTCTTGCTAATAAGCTAAATGTCAACAGCATCAGTGTGGATTGACAGAAGAGAAATTAACAGAATGAAGGAGCAGCTGGTCAATGTTTGCAGTGTACAGAAGGGAGAGAGAGTGTGCGAGAGAAAGAGAGACATAAATAGAGACAGAAGGAGAAAATATGGGCCTGAAACTCAAGATAGCATTTGCGCCTGGAAATTTGGCCTTCACACTGACTATACCACAAAAGCGTATTCATCAAAATTAATTGCAAGGCACAATCTTTCTTCCTGGATATAAAGAAGCTCTCTTAGTGGGGGAAAGGTCTTTTTTTCCCCAGGCACAACTGAATCAAAAGAGCATGGAATGCATAGTAAGCATTATAACACGTGGTGATAAAATGTCTCTTCAAAAAGCATAAAAAATAAGATTTACTTAAAATTCCATTTGCAAGTTTTTGCAGACTTTGAGTAGATTAACTAAAATAAAATATTAAATAAAATATATATGCCTCTTTCCGAGGTAATTTGAAATGAAATAGAGTAAATCTAATGTGGCATTTTCTTACAAGTAAAGTAACACTTTCCTACAAATCTGATGCATCTATCTGATATAATTTAATATAATATATTGGTGAACATTCTGGGTTATAATATAGAAATAAAATAGCGTATATCCTTCAGACAATGTTGAACTGGAAGATCATCACTGGAAAGGGGTTCTTCCAGCCATGGATAAGATCTTTGGGGGGGGATTGTCTGACTAAAGACTAACATAAATGATGAATTAGACAAAGCACATCAATAACTCTCCGAGTGTCTGCTTAATGAGGCATATAAACGAACAGATAAGAAGTTAGTCTGGACAATCCCATTTATCAGTTCTCCAGAGTGACCTATATAAAAAAGGAACAGCCAGTGATTTTATACCTTTCAAACAAACGCTGTATTGCTGTGTGCAATGCTGTTCTAGTCTATAGTCACAGAAGGGGTTTTGGCAAATAATAGACAAATAATCTATTAAAAGCACTTATGGTGCTATGTGTCATCTACTATGTGTTATTTAAACAGGCCTTTTTTGTTTTTTCAACCAAGCTCTATTCAACTTGTGACTTGATTCAATGAGAATCCTTTGATCTCTAACTAATTCTAAATTATGCACCATTTTAATGCATATGCACCCCATCATGATGAATTATAACTAAATCTGCTTGATCTGTTCCAGGAAAAAAAAACAAAAAAACAAACAAACAAAAAAAGTGTAGATTTACACAAGACACAAATTAATATGCATGAAAATGTGACAGTGAAGACCACAAATTAGCATAAATTGATTTCCAGTCAGTCTTGTTTCTCAGATAAGCATAAGAAAAATTTAAGTGAGAATTAAAAAACATGACTTTTCATACTATTTGTAAGGGATAATCAACGGCTAGAACCACCAGACGCGAAGCGGAGGGTGGTTGCTGCCGCGAAGTACATTTAAAATCCTTTAATGCACGGCTAGCCGTTGATTATCCCGCTTATTCCATGGTCATTTGCCAAGTTATAGACAAGTTGAAACTCGTATTGCTCTTTGCAGCACAATATTTGACCGAATGGGTAAAAATGAGTTATTTTCATCAGTTACGGCTCGTTAGCATTAGCATTCTGCCCGCTTCAAATCATACACAGAGATGAAATAGTTTTTGTTTAATAATTTATTTGATTGAATTATAGCATGTATTTCAATTAATTATCTATCGAGAGAGAGAGAGAGGGAAATGACCCTTGTGTGTACCTGCTTGCTGCGTTTGCATGTCTCTCTCTACAAACAATTACTTCAAAAAAAGCGATTTTACCACCTCGTTGCTGGGGATTATAATGTAGTGATCTAGTATCTAGGCTATTTTATAGTTAAAAATCGCAGGGAAGTGTTGACAAAAAGTTTGTGTGTGTGCAGCGCAATCAGTGATCTTCTAACACTCTCTCTCTCTCTCTCTCCCTGCATGTGTGCTGGTTTAAAGCAGCGTGGCGTGACAAATCTCTGACAGAGAACTGCTGCCGGATTCTATATATGATGTACTGACACAAATTTCAAATCATTTTCAATGGTTGCTTTATCGCGTCCAGTGTAGACATACATTAGCTGTTGTGGTGCGTCCGGTGTAGACACTCACCTATCGAGAAGAACCAAAGCAACCTTGGCGCCCGATCGCAGGCCTTCTGGTCCTTGAGTTCTCTCCAGCGCTGGAAAGCTGATCCGATATTTACACGGGTCCTACTTCTTGCCTCATCCTTCTGCAGACATTTTCCACTTTTGTTTTTTATCCGCTGTCTCTATCTGTCTGTCGCTCGGCTCGGCTGTTCACTGAATGCTCTCTCCTTCATATCATGAGTAGACAAGCCCCTTACTGCTGATTGGCTACAAGTTTGTTTTGGTACTCGTCCCCGACTCAGTTTTCTAAAGCGTTTTTGAAAAATTACATACCCCACCTTTAAACTGACCTGGAACTACCTGTGCATTAAACGGTTTTACTGCATACCTGCCAGCCAATCAGAATCCAGTATTCAGACAGACCATGGAATAATAAAGTTTTACTCTCCTCATCCTAGTTTTATCAGCTTATTCATAAGTTCAAGGAATAGTTCACCCCAAAAAAATGCACATTCTCTCATTACTTTCTTTCGTCCATTGATCACAAATGAAATAGTTTTTACTGGAGTAATTGGTTGATGTTTATTGTTAGGAACAGACACACATTTAACTGATCTGGATCAAACCTCTTTCTGGAACTGATTCATCTGAATAAATAAATAAATAAAAATAAAAATAATGATTGTTAATGAATCAGACATGTGTAGCTCCAAGAGAGTGGATGCCGAGAGTGGATTCCAAGAGGGACTTAATGTTAAATTTTTGTCACACAAAGCTATCATGTGGTTGATAAAGCTATCACAGAGGCTTTGAAACACACCACACAAGTGGTCGGGATTTTTGAAAATGATTATTATTATTAGTAGTAGTAGTAGTACCAGTTTTTGTTCACTTAATTATTTTAAAAGTAGTGTCTAGGGCACCGACATCTCAAGAAACAACATGAGGGCAAGTAAAAATTTCTGAACTATTTCTTTAATATTAGATGTCATGGTCCACATTGGTTTGCTGCTTACTGAGTGGCCTAGACAGAAAGAAACTCCAAGACATCCTTTTCAGAGAATCGTCTGTCTATAGATCATGTCCTTCCATTGACTTCTGTGTCAGTATATGCCTCATTTGCCATGGAGGTCAGGGTTTGAGATCTTGAAGTGATGAGGCAACACTCATCTGACATGCCCGTGTCATCATCGTGATGAGATGTCTTGGAGACTGTGACACTCGAAATCCAACCACAGCACAGTTTTCTTTATAAGAGTTTCTCAGTGAGTACTGTATTGCTAACATAGACTCAAGAAAATGTTTGACACGGGGATGTAAAATATGAATGCACCATTAAATCTCAGGTTGCTGAATGATAACTAAATCCGCTTAAGCAGTTCCAGAGTGGGGGAAATTAGTTCAACAAGCCACATAAAAAAATGTGTAAAAATGTGACTCTGATGCCGAATCCACAAATTCCTATAGTTCCAAAACTTGACTTCTTGATTTCTTCTTGTTTCTTGTGAAATTCAGCCAATTTATAAATTAAAAGATTAGTTCACACTAAAAATGCACATTCTTTTTTTCCTTAGAATATGAATACAGAAGGAATAGCTCAGCTGAAAATACAGGCCATCCAATATGTAGATGAGTTTGTTTCTTCATCAGAACCGATTTGGAGAAATTAAGCATTTCATCACTTGCCCGCCAGTGGATCCTCTGCAATGAATAGGTGTCATCAGAATGTGAGTCCAAACAGCTGATTAAAAACATCACAATAATCCATGTGGCTCCAGTCCATCAATTCCTGTCTTGTGAAGTGAAAAGCTGCATGTTTGTAAGAAACAAATCAATCATTAAGAATTTGATGTGAGAGGGCAACAGTGGATGGACTTTTTAATGGAGGAAGCTCTATTTTGGATTATGGAAGATTTTGGCCAGAAGCAAAGTTAAAGTGACAGTTTCTTATACAAACACATAGCTTTTTGCATCAAAAGACATCAGTTGATGTTGTGGGTTGCTAGTGGATTATTGTGGTGTTTTTATCAGCTGTTTGGACTCTCATTCTGACGACACCCATTCACTGCAGAGGCTCCACTGGTGAGCAAGTGATGTAATGCTACATTTCTTGCTTTACAGACATACATGACTGCTTTCTAGGTACGTTTAACGACACTGCACACATGTTGGATTCAAACCTCTTAATTTTCTATGCAGACTATGCTCAAGTGTGGTTAGAAAGTGCTTTCAAATAATCTCCCTTTATTGTGACTATAATGACATCTGCCTCGATGGCAGCTGGTTGTCTTATACTCTCTCTCTCTTCCGTCCTTGTCCGTGGCTCCAAAGGCACAAAAGATGTCAAATGGATGTGAGAAAAAAATCCCCTGTCCCCTATTTATCATTCTTAATCATTTCCTGCAGATTTCTTAAGACCACGATTATTGAATGCATCTATCTTTTTCTCGTTCGACGGCTGGACAGAGACGGATCGCGTCAGCGCAGAGATTTAAGGACTTCCCCGCACCATCAGATAGACGCTGACAGTCCTTAATTCTTCTAAATGCTAACTGCCCTTTGTCCCGGGTAAACAGCAGACAGACATGTGCACACACACACATAAAGTACCCAGTGACACAAACTTGAAAGTGCAATGTCTATTCCTTCTGAATGAACAATGTGTGCATTGTGGATCAGGAGCATGTGGATTGTGAGACACAAAGTCACATGCACAGAGAGAGACGGAGTGTGTGGACTATGAATGAGAACGGGTTGTCAGTCAGTGTCGTTCACACAGCTTTATTTCGAAAGGGCTTCATCATGCGTTTAATTTAAATTTGACACAGATTTTCAAGGTAGCATTTTTGTAGACAAAAGTCTTCAACCTCCATTTAAATTCTGATCAAACATACAGTGATTCTTAATTTTGACACATTGCCCTTTTCCTTTAAAGGGATAGTTCACCCAGAAATTTTTATTCTGTCATAATTGTTTCATCCAAACCTGTATGATTTTCTGTCTTCTGCGGCAAGACAAGACATTTTGAAGAAAGGTAACCAAACCATTCTATGGAAAACAAAACAAACATACTTCATATGAAGACATACTTCATTGAAGACATATTTCTCAAAATATATTATTTTGTGTTCCACAACAGAAAGAATGTCAGTTTTGGAATGACATGAGGATGAGTAAATTATTTTTAGGTGAACAACGCTTACTACAACAACATGTGCTCAAGCTGCATTAAGTGCATGAGTTTGTGGAAAACCAGATGATCATGTTCACCAACATGATTCAAAATCATCCAAAGACATTTTTTTCCCCAGATGTTTTTGTACAATCTGTTAATGTGAAAGTGTTTTTGGTCCCACTTTATATTAAGTGGCCTTAACTACCATGCACTTACATTTAAATTAATCATTTGGTACAGCGCACTTCTTGTGTACATACATGTTTTTACATTGTACTTATATTTTAAATATACCTGCATATAATTACATCTGTAATTAATTTCTGTAATTACATGTATAGTTACACTGTTGACCCATACCTTACACCTTAACGCACCCTTAAACCTACCCATACCTCCAAACCTGCCCCTAACCTTACCCATATCCCACCCCAATAGCAGCAAAAGTGTTTTGCAATACACTTTGAACACAATAAGTACATTGTACTTGTTTTTTTATGTAAGTTCATAGTAGTTAAAGCCACCTAATATAAAGTGGGGCTGTGTTTTCTTATGAGATTAGGATGGTCTGAACAAAAGCACATGTCAGTGTCACAATTTTGCCTATTTGACTTCTGGCAAAATCTGTATACCTCCTCTTGTAAACTTTTCATTAAAACTCAGGTTTTAATGATGCACTTTCAGTTTTTAGACCCCAGTGCACAAACACTATCAATATTTCCTAAAGATTAAGAATAGAGGGAGATCTTTGCAGTTAGTTACAGCTGTTAGTAAAAGTCGTTTTAAGAGGAGAGTTAATTTTCACTTTACTAAACAACATAGAGGAGAAAAAGCAAAGATAAGGACCACATTTCTTTACATAATCACCTTCCTCATGAAACTTTCAGCTAAAGTGAATAATTTATATACCTAGCTATATTCAAAATCACGTTCAACAGCATTAGAGTCAGCTCAGATCAGTGGTGCCATCGCTATATGAGAAGTGAGGCAGAAGCAACTTAATATATAAATCATTTATTCAGAGTGTCACACATTCCTCCTCAATTTCACTTATGTAGATGATGGATAGATAGACAGACAGACAAGAATGGTGTACAATTTCCATTGCCATTAGTAGCCATTTATGCTTTCCTTTAAAATACTGTTTAGTTTCCTGAGATGCAAAAACCCAATTAACCATATTTTTATTTATTTATTTTTTATGCATTCATTTATTTTTTGGGAGGAAGGGTTCAGATTGGAGCTTTAAGACCAATTAAATATGGTTTGCCTTTTCACAATGATCTGGACACTTTAGTAAACACCACAACGACCGTTCCACAAAATTAATGATATGCTTTACTAAGGTTGTAATTATTAGCTGAAAAGCATTTATGTATTATCATGGGTGTAACAGAGCCTGTACTAATCAGAACGCATCATTAAATATATATAGTGATATAATGCATAGCATGTGGAGAATCTCATGATTTGATCGTATCATGATTTGGTTTGATGGAAGTTGTGGCATGATGGTTTGCACACGTGTCTTGACTCATCGAGGCATAGTGTGCAACGTGAGTGTGAAGCTGGCTCATATCTTTCACTGTTCCCATTAGAAAGAACCAAAAATAAAACAAAAAGTCATTGACTTTTGTTATTAAAGAAACATTAGCCAATAGCACCATAGACATTAAAATGTAGCAGTCGTAATTGCAGAGGCCAGCATTTACTGGGTGAAAATGAGACCAGATTAAACACAATTATAACTGGCCCCACAGAGGTTGATCATCTGAAACATGGTTTAATTACGGTGTTACTTAAAGTATTAAATCCATTCCCTTCTTAGCGCAATAAAGCACCTTATTAAGAAATAATGGCCTTGTGCTTCATGTATATGGCCACAACATCCAAACCAAACAACTTTCATTAAAGAACTGTTACCTTGCAAGTCTACTGTATTTGTCAGCCTAGTCCATGGCAGTTTTTTTTTTTTTTAAGTTAACTTACATTTACCAAGGTCAGAAGAGGTTGTGAGTTCCTCCATATGTAGTTATAGATACTCATTAAATATTGATTGTGTTTTTGTTTGCAGAACTTTGGAAGTTATAGCCTAATCATGCCTCAAACAAGTGCTTTGCCTCATCGCTTCACCCAGTGGGATTCACAGTCTGAAATATCACACGGCCTTTGGCCTGGAATTCATATGCATGGATCATAATTTAGCTAAAATGGCCAAAAGTAATGGCTATAATGTATCCTGATAGAGGTATGTGGGAAGTTTCATTTCAGGTCAGGATAGGCCCACTTATTTGAAGTCCACTGCAGATTGCAATAAATAGAAATGCATTTATTAATATGAAGGATTTTGATGCGGTTTATGGATTGGCTTAATTAAAATGGTAATTTTATGGTAATGGTCTCTCTACATTTCAGGTCTTGACATTTTCCTGTAGCAATAGATCCATCTTGTAAAAACAAAGTTTTGGTCCTCAAATTTGATTTCATGGCTGTGTCATAAACAAAACAGATCACCTGTGCTTTGCTCGCTAATAGGTTCAACAGATATTGAACCATGTTGAAGAGATTGAAGTATTATGTGGTGAATACATATTAATGGATTGCTATTATTAAGTTATTGCAGAGGGATATGATATACCCAAAACAACAGAGGATGTATGCAAGCCTTTTAGCTCGTTCTTATGAATAAACCTCAGGTCTGGAAACTTATTTAGTGCTTAAATATTTTTTTTTTTCATTATTTTTGTCATTTTTCCCAATATAATTGTTTAAACATCCTTAAAACAAGGAAAATAAAAACTGCACAAAGTAATAAGCTTAAGAAAAAAAATTAGACTACTTTGTACAGGTTTATTTTTATTTTTAATGGTTATTAATTTGCATCGAATGAACAGTAATTAAATCTGACTGTTAATGTTATATCTCAAGATGTTTTATTACAATCCTCTAGTGTTTTCTTTTTAATGTAGCATATGCACAAACCTGCACTTGTGACCTGTTTTAGCAGCAGCATTTTTCTCTAAAGTTCAGTTTATCATTTGTATTTGTTAATTAATTTCTGCATTTTAGGATTATTTGCCAATTGAAATATTGCAAAAGACATTTTCTTCTAAAACACTAATGTGTGGGTAATGTGCATTTGAACTCCTATGAAGCCATTTTCCAGGAAATTTATGAGTGAAGGGCATGTGATACAAATTTCCCTCCATCTGATTCTGCTTTCTAAAAGCCTCATTCTGTAAACGCTGCCTCTAAACACATTTTAACGCTGGTGAGGATGAATACCACGAATCAATTGGCCAAAATTGCTAATATTTTATAAAAGCTCACGTTTAGTGGAAATAAATCCAAATGGTTAGTATCAAGAGTAAAAAAGAGAGCAACTTACAGAGATGGAGAGAGAGATCTTATTTTCAGAGCTAGCACATTTTTATTGCTCTCAGTATGGTCACAACTCTTGGAACGCTGCTTTGCATCTTTTCCCCTTCATATTTAACTTTCAAGATGTGACCATTTTTATTTTAATTTCCCTCAAGTTTTGGAGGAATGATTGTTGGTAGGCGCCCCTTTCATTTCCACTCTGCCCTTCAGATGTACGTCAAATCCATCATCGGCGGAAAGGCAAAGCAGGACGTGTGGCATCATTTACTGAATGCTAAATTATCAGACTTTTGAAAGCGTGATTAGCTTTTTGTCATGCTGTCCCGCTCATTTTCTGACAATTACGTGTTTTCAGTGCTGATTCCCAAACGCGCCGTTTGTTGTTTTGTTTTTTCAAATGTTGCTCAAAAACACTCATTAACCCTCATTAAAAATCAACTGCCTGGCATGTTTTGGACTATGTTTGAATGCACCGGCCAGCTAATCGCAGTGAAACTGATTTTTATGGCCGAATTTCAATGTTTTGGCCGTAACATCTTGAATACGGTGTGCTAAGGATGCAACTGCCATTGGTCCATCCCGTGTGCACTCTGACAGACTGTGCTGAGGGAACCAAAGCAAAGCATCAGAGGTGTGGAGATCTCTTTTCAGATTTGAAAGGCAGCCTGGAAATATCCAGCACACACCATATACAATATATCTGGAGAATATCAAGTATCCCCAGTGGGTGTCAATCACTACATTTCATCATCAGATATGTTCGGTATTTTACTGTGAAATTCCCTGCAGGTCTCCACAGTCCTGTGGAAAACATCTGTAAATTTCACCCTAATGGTCTGTTCGGGATTTAGAGACTATTGTTTGGAGGAACAAACAAATAAATACAATACAATCTATGTTTTTAGTTTTAGGTTGAGTGTCACGTTTCAATGTCAAGGCCTTCTTAAAATTACTGTAATTATATATTTACATTTACGTTTAGTCATTTAGCAGATGCTTTTATCCAAAGTGACTTACAAATGAGTACAATGGAAGCAATCAAAATCAACAAAAGAGAATTGATATTTCAAGTACTATAACGAGTCTCTGTTAGCTTAACGCAGTACACATAGCAAGGTTTTTTAAAAATCATATAAAAAAGAAATCAGAACAGAAAAATAATAGAGCAAGCTAGTGTTAGAGGCCATTTTTGCTTTTGTTAATTGTATAATAAATAAAAAGGGCATTCTCCTCAAAATTGGAGGAAAGGTTAAGGAATTACAGATCTTCAAGGGACCATAAGTAATTAGACAGTTGACTCAAAGCCATTCCATGCACAGATATGGGCTATTCTTTCGTTATGGCTACATCAATTAAGCAGGTAAACGGTCTGGAGTTGATTCTAAGTGTGTCATTTGCATTTGGAAGCTGTTGCTGTGAACCCACATCATGCAGTCAAAGGAGCTCTCCATGCAGGTGAAACAGACAATTGTTAGGTATCAAAAACAAAATAAATCCATCAGAGAGATAGCAAAAAACATTTGGAGTGGCTAAAGCAACAGTTTGGTACATTCTGAGAAAAAAAAATAACACACTGGTGAGCTCAGCAACATAAAAAGGCCTGGACGTCTACAGAGGACAACAGTGGTGGAGGATCATCTCCATGGTAAAGAAAAAACCCTTTCACAACATCCAGCCAAGTGTAGAACACCCTCCAGGACTGTCAAAGTCTACAATCAAGAGAAGACTTTACGAGAGCAAATACAGAGGGTTCACCACAAGGTGCAAACAAAGTCAGATTAGACTTTGTCAAAAAAACATATAAAAAAAGCCAGACCACTTCTGGAAAAGCATCCTTTGGATGGTTGAAATTAAGATCAACCTGTACCAGAATGATGGGAAGAAAACAGTATGGAGAAGGCTTGGAGCAGCTCATGAGCCAAAGCATACAACATCATCTATGAAACACGGTGGAGCAGTGTGATGGCATGAGCATGTATGGCTTCCAGTGGCACTGGGTTACTAGTGATGACGTGACAGAAACAGCTGGAAGAATTCTGAAGTGTACAGGTATACAGTATACTCTTTGCCCAGATTCAGTCAAATGGAGCAAAGCTGATTCGGCGGCGCTTCATAGTACAAATGGACAATGACCCAAAACATACAGCAAATGTAATCCAGGAGTTTTTGACGTTAAAAAAGTGGAATATTCTGCAATGGCCAAGTCAATCTCCTGTGTATAAAAACGGTTGTAAATCCTAAGCATTTTATGTTATATTTGTTCAACCCCTTGACTTAAAGCTTAAAGTTTGCACTTCAATTTAATCTTGATTGTTTCATTTTAATTCTATTCTGGTGGCATACAGAGACAAAATTATGAAAATTGTGTCAGTGGCCAAATATATGGACCTGACTGTAATTTGAAGATAAGATAAAGGTTAATTTCCAAATATTTCCAACTATTTTGCCACAAAGATTGTGCAAAATTCAGTATTTAAATTTTAACTCCTTATTATATATATTTTTTAATTCTATAACATTGTGACAAACTTTGAAAACCTTGCCTGAAGAACAACTTTTCTATTAATAATTCTATTAATAATTCTGCTTGCATTCAAACTTGAATTCTGCATCCTGTTTGCTACCTACCAAAATCTGTTCAATTATTGGAATTTGAAAGGCATTTGCTTTATAAATCTCAATGATGCACAATTGTGTTACACATACAGTGCTGGAGCCTTTGCAATCCCAAACATGAATATAAAGTCCATCTCAACAGAGCACATGAGGAGTAGAATAGGCAAAGATTGATGCAGTCATGCAATGGAAAGACATACTACAGAGATGTAGCACTAAAAACTGGCCAAATTTAACGATTTTGGTCTGATAGGTTGTTTGATTAACTGCTTCTTTAACTAAAGCTCTTTTAGAAGCAGAAGATTTTGCATTTAGCGTTTCCGCCTAACAGTGTTCAAACACATAAATTATCTGCCTGCTAAAGTGACTATTTGGCTGTAAATATGATGCACTGATTAATTACTCCGCAAACCATATATATATTCTCTCAGCCTCAGCTGCAGGCTGTGCTGTAGCAGAAAGAAATGTGTATATTCTGGAGCATCTGGGTTTGTTTATTCATTCATTTATTCATTTTGCCACTTATCCAAGCTGCTTCATCAATTGTAGGATATCAGGGATTTCTTGGAATGTCATTCCGCAATGCAACGTCGTAAGATTGGTGAACCACTGTAGAAATCACCTCTGATGATATGAATGCCAATACTGTGTAAATTGGAGCACAACTGCCAGGCTAAAAGTGCAAGAATGATTTTATTATTATCAAACAATAATTTGATGTAGATGGCGGCTGGGTTTGAAGATCACATACGGAAATATAATGACATATGTCCCTATATCAGTAGTGATGTTGTCATATATGTTACATATAAGGCAATATATTATTATCACATATATCCATCTTCTGGATATATGTATGTATATGTTTATAACATATATTAAATTATAGTAAAATTTGTATATAAACATATATTTAAAGTATGTATATGGTTAATTTTTATATGGTATTGCATGTTATGGCCATATATGTTAACAAAATATATCAACATTTTATATGGTACTATATGTTTTGACCATTTGTTAACCATATATATTGAATTTATATATGCAAGTTTATATGCCTAAAATATACTGATCATAGTAAATCATATAACAAAATTACTTTTTGCTTAACTTTATTCATTGTTTCAATTCCGTTTTCTGGGGAAAAAGTAGAGATGAATGTGTAACGTTCAAAAAAATGGCATTAAGCCTAAATGTCAGTGATTGGATGAGGTATTTGTCATCTGCGTTAAGATGTTTTTCTTAGCAAGTGGAAGGATAACAAATGTGCCAGCACCTTCACATAAAGTTTAAACGACAATGATTTTATAGACAGGCACGAAGACAGACCAACATCACTGAGTGGAGCACTGGATGAAACTCCCTTGAATGAGCTGCAGTGGTGCAGGTAATTTAATTTACACTAATTTAACGCACTCAATGCTTTATTAAAATGCATATGCTAATATTACATAGAAACTAAGTGTTATATGATTGTTTTGGACTGCAAGAGCCTCTGTCCCTATACAGATCTGTTTCAAATATTCTCTGTCAGTGTTTATGTTGTGATTACAGCTGCATTCATGTGTTTTGCAATTTGCTCGCGTAAAAAGTTAATTTTAACCATTTACTATTGGTTATCCTAATCTGTATAGAGATACTGTAAGCTCATTGTTTTCACTGGATAAGCAATGCAACATTTGAAAATTAATTAAAGCTCTCTGACAAAAGTAATGGAGCAAAATTATAATGTTTATCTCTGGGATGTAGTCTAGTCTAGACTATAACTATAAAGCTGCACAAAATGCAATTACTCAAATACAAGCACCTTTAATTCATACAGTACTGTAATTATAGTTATATTGCACCAAGTATATTGACATGTCAGTGAGATGTCTATGGTGGGTGCATAAGCAAATACATGTGCATTTTACTTAAAGGTACAGTACACTAAAAGACGTGACTTTGGGGTTTTGAAAACATGGTTAACCTATGGTCGTCAATTTTGTTCATATCTTTGCTGATAATTGTGCTTTTCCTGTTTGTGTCCCTTGAAAAGGTAATGAGTCCAGAAATTCTCAGAAAATAGAAATGGAGGCTGAACCTGCAGATTGCGGATGGCAGTGTTGTGAATGATGGAGTATCTACCCAGAAAAGGTTGCATATTGTATTGAAAGCAAAACTACCATCTGCAATATACATGTAAACAAATCAACTGCACTTTTTAGTTTCTTTTCTCCAGGCCAAAACGATGCCCTCATTAGTTATTATAAATGTCAGCTATTTATTTCATTTATGCTAAATAGCAAATGAAATTGTAACCTTAGTTGTGAACGCTGTCATTGAACACTTGGGTTACTGTAGTATAATTCTTCATGCCTGTAGAGGAATATTATTTGCATGGGCATGTAGGCTGTTGTTGTTCTGCCTTGCCTTTAAGAAGGTGGAGCTCAGATCAAGTGGTATCTGGGAATATTTTACAACTACAACTTATAATTATTACATAAATAATTAGTATTCTACAGTCTTTTAAATAATCAATAGTTTTAATACTCAATATACACTACTCATAAAAAGTTATTTATGGAAAAATGTCACGCTACATTGAAATGATTTCATGAAAGTAGGGCATTTAAGTAGAAGCATGCAGTGGTAATTTCTTCATCTCAAACAAACGGTGGTGGCCATACCACAACAAAAATGTCAATGTCTCAATGACTTGTCATGTGTCCTTGAGCATCAATTACAGTTTTGGATAAATGCCAAGAAAAGCAGCATGTGTTAAGTAGCACTAAGTGCATTCAGAGCTTTTAGGTTCAAAGTTGTTGAGCTAAGGCCAAAATGTATGCCAGTATCTCCATAGGTTTGTCTCAAAATTATAAAAATAGCACAAAATACTATATTCAGTGTGAGCACATGCAGTTTGGGAATTTATATGTTGTTAAGGTTAAATAGCATATATGCATGCTTATATGGCACATTGTCTTAGTTTATTTTATTAATTTTTTGGTGCACTTTATTTAATTTTAATTGGTGGTATTTGTTTTTTTTATCAGTTTTTTCTATTGTATGTATTTATTTAGTGTAAAAAGTGATTTTGTCAAACAAGTTTTGAAAATATTTTTTTTTATACTTTCACGTTTATTAGTTTTTAGACCTTAAACCATATATTGTGTCTAATAAATAATAATAAAAAAACATAACATGTTTTGCAAAGAATGCATCTTTTTAAAAGATTATATTTGAACTCAATTCTGTCCTCGCCTCAGTCTTCTGTCCTTGAATGAATGATGCTTGTCCTTCAGATGCAGGTAAATGGCTGGAGGGTTTCACACTTCTGTGTTGAGCTGTTGGCTTATAAGGGATTGTTCTTTTTCCTTGATGTCAGGTTATTCTTTGTTGCATTGAATTGCATAAACTGCATTGCTTTGCTGTATAGCTGTCTGATCTTTCATGTGTTATATTTGTCTATAAAATTTCACCTGATATATTATATAACAAATGTAGAATGCAAATGTTAGTCATGTAGGTGTTTAGCGCGTTAAAATTGTCATTTTGTCTGTCGAGAATGACTGATGTAATTAAGAAATTTCAGTTCTTTAATCAGGACTCTAATTAATGGTAATCAGATATGAAACATGAGCCTGTTTTCACAGTAAATTAATCTGACACTCAGTAACTGACATGTAAAAAGTGTTTTAAGTGATTGTTTATGAATGTTTAACATTCCAGTAAACTAAATTCAAATAATATTTTAAGAACAGTTATTTAATTTACTTTTTTTTTTTTTTTTTTATATTAAGGCACATGCATAGGTGGGTGTTCAATAATAACTGCAATGATATTCATACATCTGCTGTACTTATGCGATTAGTAACTTTGTATGTTTTTAAGTAAATGAAGCAAATGAAAGAAATCTCCATCTAGTTTTTTTTTAGCATCTTGCAAACATAGACAGAATATGTTTCTGTATGGAAAGCTGTTGCTAAAAACAGTGACACACCTAATGGCATAACATATCTGTAATATTGATTGTTTGTTATGTAATGGGTCTAACTGTTACATTTAATTATAGTTCTATTGCTGCAGACAGTAATGATGTTCTGGGACAGAGGAAGCCTTTCATGGAGAAAGATGCCTTGCATTCCAAATCCCCACAGAGGCCAAATCAACTGAACAATACCGTGTTCAGTCCAAAGCCGGTTTCCACCCCAGCACAGGACTTAATATATATGCACAGATCTGCAGAGGTCACAAGCTGTAAATCACAAGTCTCTCACTTTGTTTGACTCCACAGAAATGGCCAAACAACATGGATTCTGACTGCTGATACTGTATTAAACCTATTATTATTTGTGATTAGCTTTCCTGGTTTAACTATGTGATAATGTGCATGATTCATTACTCTAAGAATTAAGAGTTTGCAGGTTAATTTGCAAAATAGCACTTGAGTCTTTTGAAGTTCAAGCAGTGATTTTTTGTTTAATTTCAGAACGCTTGAGATTAAATTTGATGATTGGCTACAAGTGTTTTTAAGTAGGCCTATGCTGTTTTTGAAGAAGTGTATCCTGTTTACTCAGTAAGCAACATCTTCAAACAATTCATACTTGATTGCAGAAATATTCTCAGGTAAAAAAAGCATCAGTGCTACAAGCTTCTTAATAAATAGATTAGCTATTGAAAAGTTGCATAATTTGAAAATGAGCAACGCTTTCCACCTGTTGAAAAATATATGGTAAAGTGGTGATGCTTCTACCAAATGTTCAGATGAAGACAGAACATTCTCTCTCAACATATTCAATCAGATGGGTGTAACTGATTACATGTAATCTGGATTACATAACCAGATTCCCAAAATGTTGTACTTAGAGTAATAATTAAATTATTAGTAGTAAATATTCTAAAATGCCCGCAATTCGATTAGTTGCTTTTTTATAGATTACATGATTGCAGATTATTCACACAATGACAATACATTATTCTTAATTTAGTTATTCTCCCTAATTCTTCTTCTTTAGGTCAAAAGTAATCTAAAGGTAATCCAAAAGTAGTCAGATTACATGATCTAATACAAGTCATCTAGATTACATTACTGACTACAATTTTAGTTTGTAATCAGTACCAGAAAACAATTTGTAAATAATCTTCCCAGCACTGTCAATCAGTCAAAATAACGAGAATCCACCAATATAAATTCTTAAAGGTTTAATGTAAGGTATCCTATTTAGCCTTAAGCCTGGCTCACACTGTGCGATTTTGGCCAAGATTTGTTTGTCTGAGACAAATTTAGAAAATCCTAAAATCCTAAAAGATTCCTATAATCCTAGGCTAAAATCGGTTGTCTAGATCGCTGGTTTGACATGTTCAACGACAGCCGATTAATGGCCGTTGCGATAAATTTTTTCCTCCGATTAAATTCTGGCAGTGTCAGAAGATTTCAGACACTTTCCTGCAGTGTGACATCTCCTACGACGACCGTCAAACCAAGAACCAATAGGAGCACTGAACTTGATGACGCAATTAGCACGACAACTTCAAACTTCAACTTCGTTATTTGTAAAAACAATATTTGTACAAAGTAAAGTTTACTTAAAGTTTATTTATTAAGGGGCAGGATGTTTAAACTCGAATAACAAAATTACCTCAAGTTCGCTCTGTAGAACTGGAAGTCCATAAAGTCCTCTTTTGCCCAGCCATGACTTGCTCCACACACGTCGTCTTTTTCATTTTTTTTTTTTTAACATCAAGGCATGTAATTAATAAAACTAATGCTACACGTTGCTGTTGTTTGCTAGCTACCATTATAGCGAGAGAACGCGGGTCACGTATTGATGACGTAAAACTCCGGACAAGTCTTCTTCTGTCGTACAGTCTGACATTAAGACAACTGAGATCCTACAGTCTGACATTGGGATCATGTTTGTACAATGTGACAAGCAACAATCGCAAAAGACTTTTAAAAATCGCACAGTGTGAGCCCGGCTTAAATCATATCGAACCAAATGTAAATTTCGAGAGTGTGTCATTCTCTACCAGTCCACGTGATTTGAACACATAGTATTGTCGGCTGAAACAAAACCTCATGAATTATTGTGGTCGTCTCACTCTCCATGACTGGAAACGCACGACTGCATATATGAATATAGCTTTTAAAGTGCTCACAGAGGATTTACACTTGAATCAGGAAGATCAAGTGTTATCTTTCTACTGTGGAACCTGGTTTTCTGAAAGCCAGAGAGAAAAAGAAACAGTGATTTCTGAAAGAGTTCTTACAAAAAATACATTAGCATGTAATTGTAGATGTCAGCGAAGAGATCTGCAATTGTAATGCAACCTGAACTTTTTAATGAAAATATGATGCTGTCCTGCTGAATCCTTGCTCCCGCCATGTGTTTTGATGACAGATTGCTAGGTAAGGACGAATTTCACTTCTATTTAAATCTGTAACATCAGTCAGTTCCACTGACGCTAACAGTACTCCTCAAAATAGGAAATGGAAAAAGAAAAGGAAGGATTAACCACATTAGTTGGGAATGCATATGGCTCCCTAGCACTGTGGCATTAACTGGGAATTGCATTGTGGGATATGTCCTCTGGGTGAATCATATGAATGGGTGCTCTTTACAGTGCAAAGGTTCATGCAATATTCAGTAGGCAGAGCCGTCTCCAGATATATGTATTCAAAGACAATCAGACTTCTCAGAACTTTGTTGAGGAAAATAGCCTGTCAAGACAATAGAATATTATTCATGCCAACGATGAGCTGCTCACACAAATCAACTCAACTGCTGTATCTTTATAAGTGATGATATGTTTCAGAAACGGATGTGTATAAAATGATAGGTGGAATTAAATTAGAGTGAACTGCCAATGGCGTTTGCCCTCCATTGCCGAAATAGAGAAATGGAAAAGTCAGATATAGAAGAGGTTTGGAAAGTTTGGTTAGTCATTTGTAATGACAGGTCTTGAGCTTGACACTCAAATTTACCCTCAAGAGAGAATGTGATTGCTGGGTCGATTTCACAGTTTTGCATGTGGACCATCTCTGAAAGTTATGAAATATACACTTGCTGAACGCCACTGATGCAGGAGTTAGGAATTGAAATGAGAATGCTTTTAAAATTCCAATTTAATTCCTGAATTTGAATTAAGGAACTTTTGCAGGATGCAACGTTGCATTTCAAATTTGGTAACTTAAGAAGTTTTTTTGCAGCTTATTCTAGCCAGAACCACTTAGCTAGAAAGCATCAGACAGTCATAAAAAGCTCACAGTTTGTTTTGTAGACCTGTAACATTTAAAGATGACAACAAAATGGCATAGATGTACAGCAAATCGGCTTTCAAATATAGCAAGTGCAGATTATTTCACAGACATAACTCGAAAATAAGCTTGAGGATAACTAGTGTATTTGCTGCTAAAGTGCTTCACACAAAACGATGAATATCTTTTAAAGATTTGATGCCTGTAAATTGGAAGTTTCTGTTTTCTTTAAAAGTGCTCACTGTATCAACCTGGTAGCTTGTAAAAGACTCTCTGACTCCTGGAGGTTGGAACTAGCAATTTTTGTCAGCTCTTGCCTTTTTGTGTGTGTGCAATATGCATCAGACGGTCAGTGAACAAACTGTGGGTGATCCGTGGGCGTGATGTCTGAATCTGAGAGCATTTATTCCCATTGTAGCTGTAGAGGCTGGGTGTTACATCTTAAAACAGTAAGATGGGTTTTGGGTGTTCCTAAAACCAGTGTCTGGATGTGACTTATTCATTATTCATGAGAAAGAATGTTCCCCTAAAGTCGAGGCTGGATAAGAGTGCTTGATAATGCTAAATAAATAAAGAATGCCAGTTTGGGGCACTGAATAAAAGCCAAGTGATCTAATTGTGCTTTCTCGGTTTTATACAATCTACAGTATGTATTTGAATGTAACTTCATTCAGTGTTTTAATAACTGAATATCTGGACCATGGAGTTCACAAGATATTTTAGGAGTAGATTTGGATTGCCGATGCAGAGCAATGTAGGTAACTGAGAGTTCCAGCTGTATGTGAACTTGTTAGTGTGCATATTTGAGCAATTTGTCAGCGGTTGAATCGTTTTCTGCTTAAATTTTTTGAGGAAGAATACTTCTGGCTAAATCCATTAGCAGTATGAGCTCTCTTCTAAAACCATATTTAGTTTTGAAGTTCTGATTTATTAAATGAATGCTTAATGAAGTTCAAGTTCAAAAGTTCAAGTCAGCTTTATTGTCAATTCTTCCACATGTACAGTACATACATACAGAGAATTGAAATTGCATTACTCTCAGACCCTTGGTGCATACAGTTAACATTAAACACGTTCAGATACAGATAAATACAGTTTAAACATATGTACATACAACTAAACAATTATACAAATGAGGATATTGTAGAAAAAAATAATTAGATCGATAAAGTGGCATAAGGCGCATGGCAGATAGAGTGCAAAACCAGTTAAATAAACAACACTGTGTAGATATATTTGTAGTGCAAAAGAGCTTATCAGTCTGAGGACATTGTAGAAAATAAAAACAAGAGAGATAGATAAAGTGCATAAGGCACATGGCAGAATAGATGGAGTGCAAACCAGTTGAATGTACAAAAAACAAAAACAAAACTGTGCAGATGTTTTGTTTTGTTATGAGTGTAGTGCAAGAAGAGCTTATCAGTCTGTTAAAGTGACAAGTCGAAGTGACTGTTCGGATAGTTTTTGTCAGACTATCCGAAGAGGTAATTTGCAGTCAATGTTGGATGGGTAGTGATCAGCCAATGCTGCACAAGTGACAGGTGCCGGTCACAGTTTGTTGGTCGGTGGGGGGGTTGTCACAGAGTCAGAGTTCCTAGTGTGTTGCTGTGTTAAATGGGGGTGAAAGAGGGGAGGGGGGGCAAGGACGGGAGGGAGTTCAGCTTCCTGACAGCCTGATGTATGAAGCTGTCCTTCAGTCTGCTGGTCCTCGCCTGGAGACTCCGCAGTCTCCTCCCTGATGGCAGCAGACTGAAGAAGCTGTGTGTCGGGTGGGTGGGATCGCCTGCAATGCGGAGGGCTTTGCGGGTGAGACGGGTGCTGTAGATGTCCTGGAGGGAGGGGAGAGAGACACCAACGATCTTCTCAGCTGCTCTCACTATGCGCTGAAGCGACTTGCGGCAGGATGCGTTGCAAGCGCCATACCACACAGTGATGCAGCTAGTCAGGATGCTCTCGATGGTGCCTCTGTAGAAGGTGCACATGATGGGGGCCGGGGCTCTGGCTCTTCTGAGTTTGCGGAGGAAGTAGAGACGCTGCTGTGCTTTCTTGGCCAGTGCTACAGTGTTGTTAGTCCAGGAGAGGTCCTCAGTGATGTGCACACCCAGGAACTTGGTGCTGCTCACTCTCTCCACAGTCGCACCGTTGATCGTCAGAGGGGCATGCTGAGTGTGTACTCTCCTGAAGTCAACAACAATCTCCTTCGTCTTCTTCACGTTCAGAGAGAGATTGTTGTCACTGCACCATCCGGCCAGGCGGCTCACCTCGCTCCTGTAGTTTGTCTCATCTCTGTTGCTGATGAGACCCACCACAGTCGTGTCATCCGCAAACTTAATGAAAAGGTTGGAGTTGTGTGATGGTGCGCAGTCGTGGGTCAGCAGAGTGAAGAGGAGGGGGCTCAGCACACATCCTTGGGGGGCCCCAGTGTTCAGTGTGATGGTGCTGGATGTGTTACTGCCGACCCGTACTGCTTGAGGTCTCCCGGTCAGGAAGTCCAACAGCCAGTTGCACAGAGAGGTGCTGAGCCCCAGCTGGACCAGTTTGTGAGTGAGCTGTTGAGGGATGATTGTGTTGAATGCTGAACTGAAGTCTATGAACAGCATCCTGACATATGAGTCTTTTTTCTCCAGATGTGAGAGGGCTGGGTGGAGGGCAGTGGTGATGGCATCATCGGTCGAGCGGTTGGACCTATATGCAAACTGGAAGGGGTCCAGGGAGGGGGGGAGGACAGACTTGATGTGGTGCAAGACTAGCCGTTCAAAGCACTTCATGAGGATGGGAGTGAGTGCTATTGGACGGTAGTCATTGAAGCAGGATGGAGATGACTTCTTAGGGACTGGAATGATGGTGGTAGCTTTGAAGCATGTGGGGACAACAGCCTGATTTAGTGAGATGTTGAAGATGTCTGTGAAGACCTCAGTGAGTTCCACTGCACAGTCTCTCAGTACACGCCCAGGAATGTTGTCAGGACCCGGAGCTTTGCGTGCATTGATCCTGCTGAGGGATCTCCTCACACTGTCCGGGGACAGCGTCATCACATGGTCGCCGGGAGGAGGTGGAGTCTTCTGTGCAGTGGTGCTGTTTTGTGCCTCAAAGCGAGCAAAGAAGGCATTCAGCTCGTTCAGCAGGGGGATGGTGTTGTCACAGGTCTGTGGTGGGGGCTTATAATCCGTAATGGTCTGTATCCCCTGCCACAGGCTCCGCGTGTCTCTGCTGTCGCTGAAACGATGGGCTATCCTCCTGGAGTACTGTCTCTTGGCCTCTTTGATGCCGCGGGATAGGTTGGCCCTAGCTGTCTTCAGGCCCTCCTCATCTCCAGCTCTAAAGGCAGCGTTCCGAGCCTTCAGAAGTCTGTAGACCTCCCCTGTCATCCACGGCTTCTGGTTGGCCCGGACAGTGATGGACTTTGTGACTGTTACATCATCAATGCACTTGGAGATGTAGGCAGTAACAGTCTCTGAGTACTCTTGGAGGTCTGTAGTATTGTTGTATGTGGCAGCCTGTTTAAACATATTCCAGTCAGTGGTGTCAAAGCAGTCTTGAAGTGCCTCTGACGACCCTTCCGGCCACACTTGAATCTGTTTGTGAACTGGTTTGGTGACTTTAACGAGCGGTCTGTATGCAGGCATTAGCATGACAGTGATGTGGTCTGAGGCTCCGAGGTGGGGGAGGGCCTTGTAAGCTCCTCTCTGGGTGGTGTAAACAAAGTCCAGAGTGTTTTTTCCCCTTGTTGGAAAGTCTATGTGTTGGTGAATTTTTGGGAACACACTCTTTAAGTCTGCGTGATTGAAATCCCCAGCCAAGATAAGAAAAGCATCTGGGTGGGCTGTCTGCTGCTCACTGGTGTGCTGGTACAGATCATTTAGTGCCTCACTCCTGTGGTTGTTGCTGGAGCTAGGAGGGATGTATACAGCAACGAGCAGTGTGGCTGAATATTCCCTCGGTAGATAGAACGGCCGGCACTTAATAATCATAAACTCCACCAGGGGTGAGCAGTGTTTGCAGACCACAACAGCGTCGCGACACCACGCATCATTGATGTAAACACAAAGCCCGCCGCCGCGGATCTTACCTCCCTCGACGAGAGCTCTGTCAGCTCGATAGCATGTTAGCTGGTCAAGCTGCATGGCGCAGTCCGGTACGCTGTTGTTAAGCCATGTTTCCGTAAACACAAAAACACAACAGTCTCTTACAGTCCTCTGAGTCGAGCGGAGTAGTCGGATGTAGTCCAGTTTATTGTCCAAAGAGCGTACGTTCACCAGTACGATGGTGGGGATAGCTGGCTTGTGTGGGTTGGCCGCTAGCCTAGCTCGGATACCTCCGCGCTTACCCCTCTTCTGCTTCCTCTCACGCCGCTTGTAACGCCTCCGCTGTGGGCGAGATGCAGTAGTGGGGGTCGGTGATGGAGAAGGCCTTCGGAGCAGACCGAGGTCCCGCAGCTCTTCAGTGTGCGCGGAGTTTAACTCTAAAAATGTGGTTCTGCCGACCTCGAGCAGAAACTCACGACTGTATGCGCGCTTAAAGACAGGTAGACGAGACGAAGATGTGCAAAAACATTGCGACTTACAAGACAAAAAACACGAAAACACCGGTTTGTCGGGAGAGAGAGAAGCTGCTGCGACTGCGCGCGCCGCCATCTTAGCTTATTTAGTGGTTAATATGTTTTCAGAATGCATGCTGAAAGTATTGAAAAACCATACCAATGGATTGCATGTCTAGGGTAACCAAAGTAAAGGTTTGCCAGTATGCCTGAAAGGACAATGGGTCTCATTCACTAATAAGTGCGTACGTTTTTCGTATTTATATGCACATTTGAACTTCTCACGAAAACTTTCTGCCTAATTCACAACACGTGCGTAGCACATGAGCTTGTTCTTAAACTCCTTCTTCTGTTAGTGAATCTGGAGTCTTCTAAAAGAGCGCCCGCGTGCACGAGGTTAGTGATTAATAGCATAATAATAGCATAATACACGCCCAAACCAGCTCCATATAAGGGCTTTCCGCAAAGCGGCACTCGTCTAGAGAAAGACAATTATGGCATCGAAACAAAAGACAAAGAAAAATAACTTTAACGATAATGAACGTGAGGTTTTGCTGTCGGAGGTGGAAGCCAGAAAAAAATTGTTATTTAAAAGCAACTGAACAGCCATTCGTCACTCTCAGCAAACATATTTGTGTGCCAGAGTCGGCGCCAGGGCACCTCCATCGGGGGGCATTTAAATTTCTAGGCGGGGGGCACAAATCACGTTTTGTGTGTGTGTGTGTGTGGGGGGGGGGGGGGGGGGGGGGGTGTATTCGTGAAGAGCGTGCAATCTGTGATCGCGTGCAGTTGCTGACGCTCGCTAAAGCGTTAAATTGCTTTCTTATGTGCGCTGTTTTATCGGTACTTTCGCTTTCAAAATCGATCGCGTTCAGCAAGGAGGGGAGAGGATGGAAAGTGGGGAGGCCCACGAGTGCCCCCCTTGGCGCCGGCCCTACTGTGCGCTCTCTAAAGACGCGCTCTCTCCTTAGAGCACGCGCCGCAATGTCTTCAAGCAGTACCAAGTGTGCCATGCCTCCAAACACAAGGTGAGAAACAATAATCACCGTTTATATAAGGATAGATCAGGTGATTTGTTGTTTGGACCTCTAATTATATATATATATATATATATATATATATATATATATATATATATATATATTTATGTAATTGGACCTCTAATTATACTGTATTATCAATTTTAAAGTCTAGTTAGGCTACTTTTCACCCACCCTGTACATAACATATCTAATTATATGTGGGGTTCTTTATACATGCTTATAAGGCCCTGGGCGTATATGATTATTGCGTACGTGTGGTATAAGTTGTTCTTGAATTTTTTCGTACATTTAAAATAAATTTTAGTACGAAAGTTTTTGATGAATCATGATTTATTCGTGAAAACGTCCGTACGCACATTTCACGCAAAAATTTGTGTGCACACATGTTTAGTGAATGAGACCCAATGTCTTTTGAAATTGGTTGTGGACAGTGCTCAAAAAAAAAAAAAAAGAAGTTTGCTAGAGCCTCCAAAATTTCAGTTTAACTCCTAGTGGTTCATTCTTTTGAGTTGAATCTTCTCAAAGAATCATTCAATTCATTTTCATAGTGTTTTTTTTTTTTTGAAGGAATGAAAATACTTGAGAAGGTTGGCTGAGTAAAAATAATCAAAAAAGAAAAGAGTGCAAGGGAAGAACTGCAGATTAAGTGGAGGCTACCAAGAATGCAAACGAGGCGGCGTAAAGCTGCAAACAAAAGGTTTGTACAGACGACATACAGTAAGCCACTTTCTCTTTCATTTTGCTTGCAGTAGCCTATATACTGCTAGCTGCAGTAGAAAATGCGGAGAATGATTGGTAGAGTGGATGGAAAGTGGAAAGTAGGTAGAGTAGCAATCACCATAACCACAGTAGAAGGCAGACGAACTCTCCAGTAAGAGTTATACTAGCAGTCATAAAAAACACAGCGAGTACCACAACGGGCTGACGAGGCCCAACAGGTAGAAAATGTAGGGGCTGTAAGAGATAGAGAAGCAGGGAACAGGAGGTGACGCCACAGGTGCGCTTGCAGTCATCAAGACCACAGGAGGAGAGCGAGTTTGAGTGACAGGCACTGATGCAGGTGTCTCAATGGAAAGAACTGAGCATTTGGGGAAAATAAATACGGCTTTTCTCATGATGGGTAATGGACCTGTAGTCAAAGAAAGGTAAATGGGGTACCACATTTATCAATGATGTAGCAACTGAAGGTGCAGTGGACACAGTGCACTTAGTTGAACTTAGTAGAACAGGTTTGAACAGAATTCTGAATTTTATGGTTATGTAGTAACTTTAGAACTTTTATTTTAATTTAGCTTTTAGGGAATCTATTCTTAAGATTCGATCTTGATATGATATTAATCAAAACGTATAATTTCTAAGGTTTTAACGACTTGTCCAGCAAGTCGTTAAATTCAGTATATCTTTAACAATTTTGTTTACCTTATTCGTGGCCAACGATAAAACAAACCAAATAGTACTTTATCAAAATTCATGAGCATAGGTAATGCGATCTTTGGCAAGTAGTTTAAGACTTGAAAATCACATAGCACCAGACAAAAGATTTCTTAATAAATCAAAGTTTATTTGCTACTCTACAACACTACTAAGCTAAAATAACACAAAAAACACACATTGCAGGCAATGAACTTGAAGGAAACTTAAACTAGCACTCTTTTGCTAGTTACTGAAACCTCACCCTGAGGGTGTTTCAAGCAGATAACTTGTCTATCTTTACTCTTAAAATTACTTCAGTTTCCAGCAGAATTATAAAGAATTGTTTGATTACTTGCTTTTAGTTGAGTTTGACAGCTGAGTGTTTCCACGCGGTCTCCACGGGGTCAGAGGGAACCTCCGACTGATTGGCTGCTGATGTGTCGTCGTCTGACGCGTTTCGAGGAATGCCCTTCGGTGGTTGGTTGGCTTCTTTGTGACGTGATGATGCTCGAAGTTCTTCCTTGAGTTCCTTTCACGTAGCTTCAGACTTTCAAGGGTTTCTTCAGAAGTTTGACTAAGTATTGATAGTTGTTCAATGCTCGGCCAGATGTTAATGGCTGAGAGCGCTTTGGCGTGACTCAATGAGACGAAGCCAAGGTTTTCAAAAAGCGCTCGACCAAGCAGCAAGCACCAGCACACCGCAGTTGGGTGTCTGTCTTTATTGGGCTGATTTCAGTCTGCCCCTTTTTCTGTTTGATCCAATCACAAGTGTTTCTGTAGGGTGGAGCCCTGCACGGCTCAGTTTTCTGTGCGTAAGTCCTTTGCTGATTTATTTCATAAAATGAAGAACATATCCTGGCAGATTCCTATAAGTGTTTTAATCATACATTACGATGAGAAAAGTCAACTTTCATCCACACCAAATTATTGCTGACACAACTAGCTTTCATTCAAAATCAAACACCAAGTATTTTGCATACCCAAAGTACATATATCAATTTTATCTATTACGCGGTTAAGGCATAGATTAAACGATCCCAAATTCTAAATAATCACACCAAGCATGTGAAACTAAACAATAGTGATCGGGAAAAATTAGACATCAAGAGATTACAACAATAACATGGATTCCAATAACACAGCAAGCTTAATTTAATTTCATAAAATACAACCTGAATATATATTGTAAATATATTGTATATATTGCTTTTGAGTATATTGCTTTAATAGCAGCAGCGATTATTATTTGTCCTTTTGTGAACACTTATAAAGGTCCGATTTTCTTTGTTCTGTCAATAAGAAGAAAAGGCGCGTTTCTCTGCTGGGGAGAAACAGGAGGTTATGGGAATGTCACTCCGGATGGCGATCTGGTGATTTTCTTAGCTCGGACGTATGGCAGTATCAGGAGATATCAGGGAGGGTCTGTGCCGGAGCCTTTCCAGATGCCACATGCTTTGTACTGTTGATTATGCGACTTTTATTTATGGTAAACCGGTCAGGAACAACATTGAAGGTTCTGTTCTAAATCCATTTCAGATGTTCCCTCAAATTTATCCTGGGTTTTAGAGGTCTCCTGAGATAAGGAGATTTAGGGCAGGAAATCGGAGAGCCAGTCAAATGCAGATGCTGGGAGTGGAAGTCTTAACTCCTGCTAAGGAATGTGCTGTCTTGAAATTATTGTGTGTGTCTACTAGGCACTACAGTTATGAGTTGTAATTTGAATTGAATTGACCATACAATGTTAAATCAAAGTTTGGAGTTGGGAGTTCAGCAATGCAGCAGATTCACAACAGATGAATTGCACAAAATAAGCACAAACAAATTACTTTTTAAGTACTTTGTCTTATTAGCTTGTGAAAAAGCTGAGCTGAACTGGTTGGGGGATTGCATTTGTGAATACTTCACACTATGTGGATATTTCTCACTATTTTGCCACTGTAAATTATTTTGTACTGTACTAATGCATAAAATTACTATAATATATTTGCAAATATTTAGGTTCACATGCATGATTCTCCAAAAAACGAAAAAACAAAGCTTCAGCCAGTTACTCTTCCTTGAAATGTGTATTTCATATCAGAATGTTTATTTTTGTCTTTTTCTGCATGATTTCCCCCATTGTCATTTTACTCAATACCCCGGGTTGCCAGTTAGTGGAAAGCACAGCGTAGTCATAGAAGCCACCAAACAAACTGTATCAGAGATTGCAGATTCTCCCTGACCTAAAAAGCCTCGGCATCCATAAAAATCTCTTTGACCAGAGAAATATAAAAAATTCAAAAAATCAACTCATCAATTTGCAGCATAAGGCTTGGCGCCTTCCATTGGCAATTGCGCTCATTCCTGTTATGTGTCCTCAATCTGGCATTGAGTCTGAGAGGCTGGGAGAAACAATTCTCTAATATTTTAAATTTGGACTGCAGTCCTCATTTCAACTACTAGCTATCAACATGACCATTAAGTGTTCTTTTGTTACAGTTATAAAATAAGTCAAATTTGAATTACAGTTCTGCATCCTACTTGCTACTAAAAATTCAATTCAGTCATAAATAGCACTCAACCCTGTTGTAGATATACAGGTACACTAGCATTCTTAAACAGACATTTAATCCATGCCTCATTGGGTGGGAAGGAGCCTGCTTTGAGAAAGTGAGAACATTTATGTGATATTGAACCGAAGAGCTCAATAATATGTCATAAAATCTGGAATATATTCAAGGCAGTGATACAGAAAGTCACAAAATAAAATTACTAGGCTCATTTTATTAATACATTTGCTGAGAGCACCTACTTGAGCGTAACTGAAAAAGGAAATCAGTAGAACTTACACTACTGATAGGGAAATCTCATGTGGACAACTTAAGGTAACAAGAAATACCAAACAGATATTTGAATTACATAATGAACATTACCATAGAAGATGTTAAATGGGCCGAAGAGATCTGACGATTCATTTAATTTACCTTTGAGAGGAAAATGCTATATTCTGACAGGAAACCGCCAATGCTCTTTGAGGCAAATACATTTCATTTTGAGATTCTCTCATTGTTGAGTGCTTGAGATGATTTAGGGTTTCAGTGATTGGAAAGCAGTATCTGAGATACTGTTAAACTAATGTAAAAACACCAAATATTGGTTCAGTGACATAATCCTATATCTGTCAGATTGAGTTATTAGATTTTCGAGCCAAGTAACAGACTCCAACAAGAGATTAATGTGAAAAGGGGGGTGAATTAATTCATCTTGCAGAAGTGACTGTTGTATTTGGCTGAAACTCAAACATTTCCCATGTTCTCAAAAAATAATTATTGGAGGTTATGAAGGGTGGTGTAGGTTGGTGCAAAGGAAGCTGAATTACCAGTGGTTTTGATCGGCAGGTGCCACAGTAAATTTGCTGAGACAGGAGCGACTCCAAAGTCCTGCTGGTGAAAGCGGCAAATACGGAGCAGCTGGCATCCTGGCAGGCATCGCTTTTGATATTACAATGAGAACCACATGGGCTGGAGTTGCTGGTGTTATAGGCAGTAACTATATTCAGATGGACTGCAGTAATCATATTGGTCTTCTTCCAAATATAAAAATATTGAGATCAAGCAGTTTACATGGGTTTCTAATTGAACTATTCTGCTTTGCATGTTGCAGAAGCATCATGATTATAAAAATTATTAAAATGCCTGAAAAAATGTGAACGAGTGGTGGCTACAGATATGGCCTGGTAACCAAAATTTTGCATTCCATGAACCATCACCATGCTTAAACCCATGTTTCTCATGAGAAACTATAAGAAGTGTACTTTGTATAGTTGCAAGAGCTAAATGACAGATTAATAAATTAGTAGCTGTATAATAAAAATAGAATAGCTCAGGAGGAGCCATTGTAAACATTTTTTAATTGGGCTAGTGTCATATTTACAATGAGACCAATGTGTTTTTGCAGTCCATGTAAACATAGCCTCTGAAGTAAACAAACGTTCCATGTATCTGATGATGTCAGCTTAGTTAAGTTGTTCATTTGGGGAAATTGGAAGCTTATTTCTGTAAAAGTACTTTTGACTTTTTTTCTGAGAATTGTAAGGTTCTCAAAAGTGCGCGTTATAAACTCGTAAGTTACATTTATCATTTATCCCATAATTCTAACCTTTCCCCTCAAAATTCTGAGTTTAAGTTGTGCATTTCTGTCATTTGACTTTCCATCCTGCAATTAATAATAATAATATTATTATTCGGGAAGTCGTGGCCTAATGGTTAGAGAACTGGACTCGTGATCCAAAGGTTGCGGGTTCGAGTCTCCGGCCGGCAGGAATTGTAGGTGGGGGGAGTGAATGTCCAGCGCTCTCTCCACCCTCAATACCACGACTGAGGTGCCCTTGAGCAAGGCACCAAACTCCCAACTGCTCCCGGGCGCCGCATCATAAATGGCTGCCCACTGCTCCGGGTGTGTGTTCACGGTGTGTGTGTGTTCACTGCTGTGTGTGTGCACGTTGGATGGGTTAAATGCAGAGCACGAATTCCGAGTATGGGTCACCATACTTGGCTGAATGTCACTTCACTTTAATAATAATAAAAGGTAATTGTGACATTTTATTTCATAATTCTGAGTTTTCTTAGAATTTATCATCTATATCTAGCATTTCTGACAATATTTCTTGCAATGTTCTGTAGCAATGTTTATATCTCAGACTGATGACAATTCAATATTATAATAGAAAAGTCTGAATTGTGATATTAAAAAGTCACAATTGCTTTGATTTATTCATTTAATTTTTCATTTATGTATGTATGTATTTCATGGTGGAAATACATTTCCCTGGGAGAAAGATCCTTTGGAGATCTGAGGATAAAAGATGTTTTGTTCCATAAACATAAGCTGTTTGCATTTCGTCTGGCAAACACATACATATGCTGATGCCTGACAGGCTTAAAAATAAAATATATAAAATACAACATTTTATATATACAGTGTCATATTTTAATTATTTTTAATGCAAAATATAAATAGTTTATTTTGTTAATTACAACATGCTCCAAATGCCATTTGCCACTATTTACACCGGGGTGCAAATAGCATCTGCCTTATTTGTAGAATTTTGATTTGATCTTTCCCCACTGATTTAATTGACAAGCATGAACTGAATGGCAAGTAACTGCCCAAAGCATTTAAACGCCCAAATGCATGACCTGATTCTAAACAAAACTTAAATACTAACCTATACCTATAGTGTATGTATCTATGGCGAGACACTGCTATGAAATTTTTATGAATTAAAACAGAGAGTGGGAGAGAGCACAAGTATGGAGAGTCTGAACTCTGTTTAAATATTACACGATGAGATCCAGCTCTGCGATTGCTCCTGACCTTCCCACTGGACCTCTACAGAAAAAGAATAACAAATAATGTGAGGAAATAGCTCCATTAAATGAACGATCTCTTTGGGACAAGAGAACCAAAGGTTTTACTGCACATATAGCTTACCCTTGGGTGGCTGCCTGGTGTGTTCTTCTTCTCTTTTTTTGTGCTTTGTTCTCAGTTTCCTCCTCCTTGTTCTCAGTTTCCTCCAAAGCCTCTGTGAGTCATCTGTTGGATAATTATTGGTCTCTCAACTGTTGCTGCTGCACAAGTCATTGGCAGCCTTGACGAAAACACGTCCTTGCTTTGATAACCAATCAAATACACGAGATCTGTCAATCTTCTACTATGATCTGTGCCTTTTTTGGCTTTCATGATATCTGTGACTGTTCCAGTTATAGCTATCCTTGGCTGTTGCCCTGGGAACATGGATGACAACATGTCAGTCTTTTTGCATGCTGAAACCTGTGCCTAATTTGACATGAAACCAAAACTTGAAGCTTTCACTCCCAGAATTCTGTGCATTTGCACAAACTGCCTGGTAGAACAGAAGAACTTGTTCGGATTGATGACACAGCTCATCTGCTTAAGTGCAAATTTGACAAATACCAGCAGAAGTGTCTGGTTTGCCAGACTGCTTGTCTCAGTCAAACCAGTTGACTGCAAGCTTAAAAAAAAAAAAAACAGAGAGACTCCAACAGATCTGAAACCAGCAGTGACATTCTGCCCTCTGTCCGTTGGATATCTTGTAGGAATCTGAGAGATCTGTTCCAGGAAGTGATGTTATGTGCCAAGAGTTTCTATTCATTTTCACCTGCTCGAAGCTCACAGAACGAGGCATTCAAATCTCCTCATTGGTTCTAACAGATAACCTAGTCGTGTGTTGGGTGGATCACATTTAAATAGCATTGATTTCTGTGACGTGCAGGCAGGATATAAGATGATGGACCATGATGTCTTCTTGAGCACCTATAGAGAGAGAGGGAGAGAGAAAGAGAGAAAGTGATGAGTGTGTTCTCATCTCTGGAGGCCTGTCCATAGCTGTGCTATTAATCCAATACAATATATCTATTTAATACTGTGAGTCTAGGCCTGTCTAGCTGTTAGTCATTTTAATGCTTTTAGAATGACAAGGCGGTGGATTTAACTCACAGAGAGGAAGGGCACATGAACAGACAGAGATGGAGGGTAACATGCACAAACAATTAATATTATACATAATATATTATATACTAAGCGCCTGCTTGTTGATGTGAATTTCAAAATTTTGTCTAAACTTTAAGGCAGGGTTTGAGGTAATTTGGTCTAAAAGTTACATAATTTATTTATATTCAGAATCCTTGAATTTCTCATATTTTGATTCAAAACATGTTTTATCATTTTATATTTTGTTCAAGATGATTAAATAAGTATTTTGGAAGGAGAAAACTGTGAGGGAGAATAGATTTGTTGCAAAGCATGTTTATAGCTTCACATTGAATCCTCAGAGATTCATTTGTGGAATATTCCTGCATTATAACTGTAATAATACTGTGATTATTTTTTATTTAACTCTTAAATGCATACCTCGGGTGTTTAGCGACCAGGGACATCATTCACTACCCTCTCCCTCCTTCAGTTTTTAAAGTTAGACATAAACTTTCTTAGTATTCCTCAATCTATTCATTATAAATATTATAACAAGAAAAAATATATAAAAGAATGTTTGTTTTCAGATTAATCTTTTGTAAAAAGTATATAGGGTCACTAGAGACCCGACTTGTGTAATAGTGTAAGTATATTTTTTCCCCTGCACAACAATATTTATGATAACTTAATACATGCAATTCACCTTTATTCCTCGAGGTGGCACTGTTTCATAGACAATGATGACATGATGATTCACTTATAATTACCGCAGGCATAAAAAGTTTCAAAAGATAACAAAGTATTCTTTATTTTATTCTTCTGCAGTTGTTCTTAAAAGTAGAGGGCATTTTTTGTTGTTGTTGTTTTTTTGTTTTTTGCTGTTGCTGCAGTTAGAGATCCATCTGTGCTGGACATATAGGTCTGGGTCACTTAAGACCCACATATGTAATAATGATTGGCAAACATTCATGAATTTAAGAGTTAAAAATGCCATATGAAAAATGTTTACATATTCAGCTCATGACGACAAATTGTCACTATTGCTCATACAGTATCAGGAATGTTAAATGCACTTTCTGGAGGGCCGCAGTCCTGCAGAGTTTAGCTAAAGAAGGACGTCTTCTTGGGAGATATGATTTTCCATGGTTCTACCATTGGAGAAAGCTTAATGGCCAACCTGGATCATGTGTGCTTTGATAACAATCACATTACAGCCTTGCAGTTGAAGATTAGCTGATAGGCAGTTGATTTATAAATGTATAAGTCATGTTCCCACACAAATAGTTCTGCATATTGAGGCATCTCCCCCATTGATATTCATTCATTCATTCATTTATAATGCGCCAACATATAGCACAACTGTGCTCACGATTCCCCTTTGATTCCTGTCTCGGGGTCCTTTGCTGATCCCGCCCCCATCTCTCCACCCAATGCTGTCTGCCCTCTACTGTCCTATCCAATAAAGGAATAAATGCCTATAAATATAACTTTAAACACTGATCCACGAAACAGCTAAACACTGTTGTATGTCACTTTGTTAACATACATTAAGCACCTATGCACAAACATAGACTGAACACGTAATACACACCGTGTACACACATATTTGCTTTTGTTGTGTAAATGAACAGCCAAGGTGCAATCATCTGGCTGTGATTTTCAAGAACACCTTCTTTAGCTTGTTCGGATGTGTTTGATCAGGGTTAGAGCTAAACTCTGCAGGACATTGGATCTCCAAGACCAGGACACCTCTGGATTATGTAGAGGACCTATACTGTCATATGTATGATTAAAAAAAAAAGAATCAAAAACAAACTTGTTTTAGCATTCAATCAGTTACAAATAAAAAAACAATATTTTTTTTTCGATTGTCATATTTTTAGACCCAACATTTTACCATTTTCCTGGACACTGCATATTTTGCATGCATCATTAATCAAACACACCATCATCAACACAACTCATCAGCTCATTAGTAGAGACTCTAAGACCTGAAATGGGTTTGTCATACAAAGAAGACTTGCAAAGTATGCAGTGTTGGCTCCTGGAACATGCCTGAGAACCACTGTATTAGAAAAAATGAGAAGTAATATTAGATGAGCATGTGTGAGAGAGAGAGATATTACTGCTTTTCTTGGTATTGACATTTGCTACGTAAATCCAAAGTATTCCTTTAATGTGAGTAAGCAAAGTAAGTTGTGAGAGTGAGAAAATGTTTTAATGAGCTGTATTCAGTATAGTATGTGTACCATAAACTTTGTACTAACATTCTTTCTAATTAGTTAGGGAAATATGGGCTGGTAAATTAATCTGTATAGGCTAATGACTCTTTAAAAAATACATTTTAGCCATATTAATAATGGTTTGATGTGGCAGGGTATCTATAGAGCTATAGCTCTCTCCAAGCAGAAGAAAAGAGGGATCAAGAGGGATACTGAGATTATGAGCCAGAAGGCATGAAAGTAGGCATCTACTGCTGCATGGTAGGTCAGGTATGGATTGCTTTCAGCATAACTAGAATTTTACGACAACATATTTAGTTATCTTTGAATACTATTTTTGAGGTCTGCTTTGGAGTTGGCTAGTTCAGTTGTTAGGTTTGTTGTCTTGGAATTGGAGCACAATTCTAGACAGAAAAACCTGATTGATGCGCATCAGATACATTTGCAATTCTCTCATCGATCCAAAGGATGCGGTGGAGAATATGAATTGTCCCGGGACGTGCGTGAACATCAAATTAATGTGGAATTGAAATTTTTAGGTAAATCTTTATATCCGTTTCAAATTATGGGGCGTTTATGAAATCAGATAAATATCTTTATTTTTCAACAACGTTTCATATAACCACAATAGTTCATCAGAACACTAAATAGACGCTCAAGAACAAAAGTATAGTTCGCTTGGGAAGGTAACCATAGCGAAACTTGCACTGGCGCTTTAATTTAACATCTGTGACAGACAGTACATAGATAATATAATGAATAGCCTATTATTCATGACGTAAAGTATATACAACTAAAATGTTTTACTAAAACATATCGACTTCCAATGAAAACGTGTAGTTGTTTGCTAAACATATGCCTCTTGAAAATTGCTTAAATAAATTAATTGAGCAAGTCACTCAATTCGCACACTATTAGTATTCAATCATTCCCACATCCAGGCAAACGTCATAATTGGCTCACGGGCTATTAATATGCGAATTACTATAGTGATAATGTGCATAAGCTCTGAGTAAAATTAATTTTCTCTACGTTTGAAAGTTCCGTCACTGAGAGGCAACGCGGCGATCAAAGGCGCTCAAATTGCGTCCGTATTCTGTTTTATTGCAGAAAGCGTTGTTGGAAAATGTCTGGGTTAATATGAATGTTGTGGCACTGGAAAAAATCGTGTCTTTATGGTCTTGCCCTGCTCTGTAATCCCCCGAGCTCCTCCCCTCAGTGCGTGGAGAGCTTCATTTGATCAAATCCTTCAAGTTGGAGCGCTTCGCTGAATCGCACTTTTCCACAACATCTCAACTGTGGCTGCTTCAACGCGCTGCAACTTGTATGAGGACTTCCTTCCATCAATAACTGATGCTAAAAGAGAGGAAAAGGACAGTGTACCGTGTTGCTATCCGCGATGGAGAGAGGAATCTTATATTGCCGGGTAAATGCTTTCTGCACCCTGCTTTTGGTCTTGTTCGCTTGGGTTCCGGTGACCAAAACAGTGATAACTTGCAGGTCATGTCACCTGCTGGATAAGTGGAGTGGTCGGGAATTATTGGCGAGGATGGACAGTGGTGTCGATTTTCGTAAAGTTGGTGATAAAAATGGATACGGGTCAAGGGCGCTGTTTAATTCGGATGGTGCTGAAACTGGTCAACCCGACTGCGGCGCAACCGACAACTGCGAACACGCTCACTCTGTGCGTAAAAGGAATACGGTCCGATTCCGCTCGGAGAAAATGCCAGCCGATGATAAATGGAAGTCGTTGCGCAGTAATGACAAAGTTTATAACCTCAAACGTCCATGTTCACAAGGTTCAGCCCCTGGAGAGCCCCATCACGGAGTGCGTAGAAGCACCCAAGGACCTGGCTCGCCCCCAAGTGCGCACTTGCCGCCGGGTTTTGGCAACAGCACCTCGCAGGCTGCGCGCAGAGTCCCCCGCTCTGACCTGAGATGGAACAGGGAAGAGCGGAGAACGGCCACATCGCGACAGGAGGAGCTGAAACTTACCAGCTCTACCTTTGCGCTGACAGGGGATTCCGCTCACAACCAAGCCATGGTGCACTGGTCCGGCCAAAACAGCAGCGTAAGTGAAAAATAAAAAAACACGCAGTTAATTTGCTAAAGCTGTAAACCCCTGTTGAGAATTGTCGAAGCACTATCCCACATTCTGATCTAAATGAGTGTCCGAAGGTGCGTGCGTGTGTGTGTAAAGGCTGTGTGTGAGATATTTGTTGCGCACAGAGACGAACAAATGTCCATTGTTGATGTCCAAGTGATTGCTTCATATGCGTTTCACGCCAGTTTTTTTATTTGTTACACTGGCTTGGTCTTTCATTAACCTTGGCAAAATGAAGTGCACTTTCCTGTGCAACACGTTTCCTACTTATGATTGTTTGTGATGTTGGCTCACCAGCTACTCACGCCTTTGAATGTTACCCGTCTGAAACAAAACATAAAAAAAAATACTCTTTACACTTGGCCAGAATGGTGTGCTTGCTGGTTTTAGAGGGATTTTGGTAGCGTTTAAGCTGGTCAGGCTGGGGGACCTGCTTGCCAAAAAATCAGCTAAACACCAGCTTGGCCAAGCTATGAGACCATCTCAAACCAGCTAAGACAGCACAGCAGGGATATTTTTTAGGTGATGCATAGGTCTTGTTTGTTACCTGAAATACTTTAGCAGAGATTTTGTGAGAATAACTAAATGAAACCCATTTCATACAGAGCAACAATGAGTTGTAATCACATTTTATACATATTGCACTCTGATTTCTGGTGGTTATTTAACCAATTTAATCTCAAATTATCAGATTTCTAAACTCATGCATTTTACTATTTGTATGGCCCCATGATATGTTATTAATAAGACCTATTAGAAATTTGGAAACATAATTTAACACCATTTTTAAGCAATTCTGCACAACAACTAAATAATGCATTTTTATTTATTTGAAGTCAGCAATTTTATGTAATAATAATTTAATTTTATGTTTACATGTCGTTTGAGCATGAGGCAGAACTGTAGTATGTAAAGTGCCTGTTATTGATTATTATTAATAATATACTGATAACTCTTTTAAATACTAAATTTTAATAACAAATTTAACTGGCTCCAATAAAATGTGTTAATTGCTCTACAATACATTTAACTTACTAATCCATTATAATATTAAGTCTTTCTTTCTTTCTTTCTTTCTTTCTTTCTTTCTTTCTTTCTTTCTTTCTTTCTTTGTGTATTGTGATAATTTACTAATGACTACTTTGCAATGAGCTATAATGAGCATTTCCCACAATTCTCCTGTGCAACATTTCACATCAGAGCAACTACATTTCAGATGTAATTTCTCATCCCCATTATATTCTCCCTCCCTCGCTTGTCAGAGCAGATGTTTTCTTGCCTTCAGGCAAAATCTGAGGGCATTTTCTAATTTAAACACTGTACTCACTAACACAACACATTTATTAGTGAGATGACAGTCAACCAGTGACAACTTTCAGGACGGATACGGGGAGGTGGTAACCTCAGGGGAATGAACTTCAGTATGTCCCACCAGCAGAACTCAATCATTTTGGCTCAGAGCTGCTGCCATTATCATATCCGTTAATTGAATTTTCCTGGAGTTGTGCTGTATGAATAGCATATTCAGTAGCTTCAATATATATGGTATTTTTCATTCTCAGTAGGTATACAGGGAAACTTAACAATGGGCAAAGTAAAAAGACGACTTTCATTAAGTATTCAGTGTCATTGCAGTATAAGGAATAATTGAGTAGGCCAGAAGTTTCTTTCCTTAGGTACTTTATGAATAAAGAAACAGCTATAGTTTATAATGATTTTTTATTATGCAAATGGAAATGAGGATTAATGTTGGCTGTCTGTATATCACAGAGCCCAGAGTTGATAATGCTATGGGTTTTGGCTTGTGCATGTTTGTAAGTTGGTGAGCGCTAGCATTTGTTATTGTATTGTTGAACTATGAGCATGTTAATGTGTTTATGCATATTAATGTGTAGTGGTGATTGCTTATAAGACTCTATATTATAGGTTTGCAGCTTATAACAACAACATATATTTAATGTATTTGAAAATGTTTTTGAAAAACAGAGAGACAAATAGTATTGTTAGGTTAAAGCCATCTGATATTCAATCACTGGAGTTACTTTGCCTGAAGAAGTTCCTGTCAGCCAGCAGAAGGAGAGAATCAAACTTTTTTTGTTGCCAATTAGTAAGAAGTTAGTCACCAAAAGTTCCCGAGAACCCTGTAAAATATGCATCCAGCACCAGTTCTCATACATGACACAGTCTTACGCTAATGCTGTTAACTCGCTCAAATCTATTTCTGGCTTCTTTAGAGCAGCTCATGTAAGGGAAGGAGCAATATATCTGATCTTATAACACTATGCTACCAACTGACTCCTAAAAATGCAATTAATTGGACGGTAAAAACATATTGTGCAGTCAACACTATGTCTTTGATTCAAGCCTAAACAGCATGATGGTTTGCTAGATGTGGGAAAAAAACATGACTAGTTCTGAGTTGTTTCAAATTCCTGTGGTATACTTCTGTAAGTGCTTATCTGATATATGAAACATTTATCTTCCCTCATGTTGTATTGGATAACTATTTGCCATTCTTTTTATTTGCACAGCGCCTTTCACAATACATATTGCTCTAGTGCAGCTTTACAATGAATAGTGCCTTGCAAACCTGTTTGATTAATGCTTTATTTCCAAACTGAGTGATATTGAGGTCGTATTTCTTTTTATTGAGTAATAAACCCTATATGTTTGATTCTTTGAAAGGCACATAAACTCACATCAACTGTAAAGCCAAGACAAATGTATTCCCCCACAAAACCATCTTGCTTTTTGATGTCCTTTCTTGACCTCTAACACAAATAATGCACAAACTTGTTAAAACATATTTGGATTTTGGAAACATTAGACTGCAATAGCTATTTTATATTTCAAAGACAGAGTGAGAAAGAGAGAAACAGCAAAAACAATAAAAACAAAAAGTCATATCCTGTGCATGAGTTTGTGGGTGGACAGCTGAAGAGCAAGCATTTTTATTTTTTCTGATATGAACGGTAGCTCTGCCATGAAGTATATGGCGAGCAATGTAAATGAAGACAAATAACACTGAAAATGCCTTTGCTAGACAAAAACGAACAGCCACCACAAACATTTTACCCTTCGAGATAATTTTGCCTGTTGAAACAAATAACTCTCCAGTGTAACCACATTCCAAACATTCACTACCAGGTCATTTATTTAACTTAAAAAATGAATAGCGCCCCACTGGAAATGGCAAACTCATAGCAAAATGGCACAATGACTTATTGCTAGCATTACAAACCAGTTGCAGCTCAAGCTAATAATTCAGTTAAAGTCAACATGAAAACAGAACTGGCCATATTACTTTCTTTATACGTTTTCCTGGTCATAATGTAAATGATTTATCGATAAATGCAATTCCAAAGAAAAGCTCTCATTGTTTGCCGTTTTTTGTGTTGACTTATACAATAAGTACAATATCGTAAACACACAATCATGTTTTTTTTTAAAGAGACAGTCAAATGAGGATTTTAGTAAAGCTCACACAAATACTCCCACCTAAAGGCATTGTTAACCAAAAATGATTCAGACACTCTTTGGTGCGGCAACAATTCATATCTACCTGTTGCATGACAATACCTGGCAGATTATTTCTTAGTCCATTCCTTCGGTCCTATTTGAGCTGTCTTTCTCTCGCACTCTCAAATCCACTAATTAATCTGTGAATAATGGCAGCTCCAGCAGGGGTTTCTGTAGGGAGCAAGCATGGCTGTTAGAGTGTGAAATTTCATAAAGCAAGTGTAATCTGAAGATAATGAGATAAAATTAGATGCAGGCGTTGCCGTATTATTGTTTACTTTTAAGATGCAGGATTTTCTTACTGGTCATTCCCTCAATATATGTTCTGATCCAGCAAGCCTGCATTTTTATTTTCTCTCAAGTGTCACAGTAATGTTTTTGTTCTCAAAATGTCATAATAGAAAGACAAAATCACTAGTGGCATATATACACCTCTTGTAGGATTCGTGTTTGACTTAAAAGCGCCAATTCAAAGCGCTGCTTCTCAAGTTTACATTGATTGCCAAATTCATCTTTGTTGCTCTAAGGTAAACATCAAATATAGAAACTTTAAATGAAAATATTTTCTTCAGTATTGAACTATTTAAACTGCCTGTAAACATTGTGCTTTGCACTGAAGGTGATTTTGACGTGTTTTTGTTCAAAATATCTATTGAAGAAAGAAAAAATATTATGTATGTGGAAACTTTTGCATTATGACTTACAAGAATCAGTGATGTTTTTATGTATTTTTTATTAATTGAAATCAGCATAAAAAAAAAAAAACTTGTAGAAATTTAAGATTTTTAGGAATACTAATCTAGAATCTCTTTGTTTGCTTAGTATGATATAGTAAAAGGTTAATTCCTTTTAGTGATTAGGCTGTGATTATAGAGTAAGTGTTTGTAGTTAGACTTTTTAAATCATATATATATATATATATATATATATATATATATATATGCCTACAAAACCACCACTGGCTCTGCACCCCTATACCTAAATTCAGTATTTCAGATCTATGTGCCTCTAGAAGCTTGTGTTCTGCAAGGGAACGATGCATTATTGTTCCATCCCAAACATGGTACTACACACACACACACATAGATAGATAGATAGATAGATAGATAGATAGATAGATAGATAGATAGATAGATAGATAGATAGATAGAGAGAGATATATGAAAAGTAAAGTTAGTGCCATTATGACCAATTAGAGCAAGCGTACAAAGTAATCTGTTTGGTAGCATGCGTCAATGCATCTTGCTAATTTTTCTTCTATTTTTAAGACAGTTTCCTCCCTCATTCTTCTTTTTCTAGATTCTGTAATGTAGTATTTTTGTTTTTTAATGCAAATTAAATGCAGTAGAACAAATATTTCCATGATGAACAAATCCAATTTAAATAATATATTACATTTTTAAATTTACAGTGAAAGTTAGTAGTAATGAGAGTAATGTTCATGTTCTTCCTTCCTTCCCTCCTTCCTTCCTTCTTTTCCTCCTATTATTCCTTTCATGTTTTTTTTTTTTTTTTTTGGTAAAATATGTTCTTGACAGATTTTGTGAGACTTCATCCCGTGTTTAGTTCTGATTGACATTGTGGCAAGAGATTTTGCTTTCGGTTGTAAATGATTGCAGGCTGAAGAACAAGTTATGAGATCTCAGACTTAATTTCTTGTCCAGCCCCATGTTTCACATATAGTCAAGCTGCAATATATTTTTGATGTATTAACTTCAATTTCAGTTCAACACAAGTGTATGTCAGGCTCAAGGTAACATAACCTGTTCTGTAGTCACGATCATATTTTGCTCCATGACTCATAAAGACCAAGACACACACACACACACACACACACACACACATACTCACTCACTATTCTACCACAGTCTTGAATGTGAAACATGCCGAAATATGACCCAGTGTTGTTGTGTATGTGCATGTCAGAAAAACTCTAGCACATGTCAAAAAATCTCTCGGAGTGAGATAATTTGTATCTTCTAATAAGGATCAGTATATAAGGGAAATGTAACCAATAAGTTTGCTGCAATATTGCTGTATTTCATGGTAAAGAAGACAGCAAGCCAAATGTAGGTGTTAAAGAGTGATCATCTCAAAATGTTAATTAACAGAATGAGTGTTGACTTCGCTCTGAGTGGAGAGAGAATGACAACGAGAGAAACACATCCAACAGAATGAGAGATAAACAGGAGTGACATATCACTGTGCGGAGAGAACACACAGAAGTATTTTTCTCCCAGCATGCATTTCATTCTTTTTGACAGGGGGTGAGCAGTACTTAAAGCTAGCCAGGGGTTTCTATGTCCCAGAATGCAGTGGGAAACACCCATCCCAGCCATAGGCGGCCTGCTCTGTGGCACAAATTGAATTCCGAGCAATCTGTATAGCCCACAGGAACAGAAGTGAAAAAGCCAAAGAAAACAATTTTTTCAGTAGAAGCGAATCATGCTGAAAGATGAGATGACGGATTGCGATAATTGTGCGAGTTAGCCGTTGCATGCTGGAGAATGGCGTGGCTAAACTTCACAAATCTACTGAGATTACAACATCTGAATAAAGCCATTATTGCGCTTGCCTCACACACTGCCAGCGATTATTACCTCTCTTCTCCTCTCGAGAGAAAAGCAATTTGGTGATATTGACATCTGTGTTGTGATTTACTTCAGACTAAATGGCAGTTAAGGGATTAATCCACGTAAATGTCTGGTAATAAACCAGCTAGTATGAAGAATGTTATATAGAATAATTCTCTAGTTGAAAGGTTCGATCAAATGCTCCAATAAGTGACACTGGGCAATTAACGTCCCTAAAATATATAGTTAATGCTTTCTTTATGTGAAATTGAACAGCAGAACTTTTTCAGAAGAAAATGTGAGTGGTAGAAAACTTGGCATCACAATGCTGGGGTGTTCTGTTCGGTTGCCAGGTTGTATATCATAATGCAGTTTGTTGCTGGTGCGTTTTGGGTGGTTATGTCGTTGTTAACGAGTTCTTCATGGTGTTTAATGGGTTTTCATGAAGTTGTAGGGTGTTCTAGGTGGTTGCATGGGTGGTTGTGAACAAACTTTAATCTCTTAACTGTCACTCCCTGTTTTGAACATGCATGTGAAAATGCATTATGCACTAACGAACAGTATGTGGTATATGTTAAATGGTATGAACTTAAGGTTGGTCTCTTTTTAAAGAAGACAATCATTTATCAATCAATTATTACGTTAGCATTTCAAAAACAAAAAAGAAAAAAAAGAGGTTATAGAAGATTGTCTACTGTAAATAAAATGTATTGGGATATTTAATTTTATGTAAAATAGTGCTGTCAATCGATTATAAAATTTAATCGCGTTAATCACAGTCATGGACTGTGATTAATCATGATTAATTACAAATTTAAAATACTAGGATTTACCTGTAAATCCCAACCCAACTATTATCAGAAGTATTTCTAAATAAATACAACAAAACATTTTCTTGCGACCTTACATGAAGTATTATGATAAAATGCATTATGAAGAAGAATTGGACCTGTTCTGCAGGTGCATTATAGCTAACATTAGCATCATGCTACATGAGACAATTTATGAGATTAATAGTGCACTTTTTACTCAGAACTCACTTTAAACCACCAACGAGTGTTTGTAATAACTTCCCTTTGCGATCACATGTGTACACACATACACTTTGGGCGGCCGCTGTTCATTATAAAAGTAGCCCAAAAAAACGCAACCCGCGGCTCTGCAATTTTTCCCGCAACTGTATTTTCAAAGTAGCCCAATTGTGCGGGAAAACCGCGACCCTGGAAACACTGGTTCACTGTACCCTTATCATATCTCTTGTGCACTGTCGCTCTCTCTCTCTCTCTCTCTCGGACACACTCACTCTCTCTCTCTCTCTCTCTCTCTCTCGGACTTGCTCTCTCTCTCCGCGTTCACTTCACTTTTGTTTAGTCCGGCGCCTCATAATCACACAATCCCTGCATCCCAATGTGCATACTGTACACCCAATCTGCCCTAAATAGTGTTGGAAATTACTAATATCACATAGAATTTAGGATGGATAGTGTGCACATTGGGATGCAGGCTTCTGCGCTGCGATGACGGCAAGAAGTTGGGGTCAAACCATATCAAACGATTAATTTGCGTAAAAAAAATATTAACACGTTAAAATTTTTAGATTAATCGCATGCGTTAACGTTGACAGGCCCAATGTAAAATAAATATTTTGTAATCTAAAATTGCTATAAAATCAAAGTCATATGTCTAAATATGTTATGCTCCAAATTTGAAGCTGATTTTACAAAAGTTGAGGTTCCTGTGAGATTTTGTTAGGCGCTATACCAAAAATAGCCACCATGTGACACCCACTCTTCACTGAATTTTAAAATACATTTTTATTTTATTTTCATACTTACATCTCAAAATAATCACCAAATATAGAAGCTTTTCAACAATATACATTTTGTCAAGATCATAAAATGTTTTGATTATAAAATATTGTAGTCAATTTTGTAATATGAGACTTGGCACCGCCCACAAGGGGGAGGAGCTTGCTAAGAGGATTTAAAGTACCACTTACATGACCAAACAATCTCCGATTTCAAAACGGGATGAGTGCTTAAGCTTTTGAATGATATCTAATTTACAATGATTACGAAATTATGTGATGGGGAAAAAAAGTCAATAAAAAAAGAGTGCCATGACAGTTAAAATATATGTTACATTTTATTACTTTTATTAATTGTTCACTAGAATAAAGCAATGTATAGGGTTCTAAAACAAAATTATATATTTGAAAGAGAAAGAAAAAGTGGAAAAATATACTGATATTGATATACATTTGGGTATGTGTGGGTATTACGGTGGGATGGGGTGTGAGATACAGTTTGAGGGAATCAACATGGTTCTCTGGAGAGCACAGACAAGCTGAATCAATCTTACACATGTAATTGACATTCCCACTAGATGCTATTAAACATGCAGTACCTCAATACCGGCTGCTGCCACGCTACAATCCAAACCTGCTCACACTCTCCAAACTAGCTGACAACCAAAAACAACTGGGAAATGCTTTGAGACATTGATGCAGAGGCCCAAATGGATTGAAAATGCAGCAGCCAGGCCCTATTTTTGAACTAGATTTGGCTTAGTGGACGTTTTTAATCGGCCAGATGTAGGGAAGGAGAATCCCATTGCATTCAGAAAAGGATATTTGTTTCAGAGAGCTGATGTAAGGGGTAAAATTAACAAACTGCTGTCCAATTTCAAAGAGACAGTGGTGCCTTGTACAGCAAAGTAGTAAATTTAGTAAATTTAAGCATATTCCCCATAGTCTGAATTAAAGAGACCACAATGTTGTTTAATTCCACTTTTTAAATGTTTGGAAGCTCATTTCTGTTACATAATAATAAAAAAAAAATCTATCTTTTGGTAACTCATAATTATAACATAAAAATTACATTTATAAGATAATTAATAATTATGAGATAAAAGAAAGAAAAAAAAGTCTGACATGAAGATGTAATTATTTTGATCAATGTCATAATTTACTTTTTACCTCATAATTCAGACTTTTTGCATAAATTGTTTCTTTTTGCATAAAAAATTCATATAACTTAAATGACTCATCTTATTTTCATCCATATATTTCTGAAAGCGTAGGAACTACATTTTGTCTCTGAAAACCATGTCCTCTGGTGTGACACCATATCCTGACTTAAATTGATATATATATATAGTGCCCTCCAAAAGTATTGGACATTGAACAGTAAAGACAAAATTGCTCTGTTGGCTCAAGACATATACATATATGATTAAAAGATGAATATGAGACAAAACTACAGAATGTCACATTTTATGATTGTGTGATTCAACACATAGATGTTTTACCAGCTAAGAAGTTCAGCACTTTTAGAGTTTCATCCCCATATCTGATGTGAACATAAGTATTGGAACAGTTGCCTCACAGGTCTTTCTAAGTGATCAGCTGTGTCCTTTTGCATTAATTCGTCAGATATTAAAAGCAGGGAATGTGTTATATCAGTTATATCCATTACTTCTGTATTCTGAATCTTGCATTCGATGATGACACACACAAACCAGGATGAAGATGAAGGAGCTGACTTTGAGAGAAAAGCAAGAAATTTGGATGCTAAAAGAAAAGAGGAAGTCAATTAGAGCTATAGCAAAAAAAAGGGCATGGAGAAATCAAGAGTTTGGAAACCACCAGCGACACCATCAACCAACAACTACCTGATCGGCTGAGAAAACAACAGTAGATGATGACAGACAAATCATAAAAGCTGTGAAAATTGACCATAAAAGACGTGTCTCTAAAATCACCATCAACTTCCAGAAAGCTGGGGTGATTCTCTGACAATCTACTGTCCTCAGGAGACTTTGACACAGAATTACAGATGCTACACAGCAAGATGCAAACCTCTGACCAGCACCAAAAATAGAAAGGCAAGATTAGAGTTTGCAAAAAAGCACAAAGTTGAGCAAGAAGAGTTTTGGAACTGTGTTTATGGACCAATGAGACAAAGATGAACCTTTATCTAAGTGATGGGAAAGCAAAAATGTGGAGGAAACAAAGGGAACGGCAATGATCCCAAGCATACAGCCTCATCTGTAAAGCATGGTGGAGGTGGTGTCATGGCATGGGCATGCATGGCTGTCTCTGGAACAGGCCCTCTCAACTTTACTGATGACTTAATGTATGATGACAGGAGCAGAAGGAATTTGGAAGGATACAAAGCCATCTTGCCTACAAATATTCAAGAAAATGCCACCAGATTAATTGGGAAGTGCTTCATATTGCATCAGGACAATGACCCAAAACACCCTGCCAGTTCAGTCAAGGAGTTTATAAGGGCAAAGAAATGGAAAGTCTTAGATTGCCCAAGTCAATCTCCAGATTTAAATCTGATTGAACATGAATTTCACCAGCTGGAGAGGAGAGTAAAGCCAGAAACTCCCCAAAACAAGCAACAATTGGAATTGGCTGCATTAAAGGCTGGGGAAAGTATTTCAAAGGATGAGACCAAGAGTCTGGTGATGTCTATGGGTCACAGACTCACTGCTGTGATTGTACGCAAGGGATCTGCGACTAAATAATAGCTTTTAATCTTTTATATCTACCTTATGTTCAACTGTCCCAATACTTATGCTCACATCAATGAGTGGGATGAACTCTAAAAGTGCTGTTCTTTTTATTTGGTAAAACATGTATGTGTTGAAACGGCTAATAATAAAATTTGACATTCCGTAGTTTTGTTTCATATTCATCTTTTAATCATATTTGCAAATGTCTTGGCTCCACAGCCAACAGAGCAATTTGTTCTTTACTGTTACAATACTTATGGAGGGCACTATATATATATATTATATTATATATCTTATGTGTTTCACAAAGAAATAAAGGCATTTGGAATGACAAAAGTGTGAGTAAATAATGAGAGAATTCAAATTTTTTAAAGAGTAAACTATACCTTCATACGGAAGTTCTAAGCGGCCATGCATTATTATAATTTTTCTGTCTTGTTTTCTTGTGATCACGAGTCACGACTTAATTTTCTCGTGATCACGACATAACGAAAGTTGTTTTGTCGTTATCTCGACATAACGAAAGTTGTTGATCTCAACGTAAAAAACATTTTCTCACAACGTAATTGTAGCGTAATCGTGAGAAAATCAGGGTCGCTATATTGTCTTCGACGATAAAGTTGCAGACAGCCTCCTTCTCAAGTGTCGAACACTTATGTGTAAGTCGTCAATCACTGACAGACACAGAGCTATTTCAGTTTGAGTGAGTCCCAGATCAAAGTAAAAGCGATTACGATCATCTATGATGCTGCGATGATGCTGCTTCTATAGCATTTTCTCATGCCGAATATACAGAGAAAATTAAGTCGTGATAACGACAAAACAACTTTCGTTATGTCGAGATCACAAGAAAATTAAGTCGTGATCACGATAAAACAAGACAGAAAAATTATAATAATGCATGGCCGCTTAGAACTTCCGTACCTTCAAGTAGTGGTTGAGCAATATTGTGAATAAAGTCACAGATAAAGGCCGTTGTTAGGCACAATGTGCAGCGATGCTGCATTCAGAATAAAGCATTCATGTCAGCTCAGCAGCACTTAAAAAAGCTAAATTAATATTCCCTGGAAAGCAACATCAAACAGCTGTCGTGGAAAATTGCAACAACCTCTCTGCGAAGGTATGGCTTATCAAAGGCCGGTGTAAATTAATGTATTAAATAAGTAATGTTCAAAAAACCCTTCCTGTGACTCCTTTGAAGAGGCCAGCAAAACAAAACATTTAAAAAAAGCAACGTGCAAGTTAATTTACTGAGTATTTGATTTGAAATTCTCTCTAGCATAACCCATTTTTCCTTTTTTCTTTGACGTTAAATGCGATTGCATTCAGAAGTGCCGTAGCACACCACCTCATGCAAGCTCTGATAAAATAAAAAAAATTAAAAAAAGATTGAGGTATGGTGTGTGCCAGTATTAGGCTAGGCCCATCTGTGTGAGACGTCTTTGAAAAGACACTTCGGAGATGGATGAAGACATCTGGAGGCACCTGCCGCATCTGCTTATGTCCAAACATGTTTACCTCACTTTACTCAAGAGTACTAAAAGATTGCGCTCCTCTTAGCCGTAGCTTTGATCAAGTGTTTCCACGTGTCACCGTTCTCATGGCCGACATTAGCTCCTCCAACGGTCATTTATATTCAAAACAAACACATTACCAATTTAAATGATTCAACACGGCTTAAGCACTCATAAACAGCCTCTTATAAAAGGTATATATAGGTATAAATGTATTACACGTCCAGTTTTGACTAAAAGCGGTCATACTCAAAATGCATTTCATAATTTTGTTAGTAATGTTAGTTGTACTTATTTATGCACAATTTTGAGGAAAAACTTGAATTGTAATTGTTCTAATAAAATTAGCAGTTACCACTAGGGCTGGGGTTTAACACAAATTTCCTGATCCAATTAGATTCTCATTCACAAGCTTGTGATTTGATTCCCAATTTGATTCAATTCGATTCAGTATCGATTATTTTGGATATATATCGGGTACACATGCCAAATTTTCTCAAGGAAAAATTCATAATAAAAGTACCAAAACACAATTGTGAGATATTGGATGGGAGGTGGCCTTCAGTGTTCCATCCATTAACTGAAAACAGACTAATCGATTCATGGGATTTAAGAATCAATATTGTTTCATAAAAATGAGAATGGATTAAAATAGAGATATCAATATTTTTTTACCCAGCCCTAGTACTACCTTGTTTCTATACTTTAGGCTGCAATATTTGGCCAAAAACTGTGATAATGAAACTTGATTATTTTGATCAGAGCTGCACAATTTAGAGGAACAATTGTAGTTATGTTTTTTGTAATAAAAATTGCAATTACCACCCAGATTTCTGCTCTTGGGCTGCAAAATTTGGCCCAAAACTGTGATTATATATTAACCAGACTATACAACAACAACAACAACAATTCTTATTCTTAATCTTATTCTTATTCTTACTACTACTAAATATTAAACAAAATACAAAATGCTTTGTAATATTTCACTGTAAAAATCTAGCATTCAATAATAATAATATTTTAACTGTAAAATTACAGCACAATACAAATATATTAAAAATATTACAAGAAATTTACAAAGCATTTAATATTTAGTTTGATATTTTTATTTATTAGTAGTATTAGTATTACAATTAATGGTAATATTAGTAATAATAATGATAATATCTTCACAGTACAACTGTAAAATAATACAATTTATTAGTACAATGTAAAATTAGTACAATACTAATATGTACAAATGTCTAACTTTCTTCAATTGCATTTATTTTGGTAGAAAACCGTGGTTTATATGCACTTCTCATTCCAGGTTTGGGAAGATGCTTGATGCATGTTACACTTCCAAATGCACGTTCTGAGCGACCCAAATTGTGAACCGTGCCGCTCTGAGATGTTGAAATCATCAACTGCTGGTGTGTAAATGAACACAGTGCCGCGCGTTACTTTGAAACACACGCCGCATATAATTGTTTAATTAAATCACAGCTTTGAGATTTGATCACCTCGATAGGCTTACAGTAGTAGGCCATATCACTATTTTGGTTTAATTTCTATTAACTGTAGCCCTAATGTTTATTAATGATATTATGTTAACATGAGTATCTTTTATCGTATTTATGCATCCTGTGTCTTATAAAACCAGTAAGCCACTTGAGTCTGTGCACTACACGAATTTTACCACTATTAAATCGTTTTCTGCCAGTCCCGCTTCATCTTGTGCTAAAGAACACACTTTAACCGTGATGAAATCACTTTAGTGCACGACCCGTGGCTTATTGCTTTAATATATGATAGGCACTTTATTCTCTAGCTTAGCAGGCGATTTAAACGTAACAAGGTTTTTCATTTCACGTCTTCTCTGGCCTTGAAGAGTGTCTTCATGTTGTTGTGAAGGTGTGCATGTTTTCAAATTACTCCGAGGCACCGGTAAGTGATGATAGGCATCTGATAATTGTATCCATCCTTCTTCTCCGTCATCTCCCTTTCCATCAGCTTTCATTTTGACTGTCTTAATGTTTTCGCAAATGAAACCAGGGGGCCGGGGAATAAAGATGGCACTGTCCGACGAGTTTTTTTCCCCCTCCTTCCGTCGGTCTGTAATTTATATGTAAAGCAGCGTGGGAAGTGCAGGTGGAGAGATGATGAATTGGTTAAGCGCTAAACCGCAACAGGTCGCAGATCATTAGCGATCAGGCTATTCAGATTGGCAAAAGAGATCGGGATTAATTGATTTATCCGAACGCCCCATGGGCCACTTCACTATGGGGGAAATATGAGGTTGGAACGCTAAAAGGTGTATAGGGGACGTATCCATCGCGCTCGCTCGCACTCTTGACAAGATAAGCAGAAAGAAAGTCAGGCCGGGCGAGATAAAAGCAAGTGACACGGTCCACTGAGTTATATTTTTTTTGTGTGCTGCGAGCATTGTACCTTGGAGAAATTGAGAAGTTCCGCACTGAAGAAAACTGATTATTCACAAATTTACACAACATGCCATTTTTAGAGTGACTGAACACACTGTATTATTTTATGTTAGCCTGACACAAGTAGGGGGAATAATAAAATATATTCTTTGGTGGCTACACTTCTGTGACCAGCTATGTCACATCTTTCCCTTTTAAGTCTCTTAGCACTGCCAATCAAACAGACTAGTGGACTTGCTCCAATGCATTATTAATCGATTCATCCCATTCATCATTTATTGAACCAGGTGGTCTGCCTGATACTCCAATAATTTATTTTTTTAAGTTAAATAGGCATCACAGAGCATTCATTTGATGGGTGGAGGAGAGATTGGGGAAGCTATAGAGATCGACTGGTGACTTGAAAGTCGTCCAGGCTGTAGAAATGAGCGCCGTCAGGATTCACACAGAGAGATGCAGAAATGAAAGAGCGAGAGTCGATTTCTCAGGGTGTTGCTCTTATGTTCAACCCCACAGATCCTTTTTTAATTCTCATCGCCTTGAGGACACGCTCCCACTCTGATTGTGTGTCCTTAAATTTTAATTTCACTTTAAACCTTCGACCAGTTGCAATTAAAGTCCTCAGTCCTTGCTAATAGATGGAGCATCATATTTAAATTAAATGCATCATAGAGTTTTGAAAAAAAAAATAGCTTGGTTTAATAATAAGTCCGGTACTTGACTGTGCACCAAGTTGTCTGCAACTTTCTTTATCTTTTTCCTTTGACCATGACTCGAGGCTTATTAGCTGACTAATTGAATAGTTCATCCAAAAAAATTAAATTGATGTATTGTAAGTTACTCTTGTGTCATTCTAACACACAGAATTCAGACTCAATAATGCAGAGTAGAAAAAAAGAGATTTCTTAAACTAATTTAATGGGCAGCATTCCAACTCGATTCCATCTGCATGTCCATTGATTTTGGGTATAGATTTTAAGCTGTAAAAAACGTGGGCAGAGAAATATGCAGCACTGATTAAATGTGTGACTAAAGGACCACGTCTTAAACAGTACGGTGATTTCAAGTTCAGGGCAGCACCGGATTGCAAAAATAATGACTTTCTAAACATTCTCAAGCTGAAAGAAGCCATGCATTATTGCGTTTCTGTGCATTTCTTAAGATTACAGCTTTCTTCTGGTCTCAATTTTAAAAAAAGTTTGTTTTCTATATTTCTATTAATATTATGTATTTCTATATTTCTATATAAACAATGTCACTTGACCTCTAGGGCAAAGTAATGCTAACCTACTAAATTAATAAATAAATAATACGATGTGCATATATATATATATATATATATATTAGGGCTGTCAGCGATAACGCGTTAACGCATGCGATTAATCTAAAAATTTTAATGCGTTAATTTTTTTTTTACGCAAATTAATCGTTTGATAAGGTTTGACCCTACCTTCTTGCCGTCATCGCAGCGTGGAAGGTAATCATTGCCTGCGTCCCAATGTGCACACTATCCATCCTAAATTCCATGTGATGTTAGTAATTTTCATTACTATTTAGGGCAGATAGGGTGGATATACATTGGGATGCAGGGATTGTGTGATTATGAGGCGCCGGGCTCGACAAATGTGAAGCAAATGCGGAGAGAGAGAGCGAGTGTGTCCGAGAGAGAGAGAGAGAGAGAGAGAGAGAGAGAGAGAGAGACTGAGTGTGTCAGAGAGAGAGAGAGAGAGAGAGAGAGACTGAGTGTGTCAGAGAGAGAGAGAGAGAGAGAGAGAGAGAGAGCAACAGTACGCAAGAGATATTATACTCATATGTGATAAGGGTACAGTGAACCAGTGTTTCCAGGGTCGCGGTTTTCCCGCACAATTGGGCTATTTTGAAAATACAGTTGCGGGAAAAATGACAGAGCCGTGGGCTGCGGTTTTTTGGGCTACTTTTATAATGTACCGCGGCCGCCCAAAGTATACACATATGATCGCAAAAGGAATTTATTTCAAACACTCGTTGGTGGTTTAAAGTGAGTTCTGAGTAAAAGTGTACTATTAATCTCATAAATTGTTTTATGTAGCATGATGCTAATGTTAGCTCTAATGCAGCTGCAGAACAGGTCCAATTCTTCTTCATAATGCATTTTATCATAATACTTCATGTAAGGTCGCAAGAAAATGTTTTGTTGTATTTATTTAGAAATACTTCTGATAATAGTTGGGTAAATGTATACTGGGATTGAAGCGATATGGCTTGGTAAATGGTTTATTGCCAGTATAAAGGCTGATAATGGCTGAAAAAGAAAAAAAAAAGAATAATAAGGATTATGTCTCATACTTTGCGGAGGTGTGAAAGGTTCTGTTTCCTTTAACTAGTTTGTCATGCATTCCTTTATTTCAACACATTTACAGGTAAATCATAGTATTTTAAATTTGCGATTGAGCGTGATTAATCACAGTCCAGGACTGTGATTAACGTGATACATTTTTTAATCGATTGACAGCACTAATAATATATATATATATATATATATATATATATATACACACACACACACACACACACTGTGTATAAGTAATAAATTAATATTAATTATAAATTTATTGAACAATCTAAAATTGTTAGGGTGAAGCCTATTTTTTACATTTAACACATTTTGTATTAAGAACATTTACTAACCGATTTTCATTAGTACTAAATTATAAATAGTGTTATTTATATTATTTATTTATACACTGTGAAAAATTTGCATAATTGCCAGAAATAATTTATTAATGCAAAATGTCTTAATGGTCCTTAAAGGTGAACATACAGTGAGCACTGAACAAATTGTTGGGGCTGCTCACTAGAAATAGGCTTTTCTCAGAAAGAACGTAAATTACAGAAAAACAGACCAGCAGATATGAGTGTATACAAACCCAGCAACCTAACAACAACATCATGCTGTTAACTAATGATGTAAACCCGTGCATTAATTATCACCTTACATGTGCTGTACAGCCATCAGTGTCCCAAACCTGCATCAGAAAACGACCGCCTGTGCCCTCCACTACACCTTGGTTTGAGGCAAATGGGCAATACTTCCTCTTCCCCCGCTGGTTACCACGCTTCTAACTTCACACCAGTCTGGCTCATGCTCCTTGGCCCCCGGCTGGCACATCCACAGGCAATCCGAGCCAGGGTTGGCAGGCACCTGCATCCTGCAAAGCCATGCCAGTCCAGGTACCACTCTTCTCCGAGCAGATGGTACTGCATCAAACGGAAGGGAGGAATACGAGCCCAGATGCAAACGGATGAACAAAGAGCATAAGGAAATAAGCAGTAAAACATTTCAATGACAAAATGTGCTGAAAGCCAGATACCTCGGAATGAAAACTGGAGCACTGCGGAGGACGAAGGCAGATATTTTACAAACAATCAAACAGAAAAGTGATTTCTTGAATATTGAGATGAATTATTTACTTTGGCAGCATTTTAAAGAAAATTTCACCCTACATTGAAAATTCTGCCGGTTTTGTCATTCATCATGTTTTTCTCCCCAACTTTCAGTGAAGGCCAGAAGCAAAACTTTTGAAACTTGAGGCAGTTTGAGTGACTGTGACTTTTGAAACCATAAACAAACCAACAAACAGTTAGGTCCATAGATATTTAGACAAAGCCACAATTATTATTATTTTAGCTGTTGATCAAAACATATTGAAGTTACAGTTATATAATGAATATTTGAATTCTGCTCTCAATTGGAGGAAAGGTTAAGGAATTACAGCTCTTTAATATGTACCTCCACCCCTTTTTAAAGGGCCATAAGTAAGGATAGTTAACTCAAAAGCCATTTCATCGACAGGTGTGAGCTAATCTTTCATTATTTCTACATCAATTAAGCAGGTAAAAAGTCTTAGAGTTGATTCTAAGAGTGCCATTTGCATTTGGAAGCTGTTGCTGTTAACCCACATCATGCTGGCAAAGGAGCTCTCCATGCAGGTGAAAAGACAATTGTAAGGCTTCAAAAACAAAACAAGTCCATCAGAGAACCAGCAGGAACATTAGGAGTGGCCAAATCAACAGTTTGGTACATTCTGAGAAGAAAAGAACACACTGGTGAGCTCAGCAACATAAAAAGGCCCGGACGTCTACAGAGGACAACAGAGGTTCACAACATCCAGCCAAGTGAAGAACACTCTCCAGGACTGTCAAACTCTACAATCAAGAGAAGACTTCACGAGAGCCAATACAGAGGGTTCTCCACAAGGTGCAAACAAGGCCAGATTAGACTTTGCCAAAAAACATCTAAAAAAGCCAGACCACTTCAGGAAAAGCATTCTTTGGACGTCTGAAATTAAGATAAACCTGTACCAGAATGACTGGAAGAAAACAGTATGGAGAAGGCTTGGAACAGCTCGTGATCCAAAGCATACAACATCATCTGTGAAACATGGTGGAGCAGTGTGATGGCATGAGCATGCATGGCTTCCAGTGGCAATGGGTTACTGGTGTTTAGTGATGACGTGACAGAAGACAGAAGCTGCTGGACGAATTCTGAAGTGTCTAAGGATAGACTGTCTGCCCAGATTCAGCCAAATGCACAAAATTGACGGTGCTTCATAGTACAAGTGGACGATGACCCAAAACATACAGTTTAAACAACCCAGGAGTTTTTGAAGGTTAAAAAAGTGGAATATTCTACAATGGCCAAGTTAATCTCCTGATTTCAACCAGATTGAACATGCATTTTACTTGCTGAAGACAAAACTAAAGGCAGAAAGACCCACAAACAAGCAACAGCTGAAGTCAGCTGCAGTAAAGGACTGGCAAAGAATCATAAAGGTTACAAACAAAATATTAAAAAGGAATATCTTATTTTCCATTTATAACAACTGTAATAGTATCTCAGTGACAAATATTATTTATTTATTTATTTTTTGAGCTTGACAGAGATGTTGTATGGAACAATCAGTGTAAATATTACTTCAGAATTTAAATTTTTCTTGCAATTATTCCTATAAAATGTAGAGCTAAACTAGTTTAGAGCTAGAGTAGTTTCTGGACAGCATCAGTTATTTCTATTCCTCTCAGGTCATTCTTTGTCTTATCTTCTCAACATTAGAGTGTTTTATAGGTGCAGTAAACGTGTTTGAGTGTCAGGTCATTTTGAAGACCTTTCCTTATGAGATTTCCCACGTGTGAAATACTGCATTCACCCTCGGTTACATCAGACCCGTCCGTGAACCGTACGACGCAATCAACGGGGCCCATTTCTGCTCGCCAGCCCTGCTGGTGTTAAAGTACATCATCGCAGATACTGCGCTTGATTGTTATAAATCAGGACATGAACAATCAAACTATAAAAAAAGAGGAGGAGAAAGAAGAGGGCTGAAAGAGCGGCTCAACAGTAGTCAGTCCAGTCTCTTCAACACAATATACGTATTCCTGCAGGCTGCCTCTGAGGTCAAGGACATTTGGGTAGAACTGGCTGTGCAACCACATCTATTCACTTTGCTCAGTGTGTGTTAGAATGCCTGCAGCTCCAATAGAGAGAGTGCTCTTTGTTGATTTCGGCCGTCGATATGAACAAATTAAGGGCAAGTTTGACAAATTAAGAAGATTTGAATGATATCTGCTGAACAGAAAGCAAGTGGAGGAAAAGAAAGAAAGGCTCACACAGGCTTACAGTGTGATCCGCTAATTCTGTAATGTTTGGTAGATTGATATGATTGTTTCCTATTGTGGTAGAGAACATTTCTATCTCATTTATTATTCTACTAGGGCAGTGCTTCTCAATCTTTTTGCCTTTATGCATTCTTTTTATTTTTTCTTCACTAAAAAGAATAGACTCATTGGAATAATTTGTTTTGGAATTGATCTACACTGGTTAGTCTACATGTGTTTGATTCACTAAAAAGAACCAATTCATTAGAATCGTTTGTTTAGCAATTGGACTACACTGTCGATGCCATATGAGTTTGACTCACTAAAAAAGAATCGACTTCACAAAAGAGTCATTTGTTGAGCTGTATGTGCTTGTTTAACTAAAAAGGAATTAATTGGAATCATTCATTTCGAAATGATAGTACTCTGGTTATATTTCATTCACAAAAAAAAGAAAGAAAAAAAAAGACTTGTTTGGAAGGATTTGTTTAGAAATCAGACTACACTGGTTGTTTTATAATTGATTCACTAAAAACAACTTGCTAGAATTTTGGATTTTTATTACAGGCCATTTTAATAGCTTAAAAGTGATAGACTAATGCTTTATGACTATAAAAACTGATTATAATCAAAATGTAAATTTGATAACATACATTTCTGGTTGGGAATCAGAGGTGAAAACATCTGTAATTTTTTTTCTTCTTGCATCTGCTAGTAGGACGTATGAGTGTTTACTCCATGTTTGTTTAATCTCCGCTTTCTATTAATAAAGTTCAGTGGGGCTTCAAACATCAGAGGATTGTGCATGTATTTTAAAGCGTAATGAAGTCACCCAGGTGTCCATGGAGACATGCGTGCGATGCCAGGAAACAGCACTTCACATCAGCTGGCACACCTGGCGTTGCCAATTTCCCCCTGCTATTTCATGGAAATGCACAAATATGAAACTATGAAAAATATTTGCTTAGCATGTCAGCTCCTTGGTGTCGAGTCTACCCCTCTGTCAGGGTTTGACTGAATCAGGTTAGAACAGCGATGTGGATGTGGATGACAACACAACTGTCGGACGGGGATAGCGAGACGCTCAGATGATGTTTCAAAAAGCAACATCTTACATAACCTCAGAAGGGAGTGTGGGAAGGGATGGTGGGGGCTTGTGGGTAACCAGACACTTTGAACAAGTGTTGTGACGCTTGCGAGTATCATTTGAGGGTACAAAGAAAATGTGCAGCATATATAGGATGAAAACAGCCTTTTAGTTTGGATATTCCTACGCTTGGAGAACAACAAAGTTGGATTTTTGCAGTGGATAGTGTTACATGGATGTTTGCTAGTGGAAAATCTGCAAATGGTTTCAGGATTACATTGAGATGTGTTGATTATGTGAAACGATGAATTGTCAAGTCAAAGCCAGCTATTGTGTGATTGTCAATTTTAGTGCAAGTTCAATTTAAACAAAGATTCTTTGGTCTGAAACAGAAAGAGTATGAAAAAAAGGTGTCACTTGTTTCAATTCGATGGCAGTCGCAATGTGTTGCATAGAAAATACCACCAGTTTTCACATTTGAGTTGGCTGGCAGAGAGAAAGCAAAACTTTGGATTAAACTAGACACCATACTAATAGTTTTGGTGGCTTGTGCACACGTCTCTCCTAGTAGAGGTTTAAGTGGTTCAATTAAGGCATAATTGTTGGGGATGGGTTGTTAAGCTCATGTGAAGTATGTGTGAACTCACTTCGTGTAAAAAATTGTCAAGATAATGGGCAAAAAGCCTTACAGACCTCTCTGTTTTCAATTAGATCTATTACTTTTGCCAAAGACATTAGCTTGAAATTCGTGGAGCCTAAAATATCTTCCTTTTGTTAATTAACAAATTTGCCCCCCCCAGTAGAAGTACAAAAAATAACTACACAAAGTTTTAAAACTCTACTTAGTATGTGATCACTGAATTTTTTTTCACTATGCTAATTACTCCTCCTTTGTTAGACACTGATGTGCTGTTTTCTTGTGTCTAAGAAAGGAAATAAATTAATAATAATTATAATAATAATAATAGTTCTAGTAGTAGCAGCAGCAGCAGTAGTAGTATTATTTACAAATAATATATATATATAGTTATCTGGTACAAAATTATAATAATCGTAGCAGTAAAATTAATTATACAATTATGCATGTGTATGTTTAATGATTAATTTTATAAAGGACAGGTGGAGAACTGAGGGATTACGGAAAATAATTATTAAAAAAAATATGTATATGTGTATATATATATATATATATATATATATATATATATATATATATATATATATATATATATATATATATATATTTAGACAATAGTTGAGTAATATTTAGTAAAACAATTAAGAAACAACGATTCATTAAGCCATTAAGCAATAAAAACTTAATATTCAAAAATATAAAGCCATTGTTTTGATCAGCAGATATTTTAATGAATAAACTTTATAAAATACAGCACTGAAAGTATGCGACAACTTGCCCCAACTTGACACTGATGGAAAATATCACTAATACTGTGCTAAAAAAGCATTTTGGATTTCTGACTCAAAACCTTAAAGCTAGCGAGATGACAGCTCCCAAGTGACAACTTGCCCCAAGCTTTCCTACAAAATAAAAGCATCCAAAATGACATGGATTGTTAGTTGGATATTGTCAAGTTATTTAATGTTGCTTTTGCGCAGTTATTATTATCAGGAAAGACTTGCAATGCACTACAATCGTGTTTAGACATACACTAGATAGCATCTAATAATCTTGAATTTTGCTAATAATCTCACTGAAAGTGAGAAGCGGCACTGTGGGTGTTTTGCAGAGAAGATGTTTATTGACTAGTCAACATAAAGCCATCCACCGACAGCCCACGGCAGGGTGCAACAAGCCTAACGAAATGCTTCTTGACAAGTGGCTCCGAGATCCTCACCGCCTCAACCTCACGTTGAACATACTTGAGTGCAACTTTCTGTAGACTTACTAACTCTGTTCCAGTTTAATGAAGATTTGTTTGAATATGCTGCGAGTGTTTTCTCAGGAGCAAAGCGGGATCGTTTCCCCTAGTAAGCCGCTAGTGTTCAATGGGCGTAAGTTTGTTTGAAGTTATCTATTTTTATCTGTGGGGAAGCTTGTGTTTATATGTGCCTGGTATGCAAGTGTTGGCTTCCCACCTGGGATGGTTAAATATTGCTGGTTTGTGCAGTTTTTACTTCTCTTTCTCCATCCTTTCCACACAAGTATTAAATTTGCAGCGCTGCAGCTTTCGCATTAAAGCATCAGAGGCACATCAAGCACGCCATGCTCCTTTAAGGTGCTCTTCCTCTATAGCCACCCACTGTCCTTTAAGACTTCCCGTGCCTGAACTCACCGGCTCTGTGACAGGGCCCTGTAGAAAAAGGTATGATATTGTACCTAATGAGATTTCCGCGTGCTCTCCCCTTGCCCCCGGGCGTCTTCTGCTGCTGAGGAGGCTGTTTAGTTCAAATGGAGAGGCCTATTACTGTATTCCACTGTCAAAACGTCATTTGGGAAAAAAAGGTGAGGTGCAGAGAGACAGTGGGAGATGGATACGGGAGGTTCTCACCTCCAGCCAATTCCCATCATGTTTGATCCTTGAGACCAGAGTGCTCGAGATTGATCTGAAGCAAATCAAAATTACAGGCCTAAAGGAAGAAAAAAAAAAAAAAAGAGTCAAACTGCTGCGTATCACACTCTTTTCTTTCTTCTTTAGATGCATTAAAAGTAGGGATGCACAATCCATTGTATATCTATATTGATCATCAGTGAATATTGGAGTTTCTTTTTTGTATCAGTTGATATTATTTACTATTATAATTGTGCATGATTCCCTCTCCTATTTTTATATTTTCATTATATTTGCCATCATATGTTAATCTTTAACCGATTAATGTTAAGTCTCAAAATGAATATCCACTCGTCGTGTTGTATAATGTTGCAATTGCATAAATTCATTTATGGGATTTAATTAAAGGTTTTATTATTGTTGGTGTTCTTATTCTTATTTAGACCATATAGAATTTTAATATCAACAATATAGAAGCTGTTTTATTCAAATTCAAGTTCATATTGAAATTTAAATTCAAATTCATATTTTTTAATGCTATGCTACAGTAATACAGTAGAAACAGTAATATTGTGAAATGGAATTGCAACAAAATAACTATTTTCTGTTTGAATGTATTTTAATATGTAATTTATTTATTTGATGGCAAAGCTAAATTTTCAGCATCATTATCTTCAGTGTCACATGGTCCTTCAGAAATCATTCTAATGTGCTCATTTGCTGCTCAACAACCATTTCTTATGATTATCAATGTTTTGGTGATTCATATTTTTATAATGGATAAATTGTTAATGTATTAATATCTTATATTACTGTATACACACCACGCCTACGTCTTCTTCACATACATCAGCGTACTTTCAATACTCCATCTGCTCTGCATATGTTACAAATGCAAATGTTTTTGCTGCTGTTAGTTGATTATCAATCAACAGCAGCTTTGCTAGGAACTTCTGCTGAAATGTATCAGTCTGAAACAAGCTGTTTTTTACTTCCTTACGGCATTTTTGTTGATGCTTGCTGTGATTCACCGCATGAACAAGATCATAACTTCCTGAAGCCATCACAGTTGCGGCACCATATGCTTAACGAGATGAGCCACCAGTGTGATGCGTTTTCATACAGGGCTTCGCGACATGATTACTCAAGTTCAGGCTTTGAACAGAACCCTGAAAAACTATCATTCATCTTTAATTCTCTTCATTCATAGCATGCTATAATAAGAACATCGGCAATAACAAGAGGTCGTAGGGAGGACCGCTTAAGGCAAATACTGGTGTTTGCTAATGAATTAAACGCAAGTCTTCTCACATCCATCAATGATTGAAGAATTCCTTGCAAATATTAAAGTTTGAATTCTATCATAGTAACTTTCTGGAAACTGCAAATATTCAAAATGTTATTTGAAAGCTCATTCATAAAGAACAGTTAAATAACCCCCATTATTTGTATCATTTGCACTTAAAACATGCACTTAAGGCAACACTAAAATGCTTGCTTCATGCTGTCAAAAATGAAATAAATTCCCATAAAGTTTTTTTTTTAACTAGTAGTATTTTACGCATTTCAAAACTATTTTAACAACACAATGCAGTCTCATTAGTTTGGTTTATATATCCATATGTAAAGTGTGGCTCTAGTACATTTTGGATAGATACTGCATATTGCCTGCATCTAATATCCAAAATCTCACAATCTTAAAATCTGTCTAAATCTATGTCAAAATCTCCAGCAGGGGGTGCTCACCCTGCAGTCTGTGTGGGTCCTAATGCCCCAGTGTAGTGACGGGGACACTATACTGTAAAAAGCACCGTCCTTCGGATGAGACGTTAAACCGAGGTCCTGACTCTCTGTGGTCATTAAAAATCCCAGGATGTCCTTCGAAAAAGAGTAGATGTGTAACCCCGTCATCCTGGCCAAATTTCCCCATTAGCCTCTGACCATCATGGCCTCCTAATCATCCCCATACACCGATTGGCTTCATCACTCTGTCTCCTCTCCACCAATAAGCTGGTGTGTGGTGGGCATTCTGGCGCAATATGGCTGCCGTCGCATCATCCAGGTGGATGCTGCACATTGGTGGTGGTTGAGGAGACACCCCCCCCCCCCCCCCCCCCCCCCTTCTATGTAAAGTGCGTTGAGTACCCAGAAAAGTGCTATATAAATGTAACACATTAATATTATTATTATTAATTATGTCCATGTTTGTCACCTCAGCACAAAAATAGCCTGAAAATGTTGCCCGATGTTGAAACTGCACATAATTTTTTTGCAATGTGCTGAAAGTTATTAAACATTTCTGAATGTTTTTGGTAAGGCAGAGTTTCAGAAAATATTAATGCTCGACTTCACGGAGATAAATGAAAATAGCCCAAGACAAATACAGTTAATGTAATTACACTTTTTGTATCTGTTTGTACTATTTGTACCGTCTTTCGGATGAGACGTTAAACCGAGGTCCTGACTCTCTGTGGTCATTAAAAATCCCATGGCACTTCTCGTAAAGTGTAGGGGTGTAACCCCGGTGTCCTGGCCAAATTCCCTCCACTGGCCCTTGTCAATCATATGGCCTCCTAATAATCCCTATACACTTGATTGGCTCTATCACTCTCTCTCCTCTCCACCTGTAGCTGGTGTGTGGTGAGTGTACTGGCGCCGTTGTACTGTGGCTGCCGTCGCATCATCCAAGTGGATGCTGCACACTGGTGGTGGTTGAGGAGAGACCCCCCACATGATTGTAAAGCGCTTTGGGTGTACAGCAATACACAATAAAGCGCTATATAAATGCATCATTCATTCATTCATTCATTCATTCATTCATTCATTCATTCATTCATTCATTCATTCATACACTCAATGTGGGTCATTAAGGGCCTCTGCAGTTACAGTTTAGCCTGCAGTTTTGCTCCTTCAGATGCACACAGAACAGCATTACAGTGACGGGCATCAGAGCTGTAGTCAACTACTTCATACAGTATGGATATAGAGAAAGCTTGGTGCATTCATAAATCATCTGGTTCAAGGTCTAAGCAATTGTACAGTACCTGCCGTTATGCAACAAGCAATGTCTGACTGCCATACAGACTAAGATATTGGAGCAGACTTGAACCTGGGAGTGGAAGAGGGAAGATGAGGGCTGGAAATGTTCCTTTAAAAAAAATATATATGAGTGTTTTACATTACTTTGATAACCATGGTTGTGAAAAACGTTCTGTAGAGATTAAGATTAATGCTTGTGTGTGACTAATGTTTTTCCTCCGGCACACATGACCATGTCCTTACCAGACACACAAGATTTACATTGAATCCCTTGTCGCTTTATGAATGTTTGCAGATGCTTTGGGGATCATAGATGAAATCATGACTCTCACAAAGGTTCCTGCAGTTCCTGAGGGTTTATGAAGTTGTACATATGTGAAAAGGCTTGCATTTTAGATGCTTGCTGTACAGTATGTTGATAATGTTTGGGGTCTGGGGTTTTTTAGTGCTGTAAAACGATTAATCACGTTAAAAAAAAAAAAATAGTTTACATAATATATGTGAGTGTACTGTGTATATTTATTATGTATACATAAAGACACATACACATACAGCATATATTTTTGAAAAACAATGTACATGTATTTACATGTATATATTTATATTCATATAAATTAAATATATAAATATATTTAATATATAAACATAAATGTTTTCTTAAATGTATACATGCATTTGTGTGTATTTATATATACATAATACATATAAATAGTATACACACACATATATTATGTAAACAAAAACTTTCATTTTGGATGCGATTAATCATTTGACAGCACTACTTTTTTTAATGGAATTATTACTTTTATTAATCAAGGATGCTTTAAATTGATGTAAAGTGACATTCATCAAAGAATCCTGAAGATTTCTGATGGATCATGTGACACTGAAGACTGGAATAATGATCCTAAAAATTCAGCTTTGCATCACAGGAATAAATTAATTTTTTTTATATTTTAACATATTGTCAAAACAACAATATATGTTAACATAGAAAACATTTATTTTAAGCTGTAATTATTCACCGTATTATAGTTTTGCAGTATTTTTGATCAAATAAATGCAGCCTTGGTGAGCATAAGAGACTTGACGAAATATTGAATGGTAGTGGTCGATCCAAACAAACCAAAAATTAACATTTGTTTCACTTACAAATGCCCATGAATACAAATAAGATCGGCTGAAACATGTTTTTCAAGAGTTGAAGAGATTAGAGTATGAAGCAGCATATTGTATGACAGTAAGCACTGTGATAACGCTGAAATGTTTGTCATGAATAAATAATGAATACAAGTATACACAAACACCTTTGTATGGATTATGGATTGGATTGTGTAGGATTGGATTAGATGTGGGTTTCGTCTGTTTGTGATTGGCAGATAAAGGCAGATCTTTGTGCCAGTTTCTCTTCTGATGAGGACGAGCGAGCAACTTAATGAACGTTGGTGCTTTCGTTTGATTTCTTCAATTTGTTTTCCTCACTTTGACACATTCTTACACAATTTTCCCGCTCTTTGGCATTGATACCTGTAATTCTCTTGTAATTTCAGTGATGTTTTAGCGCTCTAACTGAAGTCTATCACTATCAGCCTTTCCAAGGAAATGTGAAGAGAGTTTCTCTCCAAGCTACAAACCTGTTATCAGATGTTTGTTTTATATTGCCTAGAAGTGATAGTGATGATTATTCATAAAAACAGTAATCATGTGATTGAATCATGGTAGGAGTCATTTTCAGTATGGAATTTTAGGAAACACTGTTTAAACTAAAAACAGAAATCTTTTTATGCATTTAGGCCATTTATTTACACTGCAAATGGCATTTTGGGGACCTGAAAATGCAAACTTTAAAAATGGGTTTCGAACTGCAAGTTTTTGAAAACGGTACTGTTATCATTAGGGCTAAATATCGATTCTCCGATTTTAATCGATCTTCAGTTTAACGCAACGATATCGATTCGGGAAATCCCCGAATCGATTCTTAATGCGTGTGCTTCACGTAAGAGGATATGAATATTCACCTCTCGTCCTGAAGGTGTCACCATCTATAGATATACTTACCTGGCAGGGGAGACACCATGATCAAGAAGGCGGTTCACCCAGGGCGAGGCTTGGCCACGGTGTGTGTTCACTGCTGTGTGTGTGTGTGTGTGTGTGTGTGTTCACTGCTGTGTGTGTGTGTGTTCACTGCTGTGTGTGTGCACGTTGGATGGGTTAAATGCAGAGCACGAATTCCGAGTATGGGTCACCATACTTGGCTGAATGTCACTTCACTTATCTTTCGAATTGCTCCACTAAAAAAAACATCTGTGTGCACCCTATTATTAATGTAGATGTGTATTTCAGTAATAAACTTAAGTAGGAGCGTTTCAGTTACCAGCATTTATATCAAAATATGGATCCCATGTCTGCAAAACTAACATTTTAAATGAAATATTGATAGCTAATCGATATCGAATCAAATCGAATCGAAATCGAAATCGAAATCGAATCGAAACCATAAAAATAAGAATCGAATCGAATCGCAGAATTGGTCACAATACCCAGCCCTAGTTATCATCATGTAAAAATTAAAAAAACTTGAATTTGTGAAAACGGTAACGCCATGCACATTCATATTATGTGTTCACATGTCTATAGATATGTGCAAGTTTCTCTACAAAGTGACATTGCCATCTAGTGGCCTGGCATGATTATACTGCATTTTTTTAATCCTTTGCAGATCCACAAGAATTTGGGTTCGTTTTAACATTGTTGTCTGTGTGCAAGACTTTTCAAAAACGCAAAGGAAAAACTTTTCAGTTTTTAGTAGATGTACCCTTACTCTGAAGTCTTATATTTCAAGTCTCTTGAAGTCAAACAAAATAAAGTGGGCAGTCATGGCCTAATGGATAGAGGGTTCGAGTCTCAGGTCCAGCAGGGATTGTAGGTGGGGGGAGTGAATAACCAACACTCTCTCCAACCTCAATACCACGACTGAGGTGAGACCCTTGAGCAAGGAATCGAACCCCCAACTTCTCCCCGGGCGCCGCAGCAATGGCTGTATGTTCACTACTGTGTGTACACTTGGATGGGTTAAATGCAGCGCACAAATTCCGAGTATGGGTCACCATACTTGGCTACACACCACTTCCCTTTCTTTTCTAAAAGTTTTCAATGAAAGCACAAAGCTTCTTACTCAAACATCTTGCGTGGTTTCAGAACACTTGGAAAATGGTGCATGAGTGTTATGGATCATTTTTATGGTGCTTCTTTATCATTTGTTGAAGCTGAAAGCCACTTAATTGCAGGTACAATCCTTCAAAATTGTTCCTTTCCTGTTCCACAGAAACAAAGAAAGTTGTAAGTTGTAAAGAAAGACTGATTTTTTTTTTTTTTTTTTATAATGTCATTCTGTATTTGGCATGTCTTTGTGTATAAGTAAATAAAACTCACTTTTGCACGTCTGTTCTTTGCTCATTTACAGAGCACATATCTTATTCAGAGTAAGTAATCCCAGAATAGTATGCAATAATTTGCAGAATCACTACCATGCAATTAAACAGCAATAAACTCTGAAATCCATTTGGATGTGCATATGAAATGCAGCAGCTTAATTACGAGATTAATGGCTTCTGTCAGTTCGATTGCAGCAAACCTAAAGGAATATCCAATGATGTAGATATTAGACTCATGGCGGTGGAGTGAATATGAGGTGTCCGGTGGTATAGGTTAGTTTTAAACCTGATTAAAGCCTCAAGTTCAGTCTTTAATTCACTCCTCCATGAAGTGAGAAAGCTGACAGTGTTAGACCTCAGTCTAAGTAATTAGATCTCACTTTTGAAAGAGAGCTGGACACATCGGTTTAAACTGCAGGCGTGTATATTTAGCACATGCCATTTCTCTGTCTCTGTATGCGCCTCTCTGAATTCATAGCTGGACTCCAGTTTAAAACTGCTTTAGTGAGCCCACATGCTGTAAAAGAGAACATGTTTTCTCAAAGAAGCGCATCAGCAACTTTGTAAATTAAAGTGGCAAAAGTTGTGCAAGAAAGCCTATTTCAACTATAGAGGGCCGTTCTCTGCTTTAAAGTGAAAATTGCAGTTGAAATGGATTCATTTGTCCTGTGCAATGAAGTATATTTCAATTTGACCATTTAGGCAGCTATTAAAAAAAATAAATTTAAAACACAAGTATCATGGAACTGACATCAGTGACGTTTGAGCCTATAAAGCTTGACTGAATGAAATATAGCTAAAAAAGTTAAATATATGTATATATGGTTATACTAAAATGTTGTGTAATATTTGCAATCCTATACAATGATGATTGAGAGATGATAAAAAAGTAAACCTTGTTGCTTAAAGTTATTCTTCTAAATACTATAAAAATGAATAAAGATTTCACAACAAAAAAAATACACCACTGAACATGGACATTTTTATAATGAGTTTATAAAAATTGTAATTAACTATCAATTAGATGTCAGAAGGCATGTGGTAGATTTTGTACAATAGGTTTTACAGCAAAGTTTTGATGATGTAGATCATTTAGAGGCTTGAGAAATTAGTGTCATAAAATATGATACAGTAGACTTTATATGATGGTTAAGACCGAGCTAAAGAAATGGATAAAATGTAAATTTTGTAAAAATGTAACTTCTCTAATTTTTAGCTTTATTTATTTCTTAATTTAGTTGTTTATTTAACTCCTATAACTATATTTCAAGTCTTCTGAAGTCATACAACATAAAGGTTTTCAATAAAAACAAAGCTTCTTACACAAGCCTATTGTATGGATTCAGAAGACTTAGAAAATAGTGCATGTGGGATGGAGAACATTTATTTTATTTTTATGATGCTTTTTAGTCATTTGTTGAAGCCTCAGTGCCATTTCATTGCAAGTACAATTCTTTAAAATTGTTCCTTTCCTGTTCCACAAAAACAGTCAACCTGGTTTGAGGTTATGTTTTTTGGGTGGTGAACTAATCCTTTAAAAGCATGCATGAAATGGCTTTAGCGTTTGCTAGACTTGAAAGAAATGGTTACATTTTAATATGCTTTGTATTGCCATTTCATACCAGGATGACATGTTTTTTAAGCATATTAGTGTAGTGTACAACAGTAAAAAACTTAAGTTTAAAAACCTGAACAGAATGGAAAAGGTCCACAAAAACCCATTCATATCAGTCTCCCCAAGACCACATTATTCAGTGCAGATGAATATATCATGGAAAGCCTTTCGTTGAACACACCGAATGCCATGCTGTGATGGTGTTCCACAGACGTGTCAGAGAGCTCCGATGTTGGTTTTGATGAGATTTCGGCCCCTCTATCAAAAGCTGAGCAGATTAGGAAGTGAAAAGGCCCTGTGGTTCCTGAATAATTATTAGGAATTATACAATGTCATGCGGCAGTCAGGGCTAAAAGAGCTTAGAAGTGGAATGTTTGCCTTGTCTTTTCTGTTAGCGTAGAAATGAATGCCGTCTGATAGAATTTCTATTCAAACAGATTAAGAATCAGTTGAATTGAGGTATTCTGAGCAAGACATGCAATAAATGCATTTTGCTTATCTATCTATCTATCTATCTATCCATCTATCTATCTATCTATCTATCTATCTATCTATCTATCTATCTATCTATCTATCTATCTATCTATCTATCTATCTATCTATCTATCTATCTATCTATCTATCTATCTATCTATCTTCACAATAAAAGCTTAGAAAAACTTGGCAATGGAATCAGAAAAAAAAATCTCTAGAGTGTCAAGTCTTAATACCTTATGCAATTTTGCTTTTGAAATGAATATATCTTCTTTAAGGGTGTTTTGGCTTGTTTTTCCAGAAAACACATTTAAAGTACTGATTAAATTCAAACTTGATAAAAAAAAAGATACATTAACTTCAGAAGAAGAGAACTTAACTCTTCTGGAAATCATAACAATGTCAGTAATTGCTGTATAATTGAGTGAAAAGAAACTTTTCCTTTGTCGACTGTAAAGATGAATTTTTCAAAAGCTTCTATAAAATGCTATTTTTAGTAACATCACCTGCTAAATTATGAGCAAAGGTGTCAGACATCTGCTTCATTGTATAGATTATATAATGTCTCAAGGTTTTTTGTATAATTTATATACTGTGTCACCATTATGCCTAATCGAGGTCAAAACATGTTCTTCTCATTCTTCCATTTTTTTCCTCCATGTGATCTATTTATACATTTTGTAACATATCACGCTGTTGATGTAAGGGATACAAGGTCAAGTCAAGTCAAGTCGCCTTTATTTATATAGCGCTTTTAACAATACAGATTGTGTCAAAGCACTTAACAGTATCAAATTGGAGGATAGAGTGTCAGTAATGTATAAAAATAAGATTAAACACTCAATTTTCAGTTAAGGAATTTCATTATTGAATTCAGAGATGTCATTGTCTAGCTCAGGTTAGTTTAAATAGTATCTGCAAAATCAAATTGACTATAATCACTAGAAATTAAGTGTTCCCAACTGAGCAAGCCAGAGGTGACAGCGGCAAGGAACCAAAACTCCCTCTGTGACAGAATGGAGAAAAAACCCTTGGGAGAAACCAGGCTCAGTCGGGGGGCCAGTTCTCCTCTGGCCAGGATATTATTGTTTATTTATTGTTTACTTATTGTTTTAATTGAATTTTTTAAATATATAAATGTATTATATTTCTATTTTATATTGTTGCAATTTCTAACAATAATAGTATTATATATTTTTAGTTATTTTATTTTATTTTTAGTTTTATTGTATTTAAGTCGAGGTCTTCACTGGGGATATGTCCCCGGCGCTCATCCAGGTGTCTGGCCTCTGCCGACGATCAGGGAGACATCATCTCCCGGCGCCGATCCACCATCTGATCCGGACACGGACTGAGAAACAGAATAAGAAAGAAACAGACAAATATTAGCGTAATGCCATTCTTCTTACGATGTAACGAGTACATCATGTGTTATGAGGAGTGTTCCCGGTTCCGGTTGATCTGCAGCCTAACAATCCTTTAATGGATTTGAATAATAGAAGCGTATTAGTGTGTTATATGTAAGCCAGTTTAAAGAAATGTGTTTTTAATCTAGATTTAAACAAGGGAATAGTCGATGCAAAAATCTAAGAAAATTTTAGTTTTTGGTTAATCAATTTCTTATGCATCATCATGAACAAACTTTTTCACATGCTTTATCTGCCAGGCCATTGGAAACTCAAGTTTTTTGACTGATAGCACCTTGTAGGTTCACAAAGTCCCTGTTCTTGCTCTGAGCCAACTAAATTAGACCCTAAACAACACCAGCCTTTGCCACTATTCTTAAATCTGTCTGTCCAGAGCCCTGGAGAACCCGCACTGAAAGACAGAGCTAAATTTGCCATCTCCAAAACGGTAGACAAGGGTGGGCTCTTAGGAACATACCTCGAATGATTTATGAGCATTTGTTGAAAATTCGCATTCAGTTAGCCAGTCTGAGACCATTCTTTCCTAAGGTTGAAAGATGCTGTCACTGAATGCCTTATCTTTCCCTCTGCAGCTCATAGAGAGAGTGGAGGAACACTTCAGCTGCGTTTCAATGCAGTATTCACTGCTCCTTCATGCCCATCACCGCACATCTGTAGGTCACTTTATTAAACAAAGCTTGATTTCTTATTGGCCATCAAAAACTAAAGTCAGAATAGGAGTCTTGATGACATACTTGTGAAAGTGTAAGTGACCATATACAGTATATGTATGTATGACGATTAAGGCCTAATAATAAATCATTGTTATAGTTATCTGTGTCATATTTACGATTATGAATGGTTTAAATAAGTACAATTTGCATACTCAGAGTTGCTACCCACAAGGTTTTCAGCTCTAACAAAACTTCTAAATTGTGTGACAAATTTGTGTGAATTAAAAATTTTAAATATTTAACAAAATTTGGGTTTAAGAAAGATTTTAACAGAAGTCTCTTATGCTCACAAAGGCTGCATTCATTTTGCTCGAAATATAGTAAAAACAGTAATAGTATTACCATTTAAAGTGGCACTTATATTTTAATATATTTTAAAAAGTAATTATGATGGCAAAGTTGAATTAGAAAGAACAGAATTTATTTGAAATACGTATATATTTTTTGTAAATCTTTACTGTCACATTTGATCAAATTAATGTGCTCATACTGAATAAAAGCATTAATTAAAAAAAAAATCTTATTTTTGAATGGCTGTGTGTGTGTGTGTGTGTGTGTGTGTAGATATAATAACTAAATAATGTCAAATATTATTTATTTTAGCAAAACTTCATCTGAATCATCAGATAGCTGAATCCCCTATGAAGTCAGAAATTCACATTTATCATTCCATCCGAAACCCCTGCTGAATCTTTATTATTTCATATATGATTTAACAGTATGAAACGCTTTGATTAGGCACATTTTGCCAGCTTGTGAATTTAACACATTTAAGATAATTTTCAAATAATTTACTTTTTCATATAGTTTTTCATATAGCCTAATTGAGTTGTCTAATATTGATATTCTAGTTTAATCTCATCATTTTTTTCACAGTCTCAGTCTCCATTACATTACAACGACTTCAGGGCTTCTGACCGCAACAATATTTGTTGCCCAAAACACCCTTGCAGCAAGGAGAAGCAGCCAGAAGAAGGGGAGGGAGAAGTTGACATTAAACTCATTAAAGTTTGTATTATCCAGTGTTTAGTGCTCTGATTACGGCAAACAGAGCCATCTGCTTAGGGGACAGGCCTTCCCCCCCCGCAGCCCTGTATAATTCAGCAAATAAAGTTTGTCTCTCCATCCAGAAATCAAAGGTCCCACAGGGAACGCTTGCAGCTTCTGCCGAGGAGCTGGAAATTGCAAGCAGGTGTACCTCCAGCGAGCCCGTTTGCCTTACTGACGCTGTATGCAGATTAGTGTTTCATCCTCGCATTCATTAATGACTTTCTCTATTAATCAATTCCACTCGTTTGGATGAGGCCTGCTATGGAATGGAACTGGGCCATTGGTGCTCATTAGGAGATAACAGCAGTTTTCTCTCTTGATCTTGAATAGTTTTTTGGGGACACGTTACTTATTAACAGTTTTAACAGATGTCACAATGTGATTTATAGCTCAATTTGATACAACATGGCATAACTTCATTCATTCCTAAGTGATGTGAATAAAAGTTGCACCAGTTGACATCTGTGTACGTCACCAGAGTCGATCCAAAGTTCCTGATTTTGCTTTTGTTTTATTGTCTGATGTCTCACTAAAACAATATATTCCCAATATAGTGCTTGAGTGTTTTTTTTTTTTATGGCTGGCTTTCATATATACGAAATGTTTTATTTCTTTTCAAAAAATTGCTTGTATGTGTACAAAACTCAAAATATAAAACCTCGAAACCATTGCTATAACAGATGCTATCTTATTGCATCTGTGCGAGTCAAAAACTGCAAATATTTCTTGTGCACTTTGTTCAACCATATTTTCCATTATTTTCCGGTTCATGATATGACAATGCAACCATTGCTCATCACAAGCAAGTCATTTTATTAAAGTATCTTCAAAGCACTTTTGGTCTTTGGAAATATTTCAGTTTTGCATCTCAAAAAAAATTTAAATATTGCAAACTTATAAAGGTTTTTGAGAAGATGACATGTACACATACTAGAAAAACGTCTCAGGTTACGTATGTAACCATGGTTCCCTGAAGGGAACGAGACGCTGCGTCGAAAACGCATATGGGAACGCCTTCAGCGTGACCAGGCTCTGAATATGATGTGTAATCAGTCAAACAAGGGCGAGGCGTCAGGGGCGGGGTGACGTCACGACCAGGAAGCATATAAGCACGTGCGGCGGAGCCGGCTTCAGCTTCAAGTCATGAAGCAAGCGCTGGCAGGGATGCCGGAAGTGTGGCAACGCGACGCAGCGTCTCGTTCCCTTCAGGGAACCATGGTTACATACGTAACCTGAGACGTTCCCTTCCAGGAACTTCGAGCTGCGTCGAAAACGCATATGGGAACGAGATACCAACGCCGCCAGACTGACAAGTCCCTGCCTGGTGTCAGGACGAAAGGACAGACGAGCCGGGAGTGGCTCGGATGTCGAGGTCATAGAACCTAACGAAAGTCAGGGGCGTGGACCACCCAGCTGCGTTGCAGATGTCCTGCATGGAACACCTGCCCAGAAGGCCTCGGAGGCCGCCACACCTCGGGTTGAGTGCGCTCTGACTCCCACCGGCGGGGGGAGCTCAGAGGCCTCGTATGCCAAAGCCATGACACCCACAATCCACCTACTAAGAGGAGGGCTTCGTAGCAGGAAGACCCCTCTTAGGCGGACCATAGCACACGGGCAGCTGGTCCGCTTTCTCCACAGGGAGGACCTGTGGATGTATGCGTCTAGTGCTCGCACTGGACACATACGGTTGTGCTTCTCCTGGTCTGGCTCCCCGAAGGGAGGAGGACAGAAGGCCTGCAGTACGACCGGCTGTGGAACGACCGATGGGACCTTCGGAACACACCCCACGCGGGGGTAGAGGAATAGTTTTGCCGAACCGGGCGCAAAGTGAATAGAGGCCGTAGTCAGGGCCTGAAGGTCACTCACCCTCCTCAGAGAGGTGATAGCCAATAAGAAAACGGTCTTGATAGTGAGGAGTCTCTCAGTTATCTCCTGAATGGGCTCGAAAGGTGCATTGCACAGAGCCTCCAGAACCACAGCCAGATCCCATGTAGGGACGAGATCGTACCGGAGGCCTCAGCCTCAGCGCACCGCGGAGGAAACGTGTAACCAGGGGGTGTCTACCCACTGACTGGCCACCGGTAAGGGCGTGGTATGACGAAATAGCTGCCACGTACACCTTAACAGTGTAATGGGTTACCCCTGCGGAGAAACGGGCCTGCAGGAACTCCAGTACTGCACCAACGGGGCAGTTGACTGGGTCGAGCTGGCGGTCCCCGCACCAAGAAGTGAAGAGCCTCCACTTCAAGGCGTACAGTTTCCTCGTAGAGGGAGCTCTGGATTGGAGGATGGTCTCGACAACCTCGGTTGACAGACCGGAAGCTATGAGCTGTGCCCCCTCAGGGCGTCACACCAACAGCTTCCATCACTCCGGGCGAGGGTGCACCTCGGTGCCCCCGGCCTGTGAGAGGAGGTCCCTCCTGACGGGCACTTCCCACGGAGTGCCGTCGAGGAGAGATATCAGGTCCGAGAACCATACTCGGCCCGGCCAGAACGGTGCTACTAACAGTAGACTGACCTCGTCCCGGCGCACTCTCGCCAGAATTCCAGGGAGCAGAGCGATCGGGGGGAAGGCGTACAGACGGAGCCTCGGCCACGTCTGTACCATAGCGTCCAGTCCCAGAGGAGCTGGAGGGGTCAGTGAGAACCAGAGAGGACATTGTGCTGACTCTTGAGTCGCAAAGAGGTCCACCTGGGCCTGGCCGAAAATACCCCAAATCTGCTTCACCACCTCGGGGTGAAGCCTCCATTCCCCGGGCCTCAGCCCCTGCCTCGACAGGATGTCTGCTCCCACATTGAGATGCCCAGGTATGTGCATAGCTCTCAGAGATAAGAGCTTGCCCTGGGACCACACAAGGATCTGGTGTGCCAGCTTGTACAAGGGGCGCGACCGCAGACCTCCTTGGTGGTTGATGTAAGAGACCACTGCCGTGCTGTCGGTGCGCACCAGCACGTGGTGATCTCTCAGGTCTGGGAGGAAGTGCTTGAGTGCACGGAACACCGCTAACATCTCTAGCCGATTGATATGCCACGTCAGGTGGCAACCTCTCCACAGACCGCGGGCAGGGTGGCCACTCATGACCGCACCCCAACCGGTGAGGGAAGCGTCCGTCGCTAGCGAGACGCGGCGACAAGGAGCTCCCAACACCGGGCCTCCACATGTCGAAGGCACGGACACAACGGCGTGACACTTTGACAGCGCGGAGTGAGTTTCCCCTCAGGGAGACCCCCTTGGTCTTGAGCCACCACTGTAGGGGTCTCATGTACAGCAGGCCAGAAGGTATCACGCTGGACGCAGCTGCCATGAGCCCCAGCAGTCTCTGAAACTGCTTGACAGTGAGTGACTGGCCTTCTCGCACTCTCCTGACTGTAGTAAGGATCGACTCGATCCGAGCAGGGGACAATCGTGCCTGCATCGTGGTCGAATCCCACACCACGCCTAGATAAGTGATTCGCAGAACCGGAGAAAGCACACTTTTCTTGGCGTTCAGTCTCAACCCCAGTTCTTTCATGTGGGCGAGAACGACATCTCGATGCCGAACCGCCAACCGCTCTGATTGAGCGAGGATCAACCAATCGTCGATATAATTGAGTATGCGGATGCCCTGAAGCCGCAACGGGGCCAGTGCCGCATCCACACACTTGGTGAAAGTGCGGGGTGAAAGTGCTAGGCCGAAGGGAAGAACCCGATATTGGTACGCTTTCCCCCCAAAGGCGAACCTCAGGAACTTCCTGTGAGAAGGAAGGATGGAAACATGGAAATATGCGTCTTTGAGATCTATCGTGACAAACCAGTCCTCGGACCTGATTTGAGTCACGACCTGCTTGATAGTAAGCATCCTGAACTTCAGCTTTCTGACTGAGCGGTTCAGTAGACGCAGATCCAGTATGGGCCTCAGCCCTCCATCCTTCTTCGGAACAATGAAGTACCGGCTGTAGAAACCGGACTGGGTCTCGTGAGGAGGAACCAACTCGATGGCTTCCTTCCTCAGCAGAGTACCAACTTCCTGTTCCACAACCAGAGCCTGCCCGGGGCGGACCGCAGTCATAACAACCCCGCAGAACGGCGGGGGTGGCCCGCCGAACTGAATACGATAGCCTTTCGCTACGGTCTGCAGGACCCAAGGAGACACATTCGGCAGCCGCTGCCAGGCTGTCAAATGCTCTACTAAGGGAATCAGTCTCTCGAGACTTACCTCTGGTGCAGCCAGACCGCTGTCTTGAAGCGGCGCACCGGCAGGAGACGCGTAATCTGGCGGCTGAGGTGAGTTTCTCGGCTCCGTGCTGCCGGGCGGACAAACCTGAGAAATATACTCGCTGGGACCGGCTGTGCCCTGGAACAGCGGCAGGGTCAGCAGACAAGTCCCTGGAGGGCACCGAGGGGAGACGGTCACCGTGTGCCGTGGTGTAAGCCGCTCCACCCCGGTAGGGGTCGTCCTCCGTAGTCCTGGGGCTCACCCGTCAGGACCTCTGAACGAACCAGACCCTGCAAGGCAGGACCCAAAGAGACACATTCGGCAGCTCGCTGCCCAATGATCTTCTAAGGGAATCAGTCTCTCGAGACTGACCTCTGGGTTCAGAGAAGCGGCCAGACCGCTGTCTCGATGCGGCGCACCGGAATGAGACGCGTAATCTGGCGGCTGAGGCGAGTTTCTCGGCTCCGCGCTGCCGGGCGGACAAACCTGAGAAATATACTCGCTGGGACCGGCCGTGCCCTGGAACAGCGGCAGGGTCAGCAGACAAGTCCCTGGAGGGCACCGAGGTGAAGTGGTCACCGAGTGCGGCGGTGCAAGCCACTCCACCCCAGTAGGGGTCGCCCTCCGCGGTCCTGGGGCTCGCCCGTCAGGACCTTTTGCGTGAGGAGCTGGTATGCGGAGGAGGCTGCGCCCGCCCAGTTTAGAGAGCGTGCATACCCTCTGCCCACCAAAGATGTTGTAAGCAGAGCAGGAGTCTTCAAAGGCGATGCCGTGGAGGGAGACAGATAGCTCGCAAGCGTCTGTTCAACCCGCGGCATCATCGCCGCATACCCGCGCTCATTCAGTTCCCGCGGGAACGACTGGCCGGGACGAAAAAATTTCACCCGCGATCTCGACACCTCGGTGAGGAGATCGGGGAAAACGGAAGGCTCCTGTGTAGAAGTAGCTCTCTGGGGCGAGAGAGGCGGGGAAACCTTGTCAACGCTCGTCACATCAACCTCCTCGGAGGACGCAGCGTCAAGCCCTCGTCTCGGGGGAAGAGACCGCTTCCGAACCGAGAGACGGGGCGCCAGATCAGGCGCGGGAGGAGATAGGGACATGCCCGTCTGACTCTCGCCAGCCAGATCAGCCTTTTTCTCTTTTTTTTTTTTTTTTCTCCACAAGCCCCGCGAGCGCAGCCGCCGCTCTGCCTTTTTTTCTGATTTAAAGGCAGAAGCGGGACCGGCTCTATTAATTTTATGCTTGTGCAAACACTGCAGCTTACAAAGCTTTCATAGTTATATCATATTGGGGTGACAGAGGCGGCGAAACCTCGTGAACGCTTGTCACATCAACCTCCTCAGAGGAAGAGAGACGAAGCATTGAGCCCTCGTCTCGGGGAAGAGACAGCTTCCACACCGAGAGACGGGGCGCCAGATCTGGCTGATACGGGAGGAGATAGGGACATGCCCGTCTCACACTCGCCAGCCAGATCAGCCTGCGAGCCCCACGAGTGCAGCCGCCGCTCTGCCTCGGCAGCAGCGGGACTGGCACCGCGTGGGGAGCTCGCGAAGGCTCCCTTCTCGAAGAGAGCCCTCCGGGTGCGGAGACCGATTTTGCGTGCTCCGCACCCAGGCAGACCACGCGCAAATCGTGTGTGTCCTCGCTCATGATATAGCGAGGGCAAGGATGCACACACGACTCAAAACATGGTCTGAAAGCTTCACCCCTGAGCTTGCCCTTGGCTTTGGCATGATACTGAATGCTTTCCACTTAAAACTAGGGCAAACAACAGTAAATAAGACTGACACACACAGAGCGCTTCGCTGAATGACAAAAAGCTGAAGCCGGCTCCGCCGCACGTGCTTATATGCTTCCTGGTCGTGACGTCACCCCGCCCGTGACGCCTCGCCCTTGTTTGACTGATTACACATCATATTCAGAGCCTGGTCACGCTGAAGGCGTTCCCATATGCGTTTTCGACGCAGCTCGAAGTTCCTGGAAGGGAACTTTAATGCAGGAGTTTATGAGGCAAATTAGTTCCCCATGAGGAAAAAGACTCCCGTGTGAATTTTTAGCCTCAAATGGGGTAGCTTATGTTTTAAATATAGCAAATTAACAGCTAGTTACTAGGCAACCATACAGTACATCTCAATGACAAAAATGAATTTATATCATCCTTTTATGCATGCAAATTCTGGTGAGTTGTCATCATATGAATTAAATGTTATAGCATGCCTGGCCTGCATGAATTATTTTGGACATAACAGTCTGCAACTGCTCTTGGTCCCACTGGGATCCGGGACGTTGTAGGTACAGTATTGTGGCAATGAATTGAGAAGGCGGATCCTCTGTCATAACTTTCTAACAACCAGTTGACATTAATGAGCTTCCTATATACAGCACACTAAAGCACACTCGTTCCTGTTAATTGACAGAGCTGTGATTATGCTTCAAAGTCACATCCAAACATTTGGAGTAATGGAGTAACAAATGTGTCTTATCAAATTTGTCAGATGTGATTGAGATAAATGACTTTTGGCGTAAACTCTTTTGGATTGTTTTACTGTCTTAAGCTGAGCAAAACTATCAGTAGCTGTGCAGAGGCGTTTTTTTTTTTTTTTTTAATCCACAGCTTACAACAGCAAACAGCATAATTAACCTGCTGCCATATTTACCCAGTACTTACTTCAGCACATGTTCTGTTAATTAAGATACAGCAGTGTGAAACAGATAGAAAGACACAAAAAAGAAAGACTTTTGGTTACACTTTTTTGATACTTCATATTCTGCTGACTGTAAATAACTTTGCAACTACAGTATATCTCAGCTAACTCTTATTCATTTGCAACTACATGTCAACTAACTCCTTAATTTGCAACTTTATGTCAACTAAGGGTATTAGTAGTGTTATGTTAGGGTTTAGTTTTAGTAGAATAAGTTGGCGTACATGCAAATTTATCAGATGAATGTCTGTTGGGTGACCACCAAAATAAAGTGGATAATCCACTAACATATTATTGACTGGTAGCTGAGATGTAGTTGTAAAGTTACTTATAGTTATAGTAGAATGTCTAAAGAGGACTATTATTAGACGTAGAATTAGTTAACAAATCTGCCATTAATTCTATCCATTCTGAACTTTTTTTTTAAGCTGACCAATAATTTTAAATTCTCTCATCATTATTCCCCACGCAAAACTATATAATGACTTCTGAAGACTCATATGGACTACTGTTATGGCGCTTTTGTGTCATTTTTGACAACCCCAGAGACATTTATAGTAAAAGAACACCCTAGACATTATCTTAATTATCTACAAAATATCTTAATTTGTCTTCAAACAAAGAGAGAAAAACTGATTTTGGTACATTGAGTGAGTATATAATAACAGAATTTTCACTGACAAAATACATTTTTTATTTTATTTTATTTTTATTTTCGGCTAACATTTTAAATCATTGCTAACATTATTCATTATTGGAATGTTCAGATCAGGAATGATTGGACTTTTCCAGACATTTTAAAGCACATCGTGCTTTTCAGTGTGATGCATTTTGTACATTGCATCTGTATTTGTGTGATATTTTTAATTATTTATTTCTGTTAATAGTACATTTTTGTCCTCTAATTTACTCCATGTTATTGCCCTTTTCTATTTTCTTCTTCTTCCCATTATAATTACAATACTTCATGCAGAGCTGAACAGGCTTTGATGTTAGAATAAGAAAATTAAAAGAAACAAAGAAACTAATTGTACTACAACCATTCAATAATACTACCAAGATCATTGAATGACAGAGTCTTGATAAGACTTACAAATGGTTTTAATTTATATTTGTGTTATACCCTTGCCCTGTTCCTGAAAGAGCATTCATTTGCACCCATTGTTTCACCCTTAAAAAGGGCTGTTGGATAGAGCAACACTTTCCACGTATGTCATAGCTCCCAAACATAATGGCCTCAATGTCATGGGCAGGTTTGAAGCCAGTCTTTGTTCAGACGCAGATGGAACAGTCAGAGATATAGGAGATTTGCATTAAGCTGCTTGTCTAAGATGAGAGATGTGGAGTAGAATTATTCAGCATGAGGCTTTAGTTGAATGAATTACAGTGGCTGTGTACTTTGTCCTGAAGTCAGATTCAGCATAAAGATCAGACTCCTGTGAATCTCACAATTTCTTTCTTTTTTTTTTTTTTTTTTTTGATTGGAACAGCAGGTGTTGTTTTATCAGGAGGTTTATTGTTTTGTTTTATTTTTTGTTTTGGCTTAAGCTCTGCTGTATGCAAACATCTATTTGGAATCAAATTAGGCCTTGGTGTTTTCAGAAACCAAATGCATACAATTCCCATTGTCATTAGCGTTATAATAATACTGCACTTTTAAAAGTAGAAGCGAGTTATTAGGACAAACGCTTTCCAAAAGCAATTTCTCTAGAACACAGCGATGCTCTATTCATTTGTACTGCGTATTCACAAACCAAATGATTGAATTGAATTCTGTGTCATAAGGAACAAAACCCCTCACATTCTCCACATTTCCCAAACATTTTATCCAGAAATTCATGCTAAAACATTTCAAGAGAAAACAGTTACTTTCTGCCACTTCTATTCTTGTTAGCAGATGTTTACATTGTAATATTTCAGGCAAAAAATTTATTTGGTGGAACTCAGATGTTGTGCTATTTAGGTACTGTAATATGCATCCCAATCTACAATAGTACTTGATGTACCAAAATGACAAAAAACTACAATAAAAATAACAAACTGTATAAGTGTATGCATATAAAAAGCCAATAAAAATGTATGTCGGTGTAATAACTTAAAAAAAGTAAAAAAAATAAAATAAAAAAAAGTAACTTAATCTACGACAATAATATACATAAAAAGACGGATGGACAGGCGGACAGACAGACAGATAGATAGTTTATGGATGGTAAATTTTCTCAGAAAGTAAATTTTTGTCCCTGTGTACATTTTCTTTAAATATATATACTCAAAATTCAATATCAGTACAAAGCAAGTGTTTCTAGCTCTAACAATATTAAAAATACTACCACTAGAAATAAACTCTATATCATTTCCTCTGGCATTTCAGAATCAGATGAAGTGAAATGAATCCATCCATATGAAAACACAGGCAGCAAACTTCAGTAAGTTCTGCAGTGGGAAGAGAGAGAAGTTTGTGTACGGAGTGAAATGAGGAGCTTGTGAGGTGAGGATGGAGGAGCTTGTTTTGTATTATAGATACAAAGAAAGCTGCAGGCTCCACGAGGCCTGTGAGGCGGGGATGTTGGCAGTGATGCATGATCATTCAGAACTGCCTATGATTGATTCTGTGCATGGGATTGACTAAATTGCTACAATTTGTTTAGATCCTCGGTGGAGGATATCTCAGCATTAATAAAACATTATCAATCATTAGTATGGAGACTGGAGAGGTTGTGCGAGACTTAGTGCAAATTAGTCTCTGTCTCAGATGTCTGACATACACTCCCGCTCAGAAACTAGACTTCATCTTGGAGGTTTTAAAGCTTAATTTTAGATACTTCAAACGCAATGCAGTGGCATAGCATTTGTGATAAAGAGCATAGGATATTTTTGTTTCAGTCTTGTTTCCATGTATATATATTTTTTTAAATTAAAGGAAACCATTTCATTCCATTTAACCAATGAATTTTCCTAATCAGCATTTGTGTCTTGTTTTCCAGTAAAAAAAATATCTAAACATCCTTAAAAGAAAATTAATTTCTAAGATTAAGCTTTTTTTTTTAACTCCACTGACAAATTGTATTTATTTAGTTTTTAAGCACAAATCCAATACATTTTGTGAGTTTAATGCCTTATCTAAAAAAAGGAAAAAAGAAGAAAAAAAGAAACCTTAATGTAAATAAAATAAAATATCAAAAGGTCTAAAAAAAGTTGGCACGGGGGCAACAAAGGGCTGAAAAAGCAAGACATTTTGAAAAGATTCAGCTGGGAGAACATCTAGCAACTAATTAAGTTAACAGACATCAGGTCTGTAACGTAGCTATAAAAGGGATGTCTCAGAGAGGCAGAAAAGATTGTGGATTACTTTAAATGAATGAATGAATGAATGATGCATTTATATAGCGCATTTATTGTGTATTGCTGTACACCCAAAGCGCTTTACAATCATGTGGGGGGGTCTCTAAATACAACGTTCCTCAACATCAAATTGCAAAGACTTTGCAAATCTCATCATCTACAGTGCATAACATTATCAAAAGATTAAGAGAACCTGGATAAATCTCTGTACATAAGAGACAAGGCCGAAGACCTTTGTCGGATGCCCATGGTCTTTGGCATGATTCTGTCATTGACATTACTAAATGGGCCCAGGAATACTTCCAGAAACCACTGTCGGTAAACACACTCGGCCGTGCCATCTGCAGATGCCAACTAAAGCTCTATCATGCAAAAAGGAAGACATATGTGAACATGGACCAGAAGCACTGTTGTGTCCTGTGGGCCAAGGCTAATTTAAACTAGACTGTTTCAAAGTGGAAAAGAATGGTCAGACGAGTCCAAATTTGGACGGAGACCTTCCAGAGTGTTATCAGCGTTCAGTTCAAAAGCTAGCATCTCTGATGGGTGCATAAGTGCATATGGTATGGGCAGCTTGCATGTTTTGGAAGGCACTACGAATGCTGAAAGGTATATAAAAGTTTTAGAGCAACATATGCTCCTCTCCAGATGACGTCTGTTTCAGGGAAGGCCTTGTGTATTTCAGCAGGACAATGCAAAACCACATACTGCAGCTATTACAATAGCATGGCTTCATAGTAGAAGATTCCAGGTGCTGAACTGGCCTACCTGTAGTACAAATCTTTCACCTATAGAGAACATTTCGTGCATCATTAAATGAAAAATACGTCAAAGACGACCACAAACGCTTCAGCAGCTGGAAACTTATATCAGGCAAGAATGGGACCAAATTCCAACACCAGAACTCCAGCAACTCATAACCTTGATGCCCAGATGTCTTCAAACTGTTTTGAAAAGAAGAGGAGATGCTGCACCATGGTAAACATGCCCCCCTCCCAACTATTTTGAGACCTGTAGCAGGCATCAAATTTGAAATGAGCTCATTTTGTGCGTAAAATTGTAAAAGTTCTCAGCTTAAATTTTTTTTATGTTATCTATGTTCTATTGTGAATAAAATATTGGCTCATGTGATTTGAAATTCTTATAGTTGTTTTTATTCAAATAAAAAAAAAAAATCTACATTGATTTTTTTAAAATTAAGGATATTGTCTTCTTTTGTGATCATGAGGTAAATATCTCTGCAAACCCAAGGTTACTTGTTAAGAATTTTGCAATAAACAAACAAAATCCAGGTTAACTTTAACAGCGCGTGTCTGGAACACAACTTTTAATACATTCAGCGAGACTGACGCCTTTGTCATCTGCAGATGTGACAGCCGAAAGAGAGTGAAACATAAGAGCATATAAATAACCAAAGGTGCCGACTGAATTAGAATGGCATTCAATGAGAAGAGAGAGAAAGACTTGAAAAGACAGATAAATAACATGTTCTCAGACTCCCTCCCATCTGTACTCTCTCATGTTAGATATAGAGAAATGCATCCTGCAAGAAAGTGAAGATGGAAAATAATTAGTCTCTACAGAGAGGCAAAAAACAGTGTGTGCCACAGTAATACCGAATTGATTAGGTAATTTTTTAGCATAGGTAATTTTAGCATAGGTAACGCGATATTTGGCAAATAGTTTAAGACTTGAAAATCACATAGCACCAGACACAAGATTTCTTAATAAATCAAAGTTTATTTGCTACTCTACTACACTACTAAGCTAAAATAACACAAAACAGAATACGTACACACACAAACACACATACACGCTGCAGGCAATGAATTGTTTTGATTTGAAGAGAGTTTAAGGTTCTAATGCTCGCTTCCAAGAATGCTCTAACTTCAACCTGAGGGAGTCACAAGCAAGGAACTTTACTATCCTTACTCTTAAAGATGAATGCAACCAGTTTCCAGCAGAATTATGAAGAATTGTTTGATTACTTGCTTTTAGTTGAGCTTGACAGCTGGGTGTTTCCACGCGGTCTCCACGGGGTCAGAGGGAACCTCCGCCTGATTGGCTGCTGATGTGTTTTGTCTATATATATATATATATATATATATATATATATATATATATATATATATATATATATATATATATATATATATATATATATATATATATGTTGCTTTCGGTAGCAGCAACAATTACTATGTCTTTCGGAACACCCATAAAGGTCCGATCTTCTTTGTTCTGCCAATAAGAAGAAAAGGCACGTTTCTCTGCTGGGGAGAAACGGGAGGTCGTGGGAATATCATTCTTGTGGAGATCTGGTGTTTTTCTTAGCTCGGACATCAGTTGTAAAACCGTCTCTCCTGGTTGATAACATCATTGAATTTATGCGTTAAACAATCAGGAGATATTAGGGAGGGTCTGTGCTTGAGCCTTTCCAGATGCCACATTCTTTGTACTGTTGATTACGCAACTATTACTTATGGTAAACCGGTCAGGAACAACGTTGAAGGTTCTGTTCTAAATCCATTGCAGATGTTCACTCAAATTTATCCTGGGTTTTAGAGGTCTCCTGAGATAAGGAGATTTAGGGCAGGAAATCGGCCAGCCAGTCAAATGCAGATGTTGGGAGTGCAAGTCTTAACTCCTGCTAAGGAATGTGCTGTCTTGAAATTATTTTGTTTGTGTGTCCTGGTCTACTAGGCACTACATATATATATATATATATATATATATATATATATATATATATATATATATATATATATATTGTGGCGGGAGGAGCAAACAACAGACACAGTGGGTGTGGCGTCAAGCCTCGGAGAGGTTTTTATTAAACAATAAAATGTACAAAAGTGTCCAAAGGGGGAAAAGTGTCCAAATAAACGGGGAATCTGGTGTCCTCGTGGTGCCGCGGGGCTAGTGAAGGAGGGTAGTGTTCGTCAGGGAAGGGTCCAGGGAAGGGGCGGAGTCCGGTGGCCGCACGCGCTCCCCTCTCGGGGCCGGGAGCGAGTGGCGGCGGCGTCTCTTGCGCGGCTCCTTCCAACTCATAGGTTCCCGGCGCTTCTGGGGGGCTCGACGGCCCGGCATCCTGGCCCGTCAGCCGCCTAACGGGTGCGGCAGTCCTCCTCGACGCACCCTTCCTGGACCCACGAGGACACCAGCGTGCATGCACGGGGAAGAGACTGGTCTCCCGAGGAGAGGCGCGCTCGGCGTTTAAACAGCAGCGGTGATGAGGCTCTATTAACATCAGGTGCGCCTCATCACACTCCGCCAGCCCTGGGTGTTCAGCGCCCCTCCTCTCTCACACACCCACTCCCGTCGGGAGCCTGGTGAAGGGCGGCGAATACGGGACGGGGTGGTGATGATGGACAGGAGGGGAGGCAGCCGACTCGTCACATCCCCCCCCCCCCAAGCGACATCCCCGTCCTAGGGTCGCCGCCCACACGGGAGTGCTACCTTCCTCAACCAGGCTCCAGCGGTCGGAGTGGGCGGGGCAGGGATTTCTCTTCGGGCAACTCTCCCTCTCGCACCGCGCCGGAACCGGGACAGAGAAACCGGGTATTAGTTGTCAGCCTCAACCAGCCACAGGGTAAATGACCAATAGAGAGAACGTCACTTACCCCTTTGGTGGCTGGGAGGCTGTCCCCGTCGTTCCTCTGTCCCCGTGCGGGTTCCACGGCTTTTTTTGCGAGCGAGAGGGGATGACGTCATCAGATGTTGCCCAACTGTGCTGTCTAGGCTCCGCCTGCCCGCATTCTCCACCACTGTGGCGGGAGGAGCAAACGCCAAACACAGTGGGTGTGGCGTCAAGCCTCGGAGAGGTTTTTATTAAACAATAAAATGTACAAAAGTGTCCAAAGGGGGAAAAGTGTCCAAATAAACGGGGAATCTGGTGTCCTCGTTGTGCCGCGGGGCTAGTGAAGGAGGGTAGTGTTCGTCAGGGAAGGGTCCAGGGAAGGGGCGGAGTCCGGTGGCCGCACGCGCTCCCCTCTCGGGGCCGGGAGCGAGTGGCGGCGGCGTCTCTTGCGCGGCTCCTTCCAACTCCTAGGTTCCCGGCGCTTCTGGGGGACTCGACGGCCCGGCATCCTGGCCCGTTAGCCGCCTAACGGGTGCGGCAGTCCTCCTCGACGCATCCTTCCTGGACCCACGAGGACACCAGCGTGCATGCACGGGGAAGAGACCGGTCTCCCGAGGAGAGGCGCGCTCGGCGTTTAAACAGCAGCGGTGATGAGGCTCTATTAACATCAGGTGCGCCTCATCACACGCCGCCAGCCCTGGGTGTTCAGCGCCCCTCCTCTCTCACACACCCACTCCCGTCGGGAGCCTGGTGAAGGGCGGCGAATACGGGACGGGGTGGTGATGATGGACAGGGGCGAGGCAGCCGACTCGTCACAATATATATATATATATGTGTGTGTGCATATACATATGTATATGTGTATACACACACACACATACACATAATATACATTTATATGTATGTATGTATGTATATATGTGTATATATATATATATATAATGTGTAGTGCCTAGTAGACCAGGACACACACACACAATAATTTATATATATAAACATATGTATATATATATATATATATATATATATATATGTTTTTTTTTGTTTTTTTTAATAATATATAAGACAACTTTGTCATGTTTTTACAACTTCCCGAGGTCCGCCCACCTACCAGACATGAAAATTAAGGCTGGAATAATGAATGTTTATTGATTTTGTCATATAATTTACTGCAAATGAAAAACTACCAGAGTAGCAGTATGTTAATGCTACTATGAATAAGTAAACAGCGAAGCTAAATCAAATAAGTTCTGTGGCTATAAAAGTGTGCGGCGGAGGCTTTGTGGCACAGTTTAGCCACAAGCCTATCCCATATGCACAACGTCTCTCCGTCTCTCTGGCAAGATCCTGTAGCACATGTACGAGGTGGTAGAAAATGACTTTGATCTTGATGCTGATAGCAAAGCGGGCTCAGTGTGCTTTTTTCAACCCCCTTTGGCCTCGAACTATCCTTCCATGCATATGTAGCTGACACCGTACTGTCCCACACTGCTACTTTGACATCAGTCTCCGAGTCGCTATCCTTGTCTTGTCTCGTGAGCTGATGTAAGCCGCCCTACAGAGCAAAGGCTGAGGAACATGTTCCCGCGCCTCGATGCGTTTTAGTCTTTATTTTGGAAGTGCGGTGTTAAGAAGTCAGCCGAGTGAAATAGAAAGACTGAAGGCTGATGGGCTTGTTCCTTCTTTGAGAGAGCACATAGCAGAATTTTCTGAAATGAAAAAGCTGAGGCTCTGCCATTAGAGACCGTGTTTAAAAATTACAAGTGAATTTTAGACTAGTTTATTAAACTAAAATGCTTCCCCTCAAACGGTCGCCAAATATATTGTGTGTATGATGTTTATTTGAAGAGATTTAAACGTGTTTTGCGATGACAACATGCTTTTAGCAGGGGTTAGTGAGCTCAGCCTTATCAAAGTGTTCCTGTTGGGTTATCAAATTTTTTATAAAAAAGCATAAGCCCCGATTAAAAGAGAGAGAGAGAGAGAAGAAGTTGTTTGCTTTTGTTTGAGTTGGTGTTGTGTTTTCCCTGTCTTATTGAAAGAACAGCTTTTTTAAGATCTCAAAAACAGTCTATCCTTAGGTGAGGCTTGTATTCAAAAGAAAATGAAAGATTTGATTTGACACAGAAAGGAATAGATAATCTTCTTTCGCATTTTCATTCTAATAGGAAGCTGAACTTCACATTCCAGGCACGGCATATTAAAAATATCCTTTTTTATAAATGAGCACACTTTAAAAGTATATTTCACACAAAATATTTTTCCCTCTATCATCGCAAATGATGGTTATTTTAATAATTCTGAAATGCCTGAGCTGAAGTCTGTCATCAAAATGATTTGATATAATCACTCTCATAACTGTCTCATATGATTACATTCCCAAACATCAGGCATCCAAACGCAATATTACATGACAATGTTGTCAGAAATCTGTTTACTTTATTCTGTTACTGAATTTGAATTGAGATAGTAAAGAGGATGCAAAATTGCAGTTTGAATTTGAATGTTCATGTTCAAATTCATAACTGTAATTTTAAACTAGAAAACTAGTTTGTCAAGATAAACTGTTGAGCTATCGACTCAAACTGGCAAATTTAACTTAAGTGCCAAAATTACAATATCACCTGATTAATCATGATTATTCCCACCTAAAATTAAAGTTTTTAAATATACTTTTACATTGTAATAATTTCACATTCAACCTTCAAATTAATATAGAAACAACATAAATACAGTACATGTTTAATAATTGTTTAATGGCATATTTTTTATGACTGAAGAGGAGTATCATTGATACCAATACTACTAATGTCTCTACTAATGTTCTTTTTTCCTAATATTTAACCATTGACTAGTCATTCAGCATTACAGTATAATTGAGAGCTATCAATTTGAACATTTATTAGACTTTAAAAAAAATAGCTTCTAATTAAAGTGAACTTAAAACAATCTTCACATAAACCCATTATTATAATATGTGACCCTGGACCACAAAACCAGTCTTAAGTCGCTGGGGTATATTTGTAGCAACAGCCAAAAATATATTGTATGGGTCAAAATTATCGATTTTTCTTTGAAGCCAAAGATCATTAGGATATTAAGTAAATATCATGTTCCATGAAGATATTTTGTAAGTTCCTTACTGTAAATATATCAAAACTTCATTTTTGATTAGTAAAATGTATTGCTAAGCGCTTCATTTGGACAACCTTAAAGGCGATTTTCTCAATATTTAGATTTTTATGCACCCTCAGATTCCAGATTTTCAAATAGTTCTATCTCAGCCTAATATTGTCCTATCCTAACAAACGATACATCAATGGAAAGCTTATTTATTCAGAAATTATTCAGAGGAATTGACACTTAAGACTGGTTTCGTGGTCCAGGGTCACATATGTCATATTTACCCTTGCCCTTCAGCAAGTAGGAAATATACAGAAATTAAATAAAGTTATCAACACTAAATTCTAAATTAAATATAGATGAATACTTAAAGCTAAAAAAGTTATTGATTTCCTTTTTTTCATTTTGTTCTTTGTTTAGCAGACATCACAGCAGCTGGGTTATTAGGTTATTTGGCTGTTATTACTTTAAGAGCTACCACTGCTGAATGTGACACGGATCTGACATGCTTGCTGGTAATTTCATTTGCACTTTAATTTGATTTAATTTTAATTAGTTGGAGTGCGTGTCTGAAAAGCCTACCGTTTGAAGTTGTCTAAAGGACTTCTGCGTCTAAATAAACCCAATTCTTGTCAAGAAAAAAGAGACAGAAGCAGCAGTTGTGAGTGGGGTGGTTAATGCGCTAATTTTGACAGCACTAATATATATATATATACTTTATTTTTATAATAATATTTTTTAAAATATCTGACTTAGTGACATTTTTTATGTGCATTTATACCATTTATGCACATGTTGGCATGTTTCAAAGTTTATTGGCATTGTAGATTGTTATTGACTGACAGACAGTCATACAGATAGATGTGAGTTTTAAATGCTATTGCCAAGGCAGGAAGAAGAGCTTTTATTCAGTTAGTCTTGCCTAAAATCCCATCTCATGTGAGGAATGGACTATTTCAGGCATTATGCTAACGCAGAGTTGTGCAACTCCACAGGTAGACAACCTTTAGTCAGTCTCACAGATGTCTCTCCTCTCATTTCCTCTTGAAGCACCCGGAAACAGCTGGTGGCTGGAGCTGACAGAGGTATCAAACAGAGGTATCAAACAGATCCGAGATCAGTTCTGTAACTACTTCATATTCTCAGCTCAGGGACTGCACACAAGAAAGCCAGTCTGAGATCGGTTGTAAGTTTCACTAACAAAGCCCAGATCTGGAGAATCTCCAGGTGAGCGTTCATGTGGAGGCCAGACTGCCCACATTTCATCCCACCAACCAAGCTCTGTTCCTGCAGTCTGGTTTGACAGCTCCCCTTAACTAAGTGATTCAACTCCCAGGTTCTTCAGTGCAGGTGTCAAGGTGGGAATGAGCAAGAAAGAGAGAAAAGAGGGAAAGAATAGAGAGGCAAAGAGGAATTCTCGTCTTTTGTTGCCACAAACATATGGCCGACTGGTTGGGATTTCCCTCGGGATACCAGCACAAACAGAGCTTTCAAGGAAGCTCATGTGCAACCACCTCAGCCTCCTCTGTGAACCTTCGATATGGAACGTTAATCTAGCGTTTGGCTACACTGTAATCATTTAAACCTTTGTTCAAGTTTCTTGAGTTTGTTTGACATCTGTGTGGGATCACATGTTTAGTCAGGATGTGGCTAGAAATTGGATTAACATCTTGGTAATGCACTTTTGGAAGAATGCACTCATTGGCTTTACTTTGAGCATTTATCTTTGATGTGCTTTGAAATTCATAGCCTAAGGTAAAGAAAGATTTTCTTCGAACCTTTGATATTTTGAAATGAACGGGCAACAGATATGCGCATACAACATATTTATTGAAAATCACTTAAAAATTTCACTGAATCGAACACCATGTCCAACTCGAGCTTGTAAATGAGCAAATCCCAAGACCACTGTTGGCATGTACTTAGGTTTTATTGACTGCTATTTTGAGAATGTGGTTCTTTAATGATACAAAGATGAATAGCAGCAAATAATACTCAATGAAAGGAATTAATGATGATTTTTCTTCCAATGGAACATTTCCTTATTGATGCACATGCAAGAGATTGGTTTTAATTAGTTTTTACAAATTTAAAGCAAATAAGTTACAGACAAACTGCTTCATTTGTGGAACTTATGTTGGGGATTTAAACTAAGTGGCATATTTTTCACAATCATATTTATAACAAGGAGAAAACAGCTTGAAGAAACGGTGCACTGCTTATGTGTGACAAACAACACTAGCTGGAACACGTTATAATTTACACTAATTATGGTAATTACTCTAACTGATATAACTTAATTAAAAATGTAGTGATAAACAGTACTATTTAACTCCAGACATTTGTGAACTAAAAAAGATATGCAAATTATCATGCAGGAATATCTGGGACTTTTTAGTGTTTTTTTTTTTTTTTGTTGTTGTTGTTCAAGTGGTAGGTTAGAGATGGCATCACAGCATTTCAATATCCTCAATCTGATAAATAGTCAACCTAATTTAATATTGAAGCCTAATAATGAACAGAATCGGCATGTGTTTTGCAAAGCTCTAAAATATTTATGAATCTTCTCTTTTGAATTGATGCTTTAAACCCAATTTCAGAAAATTAGGATTTGTTACAACATAAGGTTGTTAAATTTTTCAGATTTTTAATTTTTAATTTTTTTGCTAGAGTTGATTGATCCCAAAGTGAACCCACAAATCATCTTAAAAATGTCAGTTTTATAATGATTTTGTAATCCAGGCTTAGAAGATCGATTTGCAAATTGGGCCACTTGACAATTAGTGATTTATATGTAACTTTTTTATTATATTTAATCTCAGTATTTAGGCATTTTCTCCGAAATGGATTTGGTATTTTAAGTTTATTTTTATTTAAAACGAAATGTTTATACCATGTCTGCTGCATACTGCCATACTTGCTTTCAGTAAATTCACATCCTCTTTGTCCTCTACCTGTTCAGTCATTTCATACGGAAAATAAGATCAATTTTCAGAAAGGGCACAGTCTTGAATACCGTGATAGATACATTAACTGTGATAGACAGAAATGAGAAAATAAGTCTGGCAGACACACCCCGGGAACATCCATTTAGAAGCGATAATCTCCATAAAAGGCTCTTTCTTCCTGCTAGACGGTATACTCGGAGCACAGTGTGCACTTTAAGTGTGGAGTGTGACATTGGCATCTAAAGAGGCGTCCCCAGCCCCCTGAGGGACAGCTCCCAATTTGCATAAGTAACATCTTGATTTGCTGTAACACGAAATTGGGCTTCTGTTATGTTCAATTAACCCACCAGTTCAGGTTGTAATTAAAAGCTCACATCTCCCACTGTGCATTAAAAAAGGGAGTGAGAAGAAAAATTGATCACAAGGAAAAAAACAGGGAGAGAGTTAAAATATAAACTGCCGTCTCATCATGTTTTCATCAGTTATGACCTTGGCAATCATGGCTCCTGGGTTCAGGATATCTTTGGAGAGGTGCCACCATATCCATAAGTTGAAAGTTAATAGGGGGTGCATCAGCTGTTCTGTTCCTCTGATGTTGCCCTTGCCAGCTGCTGTACGTGAGTCAGAAAGCTTCTGTCTTACAGCACACAGTCTTTACAAGACCACTTGCTTTAAAGGGATTATTTTATGAGGGGAATTATGCAACAATTATGCTAACTAGAAGGCCCTTTTATTCTGAAGTTTTTGCTTACGGGGTTGAAACTCTCTAATGGTCACACGTGTGAGTTTTTTTTTGTGATTACTATGCTTGATTTGCATTCATGTTTTGTCTTTCACTTTCATAAATCCATTGAAAGTGCCAGGCAGAAATAGCCCAGTTCGATGACGAAGATTATTGCTAGTATGCGAATGAAGTGTTTTTAGATAAGCCATTTACTGACTAGCAGTGTTTGGGCAAGATGATCAGAAGCTCATCCATTGACTACTCTAAAGAAATAGGCTAAGATCAAACTGAGTCAAGAACACAAGTAGCTATTCACAAATCAGACGTCGCTAAACAAACTCTAAACTATTTATTTATCGCTTTCTACAACATCGGACACATATCAATTATTGATATATTGATATCATCAGCCTTTCGCTTGACTACGTTTATCAAACAGCTAATATTATGTTGCTAATTTTGCACAAACCATGTTCCCGTTTGTCATGTCAGACAGCTACCTTCTAAAAATCTACTTTCTTAGATAGAAACACTTTGAACATTTGCTAATTATATGAAAATCCGCTCACAAGTTGACAGTACTGAAACAGTAAGTAACAGGGGTTTTCAAAATGCATTTGTGAGACTGTTTGGTGCACTGCAGTTTTAAAGAGAAAATGCTCAGCAGTGGTGTTGACTGATACATTTGCAAAGGTTTGTATTTAAGCATATTAAAAACACCAGACAGATGTAAACAATGATAAGACTTGATTTGCATCACAGCGGGTCTTTAAAAATAATTTTATTTTATTTTATTTTATTTTATTTTATTTTATTTTATTTTAATAAGTGAGAGGAAAAGCTCAGCCTAATTTGTTATAAACAAGTCAGATAAATAATATTGCACAGCCTCTGTGGGCTTCTGAATGTTTGGAATCAGTCATTATTTCTTCTGTTCCGTTGGGTGCCACTATGGACTTCAGTTCTCAGTCCTGTTCTAGCATGCAGTCCTCGTTTTGCAGATTAATCAGCACTGCATGTTAGCGCGCACAAGATTCGTCTCAGCTTCAGTTCCATACTGAAAATCAATGGACATGCAGAGCTGGAGCACTGCTCATTCATTTAGCTTTGATTCAGAAAATCTTCAGCTTTATTCCACACGGGTTGTTTGAGTATGTATCCTTCTTTTCTGTGTGGTTTGCACAGGAACAACACTAGAAGTGTGTGACCACACATTAGTTATGACCATGATCTTGTATGTACTCCTTAGGCTCCTTCGATAAGGATGGTAAATGAAAGCTGTTGCTACTCTTACACTTCCCTAAGCTCATTGAATAAACATGCCTCTACCTACATTTCTGCCAAATTCCAAAAACATAGTTATACAATTCACTGCATGCAGTTTTCAGCTAAAATGAACACAGTGCCAAAAAAAGACTGTTTAATTTTATTCCTTTTCATAAAAATTATGATTACGGGGCAGATCATCGATCAGTAAAGACTTATTTTTACGTGATTCCTTGCACAATATTATGTCCTCCAAACACTTTTCCCATAGTGCATGTTTTGTGAACTAATACATTCTACTTCATATGCATGGCTTTTCTGACAGAGTAAACTTGCTCGGTAGCTCACCTGGTACAACAGTCGGTGCCAATAGCCTAGTGGGCAATGCGCTGACATATGACAGTGTCCCGAGTTCAAATCCAAGCTCGAGTACCTCTCCCAAAAAAACCTTGCACTTGCAATGCACAGCACTCTAAAAAACACAAGTCACAAAAAAGATCTCAAAGACTTGTAGAAGCAAGCTAAAATGGCATGGTTGCTTCAGTAGTTTTATTTTAAAAGTTTATTAAAACATACAAGAAGCAATGTAATATCATTTTGCCAGAGGTATGTTACTTCCCTATATGCCTGGTTTGCTTTTAGCGATATGGATGTGAATATCTAAATATGCATTTATACAGAAACTATGGTTATGAGTACGGTTATAAATTAAATTAAAATACGTTTTATGAGATTGTATAAGCAATAGCCATCATCCTTAAATAAGTTAAATAACATTCAAATTATTGGTAAGGTTTAATTCATGAACATTAATATGTATATCTGACAATGAGTACATATAATTGTCTGGCTGCTATTTTAATACAAATTAAGAAAATTGTGAAGGCATGAGATGAGCGCTGACCCAAAGAAAACAGTTTTCCTTGCCTGCATTTTAACTGAAGCAAAGAATCCAAATTCCTTGATCTAGCAAGAAACATTTGCAATATCTAGATGCATTTGGTAATTGTTGTGCAAAAGTCTAAGTTTCAATGATGCAATGTTTTATTCATCACAGAACCATGTGTGGCTTGGAATATATTTAGCAGTTCAGCTCCTGAGAGAGTGAGAGGGTGGGCTCTTACTAAAAGCACCACAGGAAGGCTTCTACCTGAAGCTCTGGCCTTTTGCACTGCTCATAACCAGCTTCCTCTTCTCAGACCAAGACTGGTATTAGAGAGTCAACAAAAAGGTCAACTCTGGCATAACCTCTACAATACCTGTCATCCTCATTTACATACGAGCTTTAAAACTAGCCTAGTCAGCCTTGTTTGTGGCTTGTGTTTTTTGTTTGCAGGCACAGAGGCTAACACCTCCAATTTCACCACTTATGCACATATACAACACAACACATAAAGGTTTATTAAGTGCCACAGCCCTTTTGCGTCGCTGCTTTTTATGCATCCCCTTGCAAATTGGGCGTATAAGACAGTTTAGTTGTCTCATAAAATCACAACATTGACTGACTGTATAGTACAGTACAAAAAGTGTTTTTGATTCTTTTATAAAATAATAATTGTTTGCAAATAAACAGCAAAAAATAAACTGATTAGAAAAAAAATCTAATTTAAAATAAATGACTTATTTTTATATGATATGATATGATATGATATATGCCATGATATATGATATGATATGATATGATATGATATGATATGATATGATATGATATGATATGATAATGCATGTCCCTGGAATGAATCTATACCTGTATGCTGAAAACTCTATTTTGTAGAAAGCAAACAATAAAATAGAATAAATGTCCCATAAATATTTAACTACTCACATATACAAATATATTACAATATATACAAATATATAACACACAATGTCATTATTTTCGGTAGTATGATATTTGCATTCAGTGTAAACAGCTTGGGGTTCTACAACTGCTTAAACATACATTACTTTTTTCTTTTTGTTTATGTAATAATACATGAAGAATGTGGACTGCTCCCTTGGGCATGGGAGCATATCAAATCACTGCCTTGCTGCTTAAGACTTCGAGAACTATGCATGTTTTTTTGTTTTTTTTGGTGGCATGAGCCAGTCAGCATTGTTATGATGCCATTTTCTGGCTACAGCGTGATTAATCACATGGCATTTACAGCTCATTGACTGGTAGATTTCAAATGTCATACGTCCAAACAGCCATCAAATCATTTTGATCAAATTATCATCTTAATTTTTTTGCTTTTTTTTTTTTTTTTTTTTTTTACTTATTATAACAATATTATAAACTATTAAAATATTATTACAATCAAAAAATAACTTTTTTTTCCTATTCAAATATATTTTAAAATGTAATTTATTCCTGTGATGCAAAGCTGAATTTTCAGCATCAGTACTCCAGTCTTAAGTGATCCTTCAAAAGTCATTCTAATATGAAGCTCAAAAACATCTATTATCACATTTGGGAACTTGTGCTGCTTAATATTTTTATTTCTTTTTTTTCCCTCTGATGAATAGAAATTTAAAAGAGCAATTATTTTGAACAATGCAACCGTACTGTCCTGTCAGTTTAATGGATGCCTCTGTCCTGCTAGACCTCAATGCTTTTTAGTTGTTTTTTTTTTTTTCTTACTAGACAGATTTATAGTTTGTGTAGTGCTCATCAGACTTTACCTCACTGTCTGCCTGTCTTCCTGAGTTTCACAGTCTCTCTCCTTGTTTCTCTCTTAGTCTCCACCTTTCCCTCCATTCCGTTTGTGCTGATTTCAGCGTAAAGTAGCAGCATTAAAGTGCTCTGTCTCCATTGGTAAGCCTCTGGCAAGCTTCCTGGGCCTATTCTCCCTGACACAGACCCCTTAAAAAGGCTCCTTTTATAGAGAAGCTGGGGAGATGCAGACAGGACTGGCAGGAGGTTGGGTGTTTTTGTTCTAGAAAGGGAGAGCGAGAGAAATGCAGAGACAAAGAATCAGAGACACAGATAGATGAATATGAGAGATGGCGTTCCCCAAATAGCATGTCAAATGAAGTGTAATCAAATCAAGGTATGAAAATGTTCAGTAATGTGACGTGTTTTGTGCGTATGACAACCGTGGAGGAACCAATGCAGCCATTTTATTCAGGTTACAGTTCCAACTGATACTAACAACTGATATTAGATTAGTATTAAACGGACAGTCCACCCAAAAAATGGTTATCCTGTCATCAGTTACACACCCATATGTAATTTCAAATCTGTATGCATGTAAATAAATTAGTGCTGTCAATCAATAAAAAAAAAAAAAAACGAATTAATTGCACAAGTTTCTGAAATTAATCACGATTAATCACAATTAATCCCACCTAACATTAACATTTTTAAATATACTTTTATATATCAATAATTTCACATCCAATCTTCAAATTAATGTACAAAAAACAACATAAAGACAGTATATTTTTTATATTTGTTTAATGGCATATTTTATTTTTATGACTGAAGGCCAGTATCACTGATGCCAATACTGATTTCTCTATAAAATTGCAATCCCAACCCCAATATAAGAGCTTTAAGAGCTGCCACTGCTGAACGTGACGCGGATCTAATATGCATCATATTTTCTCTCAACTCTTTTTACCTTTTTTTGACCCACGTCAGGTCTTAAAGTCTCTATTAATGAGCTGATGAGTTGAATCGGGTGTGTTAGATGAGGGAGACAGTGCTGGGCTGCTCCAGGACAGTTTGGAAATCCATTTCAGAGACTTGTTCTTAAATGTGACTTATATAAAATATATTACATGCATGCACATTTTTTAAGGCAGCTTTAATTGCTTTTTTGGTAACTTCATGACTTAACTGACCACGACATTGCATGCTCGTAGTGCTTTGATATGAAAGGATACAAGTTACAGCGCGCGCTGGCACCTTTATGCGGAGATCACGTGCTACGAGCACAGTACAGTTTCTGCGCTCATTTGACTCGTGTGGAGCGCACGTCTGAAACGTCTCCGGTTCGATGTGGTCGTAAAGACGTTCTGCGACTGAATAAATGCACTTCTTGTCAAGAGAAAAAGTGACAGAAGCAGCATTTTTGAGTGGGGTGGCCAACCCTAGGCCCCGCCCCTACGTTAATTAATCGCCTGCGTTAACGCGCTAATTTTGAGAGCTCTAAAAGAAATATAAATTTTTATCAGTGTTGATAACTAAACAGTTTTGGTTTCCATTGACTTCCATTGTTTTCTTGTCTATACAATGTAAATCAATGAGAACCGTAACTATGTGGTTACCAACTTTCTTCAAAATATCTCTTAAAACTTTGTTCTACAGAAGAAAGAAAGTCACACAGGAAAGTCACATGATGCCAGAATGTACTTTTTTTGGGGGGGGGGTCCTGGTCCTGGTCCTGGTCCTGGTCCTGGTCCTGGTCCTCTCTACACCTTTAGTGCTCTGTAACATGTTAGTAATAACAATTGTATACTGGGGGGGGTATATCTCTTGATATTATGTGTTTTAGCATTTGACTAGATTAAAGTTATTATTTAAATATGTTAATAGTCATTTCTTAGTAAAATGTTTGGAAGCCTGCTTAGAAGTTTACTGAGGCTCCCTAGCAGGGCCTGGTCCCTTGGTTGAGAACCACTGGTCTGTTTTCATAATAATTTGTGATTGGCCTTTCTATAACTACTGTGATCATAATGTACATTGAGAATTGAGTATCATGACAAGGGTAAATGTCTATGAATATGAACATTACTAGCAATTTCTGAGTGAAAATTGGTTTAAATTTTGTGCATTTCCTTCTGAAAATGAAAATGCAGTTGCAAACTGATCTGATCTGAGCTGAACACATTTAAACAAGGTTCTGTGTGGTTTAAGTCAGTGTTACCATGTTAATACATTAAGATCTCACATCTTTATCAGAGAACAGTGGTAATGTCATTTTAGACAGCTGTTATGAGGTCACTTGCAATTAACATTCAACTCCAACCGGCATTCTGAAAAGTAAAAGTCAGCACATGTGGCGTACTTGATAATTACCCATTAGCCTTTGGGCTAGTTTATTTGATTTAGTGTCATTAGTGGCTATATGAGAAGCTTTAGTGTTAGAGTGAGTTGGATTACGAATCATTGTGTTCTCACTGATCATGTCTTTAGGTAAAGATTCTGATTTAGATTTTAAATAAAGCCATCGTAACCGGGTTTACCACCTGTCGAAATTTAGTTCTGTGTGTAATTTGCACTCTTGCGTTACAGGATATACTGCATTTGAACTTATCTACTTTTCATCAACGACATATTATCTTAAATTTTTACAATATACAGTATGCATGCAACAAATTCCCACACATGCTAAATATCACTTTAAACCCGTCATAGGCCGCAGGTGTTGTGCTGATGTGTTTGAAATACACTCAAGGTCCCCCTCTTGAAATCCATCTTCATCGTTGTTATGGTTTCAGGGGCTTGACTTAATTTTTCACTGACAGTGCATTCATTTTAGGGCCTGCATAACTACCTCAGTGGCATCCCCTGAGATGTACATATGCACATAGGCCATCTGTTTATACATAAATACTTTTATTGCATCACATTAAACACTATTTATTCAACCTTCACCATCTCAACTCGTCCCTGTTTGCCATAGGCATTTTAAGCTATTGATGTACTCTTCCTTTGGCTTGTATTTTTCTTCTTCTTTCCATGTTAATGTTCTGTAGAATGACCGCAAACTGCTTCAAAAGCAGTTCTTTCTATTTCCAAGATGTTTTATAGCTTTTTTTCTCAGGGTTAGGTTTCAGGGTTTGGAACAGGGCCTGAAATTAACACCCGACCACGCGCCAAATGCGGGTGAATTTTGCAATTGGTGGGTAAAACTGTCAATCTACCTGAGGTTCGTGAGTGGCTGATTTATGACAGCAGTAGGCTACAGATGAAATGTATTGCAGTGACTGCCGTATGCATGGCTCAGAGAAAGCGAAGTCAAATCCTTTTGTAATCTGGACTAAAAACTTAACATTAGAAGCAATTAAGGACCACGAGTCATCAAAAAGCCACATACACACAATAAGTTGCAAAATATCAAAGACTGCGCTTCCGGAGGAGACCGCTGCGGTCAAGGCACTGACGTCCATGAAAGCAGCGCAGTTTGAGAAGATGCGACTTCTGTTTCGGAACGATCACGCGATCGGCAAGAAGAAGGCCCTTCTCTGACTACGTTTGTGTGTCACAGACGTGTGTGCGTGTGTATGTTGGGAGTTGGGAACCAGTGAGAAAATGTCCGGTACCCGGTAACTTTACCAGTAATATTCATTTAGTTCTGCTTAACGGTTCCTGAAGGCTGTAATTAACAGTTGCCAGGAACTGTCTACTGACTAAATCAGCCATCAACACAGCCGTGTGTGATTTGTTTACATACGAGCTGCGGTAACTTCGGTCTAACTTATATCTGTTGAGTTAGCACGGTGTGTGTGTGTGTATACCTGTTTTTCTATCCCGGTGTGACTATGACATATGACTATGTCTGTGACACAGCAAGTCAATGAATAAAAATATTAAAAAATATATAGTCTAAGAGTTATTATTACTTATAATGATTTGGTTAATAACTTAACAGCACTTAAATGTGTATTCTTACAAGTTAAAGAATAATGTTTGTGTGATTTCTATTTTTCACCTTTATGAGGCAAAAAAAAAACTAAAAAAAAAATGGCTGGTAAAAAGTTACTGTGGCAGGTGATCAAAAAAGTTAACTTCAGGCCCTGGTTTGGAATACATAGTAGATGTTTTAAAATGCAACATCTTCTAGAGTTTTCAATGCTGCCAGTCAGTGTAGGAATACAAAGACAAGTTGTTAAAAAACAGATGTGAACGTAAATGAGATGACGATTCAAGCCGAACGACAATTATCAGTGGAGAGCAACAGCTGGTAATTTGGATGAGAGTATTTGTTCTGAAGACAAATAATTGTCAGAGAATCATGAACTTGATGGATTCGTGCAGAATTTTGCAGGAATCCACATGATCTGATTACTTAAATGTGCTGTATTTTGCTTTATTATAGAATAGAATAGTGTCTGCTAACTGACAGACTTCACTGAAATAGAGAGATCACACCTGTCTCTGTGACAGCTCTAGATTCTAAAAATAGTCGAAAAAGAGTCTGTGAAGCGATCTGCGCTTGTTTAGCTCATCAGAAAACAATGGAATCAGAAAAAACTATTTTCTTGTGTATCATTTTGCAAGTTTGAGTTTGCTGAGATCCAAATATATAATACTTGGACATACATAACATTTGAATTCTAAAGGAACAGAAAAAAAAATAAATAAATAATAAATTTAAACATTCTGAAAGCTATAAATGAGATCCCATAATAATTTATATTAGCTTTACATTAGTAAAAATAAATATATTTTATTTTATGAAATTATGAATATAATTTTTTAATTTATTTATTTAATTGTTTTATTATGAGTATGGTATGGAAGCCCGTGTTCCGCAAATGAATAATAATAAAAAAAAGTTATTGACTTTTTATCTCACAGTTCTGATTTTTTTCACAGAATTGTGAGATATAAACTCGCAATTGCTAGTTACAACGTCAGAATTGCGAGATATGAATTCAGAATTGCAAGATATAAACTTACAATTGCAAGTTAGAAAGTCAGAATTATGATTTATAAAGTCACAATTGCGAGATAAAAACTTGCAATTCTGACTTTTCCCCTTTTTTATATCTCGTAATTCTGACTTTTCTTCTCAATTGTGAGATATAAACTCGCAATTATGAGAAAAAAAAAGTCAGAATTGTGAGATATAAAGTCACAATTACCTTTTTTGTATTCAGTGGCAGAAACGGGCTTCCATAGTATGGTGATCATATCAAAGCTGAATCTATACATGCCATGTCAACCAAATTCAACCAGCTATTTTTTCCTCATGTTAAATATTGTTGCTTTAGCCCTAACAGCAGGGGAACTTTTTACCAAGAATACCATAACTTTACATATTATTCATACCAAACTGTTGATTTAATTACTTTGAACAAAACTGAAAATCATTAACAAGACCTTTGTTCAAGATATATTCTGTAATTTTAGTGATTCTCATTTGCTACATAAAACTATGTCATTTTAGCATAGTACAACTTCAAAATTAATATCATCCTTTACAAAAAAACAATCTTTTGTTGGCTTTTGGAACAACAAAAGTTTATGCTTGTTACAGATTTTGTTCATCTTGATAATATAATGACAAATGAACACAACTTTAATGAAGCCGTAGATACTATTTCCAGAAGTAAATAGAAAAGCTGTAAACAAACAACAAGTTTGCAAGTCTTCAACGCCACCATCTTTATTTTAAAAACAGTTTTTCTTAAAGTTTGAGTTAGGATCGTTTGCACGAGTGTGGTTATGAGCACACTGAGGCTATGAAAGCTGACTATTGAGTAGATGAGTTTACTTGTGTCGGCGTGATGACATTTAACTTCCCCAAAAACCTCAGTAGTCCCTTATAGACACATGTAAGAAACCATGATGGATCTGGAAGTTCCTAAGATGCTAACTCATTTCCAGGTTTTGGCCTACAAAAGAGAGATGCTTTATAGGGTTTACTGCTCAACTCTGGCAGTAGAGTCTGGTCAACGATTTTAGAAATACAACGACAGTACACTCATATTGCTTATGAATGGGAGCAAGTGCAATGCGCAATATGGTGGAATTAGTTTCGCCTTCTGCCGTCTCTGCTAAGTATGATGCTGCCATTGGTTAAAACAAGGTATTTTGCGAGGTATATAAGAATGAGCCTGCAGTCTCTGTAGGCAGCTGACTAGGTTTTGGAACGCAGCATGAATCGCACTCTTAATACTTGTTGGACCTGTGCGGTGGAAGTAAAAGAGATGAGAGCGGGGCAGATGAGATATGAATGGTCGACATCCACACAGTAATCTAGAGCAGGGAATTGAAAATTGCATCTAAATGGAATACTAAGCCTGCTAGGAGCAAGATCTGCTGAGTTCTGACCTTGTGTTTTACCGTGGTCATCGAGAAATAATGAGATACCTGCTATGCGCCAGTCACATCTGAGTCTTAGCGAAATGGCACCTAGTACAGCTCCATCAGAGGAATTTCACAGAGCGGAGAAATTTGTCGCCATGGAAGCCAATGGATTCAAAAAGGGCAAAAGAGAAGGGAGGTGTTTTGGGTGCAGCAAGTCTGCCTGTGCATCTTTATCATGGATTGCGTGTTTTAAATGGGTTCACCGGATAGTCAAGCGTGTTTTCTAATATGCAGAGCACAATCTTTCTGGTCAGACTATTCAATATCTCAATCCTGGTGAAAAATGGCTGGGTCACTAATAGGGCAGTGCAATATAATTTCAGTGCTGGGTCAGGTTGTTCGAGAACAGTGATTTTGTATTGCTAATTTATATAACAGCGGCTATCATATCTGCCAGACTGCATTTGAATGGAAGCTTGGTCTGATTTAGTGAGCTCTGATGCTCAAGGATACATTATCTATATCGATTGCATCAATGTAGATGGCAGTCACTCAAAAGAGGCATTATCTTGATAAAAAAAAGTGTAAGAAAAAACCCTTTTAAAATCCAGAGCTCTGGCACAGAATCAAGATTGTCCAATCGCATAGACCGACATGAAATGCAAACATAAATGGACTTTAAGTGCAGTTTATTACATGTCAACAAATTATGCCATATAACTCTGCTTTATGAATGCTGAGATGACAATGCTTAGGTTTATCTCTCATTGCGATGCACGATGTTGTCGTTGGGTCAGACAGGAAATAATTAAGCAGAGTGGATCTTCTGATGATGATAATAAATTCACTACATTATGTAAAGGTACGGCATTCAAAATGACTGTTAAAGAACTGTTCATGATAGAATTCCTTCTATTTATGTCTTTTCATACATCTGTGCTTTAGACGCGCGCTAATTGGTCCCTATTTTACGTTTTTCCTTCGTACCGAAAAATCTGCTCATTATTTTTGTCCTCTGGAGATTCATTTAGAGAATGATGTGCAGAAGTTTTATATGAGGTCACGAGGTTAATATTGGGAAATACATGCTGAATGTATCCAATCCAAAATGACCCATGACTTCTTTTCCCCAGTTACAATCGATTTTACAGGAAATATAGCAGCACTGATTTCAGATCAGTTTAACAGTGTGTACCATGATTTAGTCATGGACATAATAAATTCATATATATATGACTGTATTTACAATGATAAATACATAAATATTAGAAATAAAAATATAAATAAATAATAAATAGTTATATTATTATTGCTATATATACAGTGGTGGCCAAAATGATTAGAACACTAGTATTTTCACCAGCTAAAAAAATTGTTTTAAGTCAGTTATTTCTATATTTTGCTATAGTGTGTCAGTAGGAAATATCATTTACATTGGCAAACATTCATTTTGCCATTGATTGTAATATTCCAGAGCAAATTGTATTTGTATTTATTTATTTATTATTATGCAAACAGCACGTCTCCAAGTTGCTTCAAGAGACCTACCTGCAAAGCTACCTGAAAAACTATGCGCAAGTGCACCGAGGACAAAATCTGCTTAAAACACAAAGGATGCTCACACCAAATGTTGATTTAATGTATTTAATAGAAGTTAATTGATAAAGAAAGTCTATTTTTGACATTATTTTTGAGAGCATCCTCATTTTACAGCATTTTTACGCAAGTCCCTAAAACTTTTAACAGTACCATAGCTTTGTAGGTAGTTTTCTAATATATATATCAATAATTTGGGACTCTATAATAGTAAATAATAGTAATGTCAAACCTTTTAGCAAAAAAAAAAACAAAACAAACAAACTAAAAAAACTTTCTGTGAAATGTTTAGCTTGACATCTGTTTTTAATAAATAGCCATGAGCACCAAAATACTTAGAGTGGTCATCGGATGCCCATTTTCCACAAGTTCATATGGTTCTTTAGGGTTTTAATGAAAAGTCTGTAACATAGTTTGGTTAAAATTTCTTAATGGTAGTGTAAAACAACACAGTTTTTATCCTGTCAAAAACAGCTTTGTCTACAGCAAGCTGTTTAATTGCATGTCGCTTTAAATGCAAATAAGTTTTGCTCACCCCGTCCCTCTCCTCAGAGCCACTCTCTGAGAGACGGTAAACTTTAGTCGCATTCATCGTGGAACTTGCTAACTAGTACATTATTAGGAAAGGCGATTTGCAAAGATTCATTAAAAAACCTTATACTCACTTCTTCTGGAGGTGAAGCTGGATCACGAATGATTCACGCGAAGATAGATGCATTTAGGCAGATCAGGGTGCATTCCCTTCATAAACAAAAGTAATACACTGTGTCTTCAGTGGCTCAGATGTCGGGAGTAAATGACGACATCTATGTTCATTATTATATCCAACAACAAAACACCTCAATCTCTTAGGAGCCATTGTTGTCTACATCTGCTCCGGCAACAATGGCGGACTGATGACAGCTCACTCAGGGTGAGTCTAAGGTAAGACACCAGTCCAGTCTGTGCTGAAACGCTACTTAAACGACTACTTGGGGAAGTCGTGGCCTAATGGTTAGAGAATTGGACTCGTAATCGAAAGGTTGCGGGTTCGAGTCCCCGGCCGGCAGGGATTGTAGGTGGGGGGAGTGAATGTCCAGCGCTCTCTCCACCCTCAATACCACGACTGAGGTGCCCTTGAGCAAGGCACCGAACCCCCAACTGCTCCCCGGGCGCCGCAGCATGGCTGCCCACTGCTCCGGGTGTGTGTTCACGGTGTGTGTGTGTGTGTGTGTGTGTGGATTTGTTCACTACTCACTGCTGTGTGTGTGCACTTGGATGGGTTAAAGGCAGAGCACCAATTTCGAGTATGGGTCACCATACTTGACAATACGTCACGACTTTACTTTTTACTTTACTTTACTTTACTTCAATCAAACAATCATGGGAGACAGAAATCTGAGATCAGCTCGATTTGAGAAAGGGGAAATGATTTAACGAGATAACAAAAAAATAATTAAAAAAAAAAAACACTGGGTGGATCTTTATCATTACAGAATGATTGTGTACACATACTGCCAACACACATTTCAGTTCAAACTAGTTGTAAAAGAGCATGTCGCATCCGATAACCCCTTTAAGACTTTTCTGATTTTTCTTTCTTTCTTTCTTTTTTTTTTATATATATATTTCAACTGAGGTAACCCTACTACAAACTTATTTCTGTAACATCTCACAGAATTTTTGCGGTTCCCTTCTAAGCCTCAATTTCCCCTGAAATGACCCTCACATTCACACTCTTAGCGATTTCGCCTCACTCTCTTTCATAATCACACTCCCTCCAGCATCCACTTGATGAGAGCGCAGAATTGCTGATTCCTCCCATCGCATACTAACGTGCGGCCCTGCATGACACCACTAGATGACCAAATATCAATGTTCAGCCTGTGCGTTAGTGAACTCTCTGGATTGTCTTGCTATTTTCATGTCACATACAGCCTGGCAATGAAAGGAAATGGAAGGGAAGGGATGTTTAAAGCAATGAGAGAGTCTTCTCTGATGGACCCTGACTGATGCGCACTTCCCCTTGGATTCTGACTCTATTTCTGAGCATCCGAACTAGACGTAGCATCGCCTGCCACCTGAATCTGATGGGAATGACTGGAAAAGGAGAGCAGATGAAGAGGCATACACACTCGCACAAGATGGTGCAGCTGTGTTACATGTTCTCAACAAGACAGCCGCAGCGGCAGAACTTGTATGATGTCTCCAGGCTCATGGATACTGCAGACAGACAGAAGAGGATCTTATAGATCAGGAGAAGAGCACATCTGTGCACATCTAATTTTTGACTGAAATGTTTCATAAAAAAAATAAAATAAATATATATATAAATATATATATATATATATATATATAACACCCCCCCCCCCCCCCCCCCCTCACAAGCTTTGCTTTCCTCTTTCAATTATAGCTAAATTTGTATTTATATTTGTATGAATATTGGTGCAGAATTGAGTTAGTTTTAATATTTCAGAAAATAATAAATGCAAACATTATACAGACTGTTTTCATAAAAGAAACGTGCAGATATCGGTCTAATGACAGCTGAAGATGAAGTGTTTCGGTAAAATGAAAGATTCGGCTCCTTAATGTTTCCTTCTCCATAAAGTGTCTGGCAGGTTTTAATCAGGTCCAGCTTAGCTCACAATTTATTTTTCTCCAAGCCAAGTCAATATATTAGCATATGATTAATTACTCTCCGTAAATACTCAGACAGTGAACTTGATGAGGTTTGCTAATTCCTAATGCTGATAAGGCTAAACGAATTGCATTGTGGTTAAGCCTGTCAAGTATTGATTTTATTTTTTTGCAGTAATAAATTTGTGTTTAGGATATACACGTCATTATGATACTTTGGCTTGACCCAGCTGTAACTGTATGTAAATGTTATTTTCTTAACAAATGTTCTTGACTTTAATTTCTTTTCATTTTCTTTAAGTTCCTAATGTTTACATTGTTTAAAGTAGACCAATAATGATTAATTGATTGAACCTATAAATAAAACCTTATCACAAATATTTCAGTAAATTCACCAGACACATTTATTTATTTTTTTATTTACCCTTTATTTATACAAAATTTGTTTTGTTTTATTTTGTTCTGTTCTGTTCTGTTTTGTTTTGTTTTGTAACTTCATGACAAATATTAAAATAAATTCACCGGACACCTTTATTTGTTTTGTTAAATAAATACACAGTAGTTTAGTTTAGTTAAGTTTAGTTTAGTTTTCTTACTCACAACTGCCACTGACAAATACAGATTGGGTTTTCCGTAATAAACATTTTCATATGTATTCATTCATATAATTTTTTATGATAATAAATTCTATGAAATAATAAAATAATAACATACAGCACAAAACCATGTAATATAAAGAGCTTTCTTTCTTTCTTTATTTAATCTATCTTTAACAGACCGTGCACCCAGGACTTCTACTGGTGCACCCTCGTGAAGAAAAGAGAGGGGAAAAAAGCCATATTTGCTTTATTTTCAACTTTATTTTCTCTTTTCACAGTAGTCATATATATTTAACTGTGCACATATTGCAGAGCAGCAGTAAACGCTGCGGCCAGCAGCTTTTGTGTGAGGAAGTTTGCTGTGCCTCTTTCCTCATCAATAGCTTTGAAGCCAAAAAATAGTTCTGCCTATCTGTCAACACTTCATCCCTCTCAACACATCTTCCCTCTCTCTCCATCCTCTGTCTATCTCTCCGCATCATTGCTTCATTCCCACCCCTGTGCTCCACCACAGAGAATTCCGCCTTTAATCCTCTTTCCGAAGCCATCCAGCCTTGCAGCCTCGCTCCTTCAGTTCTTAAGTGACAGTATCCCATAAACATGCAGGTACATAACACAGGTCTATGGTTAACCGATGCACCGCAGGTTGTGAGATTCGGCTGGTTACTGTAACACGAGTCGCCTTTGGATCGAGCGATGAATAACTCCTATTCCTCTCAGTGAGGCCCTGTTAATTTATGCATTAAGATGGACAGGATCCAGTTCAGAAATTTCCAGTGGCTCTTAGACATCAGGAGAGGCTCAAATCATTTTCCTGAGAGTAATTGGAGGGTGCGAGGAAGGCCATTAATGCAGCGAGGCCAGAGAAACAGAGAGCCAGTGATCAATCAAGCGCATACAAGCTGTGGGGTCCAAACACAACACCACTCATTTTCATCTAAAGCTTTTTAATAGATGTTTGCACACTTAAGTCTGCCCACTGTCCTACTTAAAGCGACAGTAAGTCTGCAACAATATTATACACCAACACAGAGAAAACCTGAGCAGTGTTCAAGGTTTAGCTCACTCAAAATTACGTCTCACCACCATGTCGTTCCAAACCTGTTTGTCTTTCTATTTCCTGTGGAGAACAAAAAGCTGTCAAGCTCCAAAATGGATCAAAAAACCATATACGTAGTCCAGCTGGAGCTCTGAATCTCATCCATGATTCAAAAATACCATCTCAATCTTTGACGCAAAAGCGCCATTGGTTGGACTACTTTTATGATAAATTTATGTTGTTCATTTTAGAGAAGTAAAGTGACACACTGCCAAGAATTTTTATATCCCATACTCGGGGTTCGTGCTCTGCATTTAACCCATCCAACATGCACACACACAGCAGTGAACACACACACACCCAGAGCAGTGGGCAGCCATTTATGCTGCGGAGCCCGGGGAGCAGTTGGGGGTTCGGTGCCTTGCTCAAGGGCACCTCAGTCGTGGTATTGAGGGTGGAGAGAGCGCTGGACATTCACTCCCCCCACCTACAATCCCTGCCGGCCCGAGACTCAAACTCACAACCTTTGGATTACGAGTCCGACTCTCTAACCATTAGGCCACGACTTCCTTAAATTGCTTCCCTGAATTGCTTTAAGATGGTACATAATGACACTGTTTTATTTTTTGGTTGAACTATCTCTTTAAATCACTAGCTAGATGTGCAAAACTGGGTTTAAAGTTTCTTTAAACCAGATTTCCTCAAACGAGAGCATATTAAATCAATTTCCAGCAAAGGGATTATGAATCACGAAAAGGATCAACAAAAGAAACTGAGTTATTCTCCTCTATCGATTCAGCATTCATCTTTGACAAGTTATAAATCTATCAGCTTCCACCGAGATCTCTGCATATATCTAGTTAAGGTTATTTAAGGTTAATTCGTCAATATCCAGCATAGGAGATTTATATGCGGCACGACAGGGCCAAATATTGATCGGGTTACAACACGTCCCATATTATCCGCTGGGCAATGCTGTCTTGATTGATTCTAAGAACTGAGATCAGTAAGTCAGCTCTCACATTCCCAAACATCCTCCTTTCAGTCTGGAGAAGGGGAAATATTTTATTCGAACATGGCACTGATCACGGACGGTTGTGATGTTCTATCCGTTTGGAGATTTTGGTGTTATCGTGGACAGACAGAGAAGCCACTTCTGTCAATGTTTGAGTTTGACAAAGTGTCTCGCAGTCAAGACTCGCTCCTGATTTATAATTCTGTGTGACTAGGGCTTTGTAGAGGATAATGCAGTCCTAATATTAAACAGGTCATACGTTTTCAAAATCAATCAATCAATCGTATATCTTATGAGCACAACAATAATTGGCACTTTCTTGAAAGTGTCAGGTTGTGCTTCATGAAAGTTTGTTTCAGATGTTTTTCTTAAAATTACAAAGGATAGTATGACAGGAAAAATTGGATATATTCATATTAAAATGTGTGGCTTTTAATTGTAGACTTAAGTATTTTGGCATGAACAATATTTGAGTTCTCATTGTTATCTCCAACTTTTGAATGCAAACTTTGGAGCACAGTTGGAGACAAAAAAAAAATCAGAAATATTAACTGATAATCTTTATTTCAGCTTAATAAATCTAATTGTTATGTTGTTTAAGTTAAAGTATACTAAAACTCAGACTAAATATCTAACTCAATAAAAACTAGATATTTTAAAAACAATATTAAACAATAAGTTAAAATAAAAACTGTATAATTAAAATAAATAATAAAAAATCTAATTCCAAATATTAACAAAACTATAACAGTATACTGTATCAATGACCAATAAATAACCAAATAAATGAACTAGATAAATAAAGCTAACAATGAATCACTGTTGCGATCTCTTCTAAAACACTTGAGATTATGATTTTTTTTTTTAGTTTTTGTTTTATGTCTTTATTTTGTAGTTTGTTTGTTTTTTCCCTGACTTGATTTTTTTTAGGTATATCTTATTGTGTTCTTGTTTATGTAGCCTGTTTCTTTTTGATGAGTCTTCTTTTTTTGTATTTGTTTGGATCCTATATTATTTTTTATTTCCATTAATTAAAGCACGTGCACTTAGCTGGAGATACATTACAGATTGTTCATGTTGTTTTGCATGTAACGCAAAGTAAAATGAAATACTACATTCCAGATTCATGCTTCCTCCATAATGCCGATCAATAAAAGAGAGAAGGCATCAAGTTGGCTGTCCAGTTTCATTTGATCAGCCAAAATATATTAATATTGACTGCTCACATGCAGCACTATAGATGCAGCACAGTTGTCAGCATGTAATTCAGTAACCATAGGCAAACATTTAATTTTCCTCCCATTAGGTAAACATAACACAACCAACAATCCTCCCATTTTACAGCACTGGCGTCTTCCATAATGAAATCAGCTTATTTTCTTCCTGTAGCCGAAGCTTGTATTGAAACGTCTATGCATGTCTATCAATATGTCCATCTCTGTACAAAAGTAAAATAGTTGCATGTCCCGAGGGCTTGGTTCCGACGTCTCATTATGAGAAAGTTGAGATGGGGTTGAGACCTGCGCTGATTGCACTTCTCCTGTAAATTTAACTGGCCTCCAAAAACCCGTCCCCAAGGAGAACACGCTCTCCAGTTCTATGTCGTACTGTACCTACAGCATTCTGCACATACTGATTCCTATCACTCGCATTTCACACCAGATTGCATTTGTAAATTGCAGTCTAGATAGCATGTGGGGTCCTCTTTGGTGGAAATTGTCAATTTCAGTATAGATGAGGAACATAGAAGGTCACCGTCTTCACTGTGGGTGTCTGAAGAGGCTCGCAAAGCCATTGAAACCCAGACCTTAATCATTCCTAATCAGACAGAAGTGCTGAGAACAGGCTTTGATTGGGGAGCGTGAAGCACAAAGGGTGTTTTGAAAGAATAAAGCACATGATATGTGTGCTTGTGCTCACTGGACAACCTCAGAAATGTCTGATGCAACTCGATAGAAGTAGAAAAAGCCATCTTCCTGAAAGCAAACTAAGTATAGCACAGTTGACTGTCAGGGTTTAAGGCCATTAGTGTGATCCAGCTCCAGGATTTTGAGATATTTTGTGTTAACTTGGTGGAAATTGCAGATATATATATATTTTTTTTTTTAACTTTTTGCAAGTATGTCTGTATTTGTTTGTACAGACTTCTGCTGTCATGAACATCTAAGCATAGCTTTATTCTAGAAGAAAGGGAAAGAGTTACAAGACATTTCAAATGCTGAAATCATAAAAACGGTGTCAGTTATAGAAATAGTTCTGAAATAAAGTATAGCAACACACTGTTGCATTCTGTTTCTATAGAATGAGAACATTACAGTGTCAAATGAAGTAAAAGAAAAAAGTGTTTTACTTCATTTGACACTGTTCACTTTGTCTGAGATATATCATTTTTCATATTAATGCACATTTTAATAATGTATGTGGATCAAAGATGAAAAATGTTTTTTTTAAGCAATCAAAACAAAACAAAATGTTGATGCTTAACAATAAAACAACTCAGATGATAAAAATACAACTTTTCTCTGTATGTTTAAACGTATACTGTTCATTTATTTATTTTATTAATTTATTTATACATTTTTTTGGTGAGCAAAAATAATGACCATTGAAATGTAAATAATGAAATTGTTATTCAGTGTAAGAAAACAATAGTTTATATGCCAAAAAAAAAAAAAAAAAAAAAAATCTCGTCGGGTACAAGAATCATTAGATGACATATAAAAAAAAAAAAACATTTAAGGATGAAAGTGCGGGACCCAAAAACTAATTTATAGCGATTATACTCCCTCTCTCTCTCTTTGGATTTTTTTCTTAAGGCGCTATATAAATGCATCATTCATTCATTCATTCATTCTAATTTTTTCAAATTTAATTTTTTATTTTATTTTACTTCATTATTTAATTTAATTTTGTTATTATTTATTGATTATTTTTATGAGCAAAAAAAATAAAGAGACTATTGAAATTGCAATATTGAAATAGTAATTCAGTATATCACTAGTTTACAAGTTTATCAGTATATACATCACATTTTATAGCTCTAAATAATGATGAGAGTGTGGCACCCCCCCCCCCCCCCCCCCCCCAAAAAAAAAATAAAAAAAAATAATGAATTGTAATTTTAAACCTTCTACCAATCTATCCTTCAAACCACTAGGTCGTACATATTTAACAGCAATACATTTTTAATCATTGAAAATATAATAAAATTTAGTATGATCATGTTTTCTTTGACATATTTTAATAAGTACAGGTCATTATACGTTGCTTTATTTTTACATAAAAATATTTGTTTATTTGTTTATTTATTTGGATCCCCATTAGCTTCCACAATGTGGTTGCTAGTCTTCCTGGGGCCCATAAAAGTGCTGAAACGTGTATACAATTAAAATACACAAATACACAAATATAACATACATAAATATAACATACATATAACATAACCATGTATTCATTTATCCACATATACACATTCACACACATACAGCACATATTTTGACAGTTTATTTTCACAAAAGTAAATTAAAAGACACTTTACTTGCACTTAATATGCTTTTTATGTAGATACAGTCACTTCTGTAATTTTAATTTTGACCCATGTATTTATTTCGGCAAATCATGTTTTCATGTACTTGCAACTTAGATTTACACCTTTACAAATCCTTTTATTATTATTATTATTTGATTTTTAGTATTATGCATGCAATGAAACCAAGAATGTGAAAAGAGTAAGTCCTTGAAATACTTTCATCAGTGTTTTTCAGGCATCTGTGAAATGTTTTATTGACAAATTGTCAGCTGGATTACAACTCAGTTGGACTTTAATGAATTCCAAAATGATTCTGATGTTGATGCTTCATCATTCCAAACAAATTTTGTCCTTTATAACAGCTGCATCTCTTAAACTAAGAGCACATCAGCCTTGCATGTTTTAAGTCTGTGAAAAATAAAAACATAAAATTGCTCCCCAACCGCTGCTCTGGCATATTTTTCCTTTGTTTTCCTCTGTATTGTTTGTTGACATGTTGCACGAAATGCATTTGAGAATGAATTTCAGAATCGCAGCCACAGTCGGGGAGGAAAATGATCTTGTAACCGATGCACCTTGTGTGTGATTAGTTATATAAAGTTTGCCCCAACACGACACAAAACAACAAACTGTGAGTCTTTAAATGTGCTGCAAGCTTGTGCAGTTGATCTTGTTTATTCGGCTTGTTAATAACAACATTTGCAGTCGTGCAGCCTGAAAATGGTGCACTTTATTTAAGTAGGGCAGCCTAGCACATGTCAAAAGTTTAGCTTCGGTAGCAAATAGTGTGGAAGTATCTTTACGTAAGTGGCGGTGTGTCTGGTATTATCGGCAAAGAGACGGAGAATGGCCATGCGGTCCATTTCAATAATTGTGTCAAGTGTTATCTCACCCTTATGGCAAGTTGCTAAACAATGATTTATCACTCGAATAAGCACAGTTTTCCCACACATCATTCATTTTAGCCCCCGGCCTGTCAAATACAGGGGTGTTCACATGCAATCTCATGCCCAGTGAGAAACAATACATTTTTTATGCATTGCCATATGAGATTGTGGAATGATTATCCTCATCTTCGATCCCTGCTGTGAAAATATGCACTGATAGCAGTTTATCAAGCTATCTACATTTAAAGCAATCAAACCACAGGAGCCGTTTTAAACTCTACTGATTTAAATATTACTTTTGATTATGAGTGGTTGTATTCAATCAAGAAATCCCATTTGAATATAAATACATACAGTGTGCTGGAAATAATTTGGTGTAGGAAGAATTTTCATTTAAAAATCAAGTAAATTTAGCAATTAATTACAAAGTAACACATTGAATTAAACACATGTTTAAAGTAGAATGACTGAAATAGTCTTTCGCTGTAAAGTGGCGTCCTAAACTGAAAATCATGAAAAACTGATTCTTGGTTTGAAATCCTGGAAATATATAGAACATTTTACAGTTAAGTGGCATCATAAACTGAAAATCATGAAAAACTGCTTTTTGTTTTGTAATCCTGGAAATATATAGAACATTTTACAGTAAAGTGGTGCCATAAAGTGAAAATCATGAAAATCTGCTTTTTGGTTTGTAATCCTGGAAATATATAGAACATTTTACAGTAAAGTAGTGCCATAAAGTGAAAATCATGAAAATCTGCTTTTTGGTTTGTAATCCTGGAAATATATAGAACATTTTACAGTAAAGTAGTGCCATAAAGTGAAAATCATGAAAATCTGCTATTTGGTTTGTAATCCTGGAAATATATAGGCCATTTTACAGTAAAGTGGTGCCATAAAGTGAAAATAATGAAAATCTGCTTTTTGGTTTGTAATCCTGGAAATATATAGAACATTTTACAGTAAAGTAGTGCCATAAAGTGAAAATCATGAAAATCTGCTTTTTGGTTTGTAATCCTGGAAATATATAGAACATTTTACAGTAAAGTAGTGCCATAAAGTGAAAATCATGAAAATCTGCTTTTTGGTTTGTAATCCTGGAAATATATAGAACATTTTACAGTAAAGTGGTGCCATGAACTGAAAATCATGAAAATCTGCTTTTTGGTTTGTAATCCTGGAAATATATAGAACATTTTACAGTAAAGTGGTGCCATGAACTGAAAATCTGCTTTTTGGTTTGTAATCCTGGAAAGATATAGAAAATTTTACAGTAAAGTGGTGCCTTAAAGTGAAAATCATGAAAAAAGGGTTTTTTTTTGTTTTTCTTTTTGGTTTGTAATCCTGGAAATGTATAGAGAATTTTACAGTAAAATGGTGTCCTAAAATTAAAATGACTGAAAATCTGCTTTTAGGTTTGTAATCCTGGAAATATATATACACACACACACACACACACACACACATATATATATATATATATATATATATATATATATATATATAGATAGATAGATAGATAGATAGATAGATAGATAGATAGATAGATAGATATCTTTTTGGTTTATGATTCTGGAAATATATAGAACATTTTAACATTTAAAATTCAAAATGAAAATCACTAAAAATCATCGTTTTGGTTTATATTCCTGGAAATATACAGACATTTTTAGCATTTAAAATTAAAATCACAGAAAATCAGATTTTTGGGGCTTTGTTCTTGATTGAAAATATTAGCATTCTGTTAGCAAAAGCAATGTTAGCATCTGCTTTTTGGCTTGTAATCCTGGAAATATATAGAAAACAACAGTCAAAAATGAAAATCACCAAAAATCTTTTTGGTTTGCAAACCAAAAAGCTGATTTTTAGTAATTGTTCAGCTTTTCAAATTTCTTGAAGATGTTCTTTTTGTCATTACTGAATTACAATACAATTGACCTTCTGAATGTTTTTATTGTTCATACTTCACAAACACAATTCTGAATTCAAAATTTTGAAGTAGATTTTTGAAATAAGAAAAAAACTCGGCTAGAAAAACAATGAAGAGGACAAGTGGAAACACTAGTGGTTTTCTGGACTTTCTCAAGAAGCATCTGCCTGTGTCAAGAGTCTCTCTCTCTCTCTTGTCAATCCGTGTAAAGAGTGTCAGCATGTTCCAGCATGTCATCCGTGAGAAGAGGTAGTGCTTTGCGCTCCAAATTGCTCATCAAGGCCCTTGTTTAAAACTATTCTCATGTCTGAGTGGGATATTGATTTATGCATCGCGTCCTGCATCAGAACGCAGGGTGAAGAGCAAAGGGAAAATCAGCGTGCCGCCATGACTCAAGAGAATCCAACTGCACTTTTGGGAATGAACATTTTATGCTCACGATTAGGATTTATCTTCGGGAACCAGTCCCGGATTCTGCATAATGCTCCCCATAATGTCACTAAAATTGTGCCATTTGTTATTTAATGATGGAGCTGCACTTAAAGCAACATGTAGGGTGTTTGTTAAAAAGGTATTATGGGAAAAAGTTCTCTGCTCTGGTTTTTCTGGAAGACAAAATGGGAATGTAACAAGGTAATAATGCTCTTGGGAAACAAGCCGCGACAGTAAAGTAATGCTGATGTACTATTCATATTCAACTTCTTTCAGGAAATTAGGACTTGTTTAGAGTTTAATAGAAGAAAAAAGACAATTGTTAAGACTGGGAGATTATGACTGCTAGACTGAGACTCAAATACACTTGGGAAAGCATAAAATTATACAAATATATAAATAGAAGCTTTATTTTGTTTCCATTTTCCATTAGACATCTTGACATCCTTAAAACAAGATAATTTTAAGAAGATAGTATGACTTATTTTCAGAGAATATATCTATATATTTTTCTTGCCATACTGTCAAAAGAGATTGCTTTGCTTTAAATATAACCAATTAAGCCAATTAAGTAATGATTATTCTTTAAACAAGAAAAAAAAAATCATAGGATTTACTGAAAGAAAAAAAAACTGATACTAAATAGAGATTTTTTAGTCATTAAATACAGAGCAGTACTCATATATTTTGCTTTAGCACACCCCTTAGGAGATACTGACATCTCTCTTTGGCATCCCAAGGTGCCAGCCCTGGAAAAGGCATTCAGATTTCGCTAGATGTAATTAATCTGGTACGATGGCGCGCTTCATAATTTATCACAACTTGTGAGTCACACTGCCATACAGAGGCATTAGCTAATGATTTGGCCAGCCTGTGTTTTCATCTTGGGCTGTGGTTTTGGGCTGAAGGCCGGGTTTCAGAGCGGGTGTGTTGATGTTAGCTCAGGTCATGAGGGGCTTCAGGTTTAAAATGAGAGATCCAATTAGTGTAGCTCTTTGATTGTTTATATGCACAACACTATTCAGATTAATTAATGTTTGGTTATGTATGCATATTGTAAATGTGCTAATTGGATTATGCCATTTTTCTGCTTTCCTAATACTGGGGGTGGCACTAACTTTAATTTAGTCTGATTACACCTACAGTTTTTTATTTTTAATTGTTATTTATTTAGTTTTGTATGAATCACTTCAATTAATCAGGCCTGGAAGATATAAAAAGACAATAAATTACAAAAAAAAAAAAAAGTGTAGAAACAAATTTCACAGCAAATAACACATTTTAGTTGAAGAATTTGAATATGAAATTTTGAAGTAAAAAAAAAACAGTTTTGACTTTCTTAAAAGGATAGTTAACCCAACAATAATTTTTCTGTCATTATTTATATCCTGAATTATCCTGAGTATGAATAACCATACAGTTGGCAGTAGCTATTTACTGCCACAGTTTTCTGTTTACTTTTTTTTCCCCATGCTATGCAAGTCAATGGGTACCGTCAACTTTTTAGTTAGTCGCATTCTTCATAATGTCTTTTTTCTGTGTTCAGTAGAAGAAAGAATTTCATATAGGTCTGGAACAATTTCAGGGTATTTTTTTATTTTATTTTATCCTTTTAATTTTTTATTTTGTATCCTTTTTATACAGTTATTCTCATGCTGTTTAGTTTTCTGTCAATAAATAAATAAGTACAAATTACAAGGGTGTCTTGTTACTGTAACATTGGATTGTTTATATTTTACCTTGGTGATGTTAATGTTGTCATTTGCATATGCTGTCATCTGTTTACTATATGCAAATGAAGACAGACTCGCTGTCTGACAATCTGACAGCTGTCTGCTTTTGAAAATCTAATACAGATGACACTCTGCAATACAGAACATGGAAAAAAGTGAATATTGGGAAAGCAACAAGCATGTAGCCAGAGCTTAATTTAGCATGAAAGACAGGTTCTCTCTGCTAATGATATATTCACAGTTTTTATATTGAGCAACTCAATGATTGTTCCCTTTCTGAATGTACGTAAAGAAGCAACCCTGTGTTTTATCTGTTCTCAGCTTCTGTCTTTGAATTAGCCGAAGACTGTAAGTTTAAGATGCTGTCACCCTTAAGTGAGATGGAGCATACTTGACAAGTTGTGTGGGAAGATTAAATCTTTTCCCTATACAGCTTTTGAGACTGAATTTTGGAGAGAAAAAAAAAAAAATCTGAATTGTGGTTCTAAGTACTTATATAGAGAAAACAGAAAATAGACCCAAGGGCTAAAAAACAGCATATATATATATAACTGTTATGCCACAAGCATTTTATAACAACTTGCAAAACTTTTACAGTGAATTTTTAGGTCAGGCCACCAAGGGAATTACATATACACTGATTCTAAACCACACTTAAAATGTACAAACTACCGTTCAAAAGTTTAAAGTCTGTGGGATTTTTTTGAAAGAAGTCTCTTATGCTTACCAAGGCTGCTTTTATTGTTAACTGTTTAACTATTTTTAACTATTTTTGTATGTATGTGTGTGTGTGTGTGTGTGTGTGTGTGTGTGTGTGTGTGTATGTATGTATATATGTCATACACTTTTTGAGACCAACATCAAATAAAATCAATAACCACAAAATTGGCAAAATGAACAAAAACACAGTCATTCAGTTGATCAATAAACTAATCAAGAAGTGTTATAGGACTCCATCTTGACTTGTGGAAAGCAGTGGCAATGAAATCCATCATGTGTTTCCATCACGAACAGTTCTGCCTATCTTACCCACAATGCTCTGCCTTTGAGCACCTTTAGCCAACAGCTCTTTCCATCACAGTGTTTTAACAAGCGCCGCTGGGGATTGATTCTACCTGCTGCCATCAGACAATACAACAACTCCTTCTCCCCTTCCCATCCTGCTGTTCCTCCAGGTGAATCCACAGTCAGGGCAACAACATTACACACAAACAGCTCTTTCTCACTCACTCGCTCAGTAGAAACACCTGCTAATGCACTCAGATACGCACATTATACTTCAACTTCTCACTGTATATGTGTGTTTTGTGCCTTGGCATCAGTAAAATACCTCTATCAGTCTGTTTGTTTTGCTGTCTGAGTTGAGTATTCTCTGTGTGTTCACTTAGTGACCTCCAGATCCACAGGAGATGGTGAGTGCTGTTTATTTGTGCCTCTGTGTGAGGGAGTTTTGTTTTGGGACTTTAGTCCTTGGTTTTTTAAGCCAAGGACAAGCACGAGGAAGTGAGAGAAAGAGGTGCAAGCTGGCAGCTATGAGCAAAGCAAATAATATACTCAGAGACCTGCTACAGCATCAATTTTAATCTTATCTTGTGTCATTCCAAAACTGTACAACTTGATTCCTTCTGTGAGATACAAGACATTGGACCCTGTTCACTTTCATGGTAAGGGCAACAAAACACAAACACATTTTTCAGATTACATTCATTTGTGTTTCACAGAGGAGAGAAAATCATACAGTCTGGGATTGATGTGATGCTGAGTAACTGATGACGGATTTGTAATTTTTAGGTGAACTGTCCCTTTAAGACAAAGTGCCTGTGACTGTATTGTGACTTGCAGGCTCGACTGTCGTAAATCCACCATTGCTCTCTGGTGCTGAACTCTTTTCTCAAATGCAAGCACAGTGTCCTCAAGCTCCCGGAACAGTGTAATGCAGTTGTATTGACATGTAATCCATGACCATCTGGCTTCATACCTCTGGGCCTACAGTTGCTCTTTCTCAGGGCTTCCCTTCATGCCCTCTGTTGCCAAGATCATCTCAGTTTTTTCCACAACACTTCTCCTGGACCGTTTCCCATCGGCTTCCTTCTTATATGTTTTTATATGAGACAAATCAAACATTCATGTCTTCTTATTACTACAAGATGATCAGTCTTACATACCAGTGTTAAATTAATTTTGGCAGTTGAAAACGGAAATGAAATATACATATTAGATTAAAAATAATAATAATTGTTACCTTTGCAAATGAGTTGAAGTTGAAGTACTGAAATTACTAAAATAGAAATAAAACTAAAATAAATAAAAGATAAATATAAATATAAAAAAATTATAAAATGGCAATAACACATTACATATATATTAAAACCTAAACTAAAATTAAAATAAGCATTGAAAATTATTCAATAATAATTACAAATATTAATGAATACTATATTGTACATAAATAATACTAAATACCAGAAATACACTGTCCCATGTTTATTTATTTATTTATTTATTTATTAATGTTATTTTATTTAGCATTTTATTAATTGATTTCAATAATAATAACTATTATTTTTGTTGTTGTTAGTAGTAGTAGTAGTAGTAGCAGCAGCAGTAGTAGTTGTCTTAATATGTTTGCTATTTTTATTATTATTATTATTATTGTTGTTGTTGTTGTTATTAATATAAACAACAAATATATGATTAATATAGGCACACTTTTTCACATGTAAAGCAAACATTATGAGTTGATTTATTAAACTTGGTATCCATAGTGTAATAAATGCAACAGATTGAGGAAACCCATTGCCTTAAAATTATTAAGTAAATAATAATTTTTAAAAATACGTTAAGTGAATTAAGTTCACTTAACTTATTTTTTTTTATTATTATTTACTTAAAAAATAAATTTTAAGTTAAGTCAACATCACTTTTTACACTGTAAATGGCATTTTAATTAGTTTTATTCTAATATGATACATTAATCAGATGTTAACACACAAACTGAACACTTTTCAGATGATAAACTCCTTCTCAGGCATCTTGGCAACATATTTGTAGTATCTTTGAATAGCATCAACTGCCTTTCACAAAGTAACATAAATCCCAGAAATCCATCAGTATATTATGTGTGAATCTAATTGACTGGCACTGAGAGGCATTACTAGGTTTAACTGGCAAGCTGTGTAATACGACATATGTACACTGCGGTAGGAGTTCATCTGACAGGAGCTGGCAACAGCAAGGCCACCTACATCACTCCCCATATGTAGGAGACAGAAGGGCCCACCGTCCTTCAGCTAATGTTTACCGCTCTGCTGTAAAAGACGCTGTCCAGGGAAGAGAAATTGACCTCACACACAGACACAACATAAAGGCAGTCAATATGCCACTGGAAATGATGTCATACACATGTGAAATCTGCAAGAAATGGGGAAATTGTATGGCCTATTTTGAAGTCACTCACAGAAAGCACATTGTTTGTGGTTAAAATGAGTTTAAAATACAAAATAATGAGCCTAATTAGGGATAGTAAAGATCCACTTACAAAAGCACAAACATAGCATACATAGAACATAAAAATAGCTGTGTGTGATATAACTAACTGTGAATTATATAACTATTAACTATTATATAACACTGCGTGTTATAAATATCTGTGAATAGAGCAGATTCAGTTTGTGAAATTAATATAATATTTGTTAGTGCAGTTATATATATTTATGTTGTTTTATTTGTGTAGTGTGTTTTTATAAAGTCTTATTTTTTTAATAATACAATACTGTTTTGATCTGTTTGATATTTGCAATGGTTACTAATTACTATTTTTCAAAGTGTGTGATTTTTGATGAGTTGTAAAACAATTTCTCATATGGAGACTATCATGACCAAACGTTATCAAGTGAATTTTGCTTTGTCAAAATATCAAATAATTTTCTTTGAGGAAAAATATACTAACACATTAAAAATATTTGCCAATGGGCAATAAAATGTAACCAACTGTTTATGATAAAGAAATATACATACACAATAATATTACACAATATACCAAATTTAGTTGGGCACAGGATTGGTGCTGTATTGCGTGAATGTACTTTTTATTTATTTTTTATTTTTTTCCTCAGGAACTTTATCGGGCTATAATCTAAATTCCCTGAAACTTAGACCCTGATGATTGCTGGTTGTGGTTTATTTTATCTCCCTCAAGCTTAAGGACACCAAAATGTTTGGAGACCATTTGTCTATTTCCTTTTAGCGCACACTTCAGCAGCATCTATGTTATAATTTGCATGCATTTGAACCAAATAGTCAGAAACAAACATTTGAAGGATGATGCATCTCAAAGTAAACTACCTAAACGCCCACAGATTTATGAGAGAGCAAAGTTCAAATCGGCCTATTTCTTTAACCGTAAAAACCATAAAAATTATAACAGTTGGTATAAAGACAAGTTAGAGGTGCTGTAAGTGATACTTTGTATGGAATATCATGCATAAAATGTTCATACTACCTGACAGATGTCACTGAAATAGTCTTGAGAGTCGCACCTGTCTCTGTGACAGCCAAAGCTCTGGAAATGGTGAGGAAAAATGTCAAGATGTTGTAGTTACAGCATCCACCAGCAGGGGTTCACTAGTCCAGCCAAACTCTGACCCTAGATTTGTGCTGCGTCCCAGTTCTCCTACTTATGCGATGCCCTAAAAGTGTGAACTCTTTGTATAAAGAAGTAGATACTTTTGAGAGTGTAGAAGAAGAAGCTAGCTTCAGGAAAAACTAATATGTCATAAAATTGCAATTTGTTATTACATCTACCATGTTTGTAGTTCTGTTTATTCATGTGTATGGTTCTGAACTGAAGCACGATGGGTTTTTGGCAATATAAGCTATTTAAGATCTTCAAGATAAGACCATCCAGGGACTTCTGGCATACTGTTTTTAACATACTATGCTTTGGGAGACATTTATTCTAATCTCGCAAACTATTTAGGATGAATATTATGCACACTGGGATGCAGGGTTTAGTTTCCTGATGTGTGTTTGTAGGCTGGGGATTTGAAGTCATGGTTAGACAGATATTTTTACAAGTACCTGACAAAATTCTTAAAGGGATAGTTCACCCAAAATTTCTGTCATAATTACTCACCCTCATGTTGTTCCAAATCTTCGAAACACAAATTAAGAGTTTTCTTAATCCAAGAACTCTCTGACCCTCCCATAGACAGCAAGGGTCCTACCACGATCAAGGTTCAGAAACGTTGTAAGAACATCGGTAAAATGTATTTACATGCTTTGATCTGAGCGTAAATAAAGTATGTTTACATTCAGATCAAAGCATGCGCATGCATCGCGATGCTCTCCAAAATGGCGCCAGAGTGATGCGGAGGAGATGAATTGTTGAAGAAAGTCATTATTTTTGTTTTCTTTGTGCACAAAAAGTATTCTCGAAGCTTTGTAAAATAACAGTTGAACCACTGATGTCACATGGATTATGTTAACGATGTTCTTGCTACGTTTCCGGACCTCGTGATCGTGGTAGAAACTTTGCTGTCTATGGGAGGATCAGAAAGCTCTTGGATTTCATCAAAAATATCTTAATTTGTGTTCTGAAGATGAACAAAGGTCTTACGGGTTTGGAACGACATGTGGGTGGGCAACCTCATGTCTTTTTTATTTTCTAGTGTCTTTTCATTGGTCAAATCTACTGAGATATTTAGAGTACTTGATCTACAGCATTAGTTACTGTACACGGCCTGTGGACTGGACATAAGACGCTGAGAGTCGATCCAACAGGTCATTTCACACAGGACTACTTTCACCTGTGGGTATGTCTTCAGGGCATTTTATAGTAGGCAAAATACAGTGTAATTCTTCCCTGAAAAAATCACTGACATGACCAATTCGGACAGGATTAAAATCACATTAGTTAATAAGCTTTCTTCCCTCCAAACATTCCTCAGTTGTGGCCAAATGACATGTCTGTTATAAATTGGGTGTATAGAGACAGTACCTCGAGTTTTGTGGAGGAAAATAAACTAGAACAAATTCGACTTGGACAGTTTAGTCCTGGCAATGCTAAACTACGGGGGCATGTCACTATTTGTTAAGATGGGGAATTTTATGTGGACGGCCTTATAGGTTTTACGCCTCTCTCCCACATGTGAAATTGTTGCTGAATTGCTCTCGCTGTTCAAGGCTGGGATAATTTCGTTTGACAACGCCTGTTGTAGTGCAATGTATTATTTTTCTGTGGGAATGATCTTCTCCCCTCCAATACGAGAGAATGTCCCAATACCATCCATCCAAAACCATCCCACAAACCCTTTAGAGAGTCTGGCCTCGGTGTATAAATGGTTTCTCTGCTTCACAAAAACAAATATGATTTATACCAAATGCAGTGTTTTATTTGACTATTAAATGAATAATTAATCCAAAATGAAATTAGGTGGATCCTAATATGGATCCTCTGCAGTGAATGGGTGCCGTCAGAATGAGAGTCCAAACAGCTGATAAAAACATCACAATAATCCACAAACGATCCAAACGACTCTAGTCCATCATCTAATGTCTCGTGAAATGAAAAGCTGCATGTTTGTAAAAAACTAATCAATAAAGTGTTTCAACGTGAAATCTTTACTTCTGCCCAGAACATGAGTCCATAATCCATAATGTTTGCTTCATGTTTGCCCTTCTTGTCGACTCACATCAAACCGTTCAACATGTTTGTTTAGAACTGTTTTGGACTGTTATCAGTGGAGCTTGGTCTGTGCATATTTCTCTCCTGATTCAGACAAAAAAGCAATATTATGGATGGAGGACTCAATGCAATGGTTTACAGTTAAAAACATATTTAACAACATAGCTTTTAATTTCACAAGATATTAATTGATGGACAGGACAGTTTTGTGGATTACTTGTGGATTATTGTAAAGTCCCTCTTTACACCATATAGCCATGTGAGTAAAATTAATAAAATAAAATAATAAAAATTGCTTTAATAATAACAAAATAATAAGTTCAATATCCCTTGCATGATTTCTCTAACAGGAACCCTACAGCATTCAATTCTTCATTTATTGTTGATTTATACTTTGATTTAAAAACAAACAGATAAAAGACAGATGCTTGATTTGGATGGTGATTTATGCCCTTCCAACAAATGTAAACCTTTCAAAGTCACACTTCAATATTATTCCAACTAATTTTGTGCCAGTGTTGTTTCCTCTGTTAATATATCCATGCATATAGCTCAGCATACAGAACTAGAATTTAAGAAAATACTTGATTTAATAAGGTGCTCAGAGCAGCACTGTAGTGAAGTGTCTAATAAGCCTAATCAGAATGCAGGGAGAATAAGCCAAAGCCTTTGCAAGTGAAGGAAGCTTAATCAGAATAAGGGGCTCAACATATAAACAGCTTATGCTCATTACTCACAGAAACATGCATAAAGTCATTTTTTTACAGCTTTAATGGTTGCGGTTTATTATTTTACGGGTGCAAAATTAACAAGCAGAAATGTAACCATTGTGTCTAATGTTTTAATTTCCTTGCAAAAGTGTTTAAATTGTCTTATTTTACTGAATTATGTTTTATAAGAATTTTTAAAAAAAATGTATATATGTTTTATATTATAAAATTCTATATTTTATAATATAATATTAATTCTCTACTACATGTTAGATATCACTGACAAAAAAAAAAAAATAGAGCCAATCAGAAATGCTTCCTATCTGTCAATCATTTCATGCATTCAAAAGTCCTGACATCTGATTGGCTAAAATTGTCTTTGAAGGGTGGGGTTGTGGAAATGAGGCATGTGATTTAAGTCATCAAAATGGCTAACATTCCTTACAGCACCTGTGTAGGCACGACACTTTTTTTTCTGCACAATGTTTTATACAGCGTCACCGATTTTTAGTTGGATTAATCTACCACTGGGTCACTGGACATATGCCTTTTTCTTCTTGAACTCTCCATTTTAAAATTAAGTGTTTGAGATCATTGTCCAAGCAAGACTTTTTGAAGGTTTCCAGCAGACTGAAGCAGGTTCTCTTGCAATGTTTTCCTGTGTATTGCACCATCCGTCGTTCCTTTTCTTCCTTTTAATGACATGAATACTCCATGTTGACGAGAAAAGCACACTTCATGATGCTATCGCCAGCATACTTCACTAAGGAAATTGTGTTCTTTTGCACCACACATATCACTATGATTATATATATATATATATATATTTGTTTGTTTATTTGTTTATTTATTCCCATGCACCTAACCATACAAACTTTTCCTACATCGAAACTGGGTCAATATTAAAGCCTGTTCCCAAAAGGTATTATTATTATTATTATTATTATTCATATTTATTTTGCATTTTTGGAAAGGTTTTTAACCAACTCAAAGTCATTTTAGTGTATGTATGAAACTGAAACTGGAATTAAACTTTTAATTTAGCCAAAACCAAAAATGCTTTTTATTTAATGATCAATTAATGTATCACTTTTATTTAATAATCAACAGTCCAAAAAAAAAATAAAAATTAAATTGCACACATACTCAAATTTCGGTGCATCGCTAATACATACATTTTTAAGTGTGACTTAAGTGTCTAGGGCCATGCCATTTTGTCCAGACATCTTTTCTGCCTGCCTTCATATTTCACAGATCTGTTCATGTTGTTGAGCAGTGGTCTGGTGCTTTGCTCTCCGTTACTGAACTGTATGTAAATGTCAGGGCAGCTTTCAGATACTACAAGAGATCTCAGCAGTTCAGGCTGCTCCCCATATTGCTGAACGAATTGACTATAGCCTTAAAGGTGTTGTCTGGTGGACTAAAGCCTGAAGAACTGTATTATTCTTTGAGCTGAAGAGAGTTTTCATCATCCCTTTTCTTTCCCAGAGTACTCTTCTGTTTGAATGGCACTTCACACTTTTATCTTTTAGCGGTTTCTATTTATTATTTTTTTTTTTTCACATGCAGAAGGTCTGTTTGAAATGGGCTAGAATCTCTGTACTAGTTTTATTAACACTGTATTCAGGCCTGGATGTTAGTAGACTAAAGACTTTGATGAGTGTAGCCATGAGGAACAGATTGAAAGTTTAATGATATGGTCATTTTTGGCTGCCCTTTGAAGCTATATTACATAAAAATAGGCTTGCATTTGAAGAATTCACAAAACAACATATAACAGTTCATTGTTTTCATCCTAAAATTATTTGAGTGACGGTTTAAACTAATGCATTTTTGTATTTTAACACCCAAATATTAACATTTTGACTCAAAAGGTGCTCTACCAAATGATTGAGGAGCTTTCAGAGGGTTAATATATATTTTTCCCACACTTGTTGTTATAACTTCTGAGAGAATCAATGAACTCTTCCCCCATAATGATCAGCGCTCCTTCAAAAGGCTTTGAGTTCATATAGGTATGAATTCTTTCTTGGAGCATAAATAGATTGCAAGTTTATGAGTCTACTTTTTTTTCCTCTCTAGGCATGAATTTCCTCTCTCTTTCCCGATTCTAATTTTCCTGGAGGAATTTGACTGACCTAGTTAGCACAGTCTCGTGCACCTTAAGAATCTTATAAAGCATATTTACAGCGCTGTAGATAGATTCAGCATGATATGATTAAGTAATGAAGAGATGAATTATTAGGGTGTCAAGGAGGAAGCCTGATGCATCATTTAATGGTGTTTTATGCTGAGATAAAGAGAAGATGTGAGGATTTGTGCATTTTGAGGTTGTTTTAGGCTGATTTATTGAGCAGTTTATGTAATGGGTAATTTAATAATGGTTCTGATTCAGATTTCATGTGGACGTTTGTGCTAAGAGTTGATTTGATGATGGTGTCTTTTTTTATGAATCAAAAATTATTCCAAAATCAGTTTTTTGCTGGCAAGGAATCTGTCCAATACAACTATATGTGGATATATGAAATGTTTTTTGAGAAGTTAACATGATTGTGGCATGCTATACTCAATCTAAAATTACTTTAAATAGCATTTTGCTATTTTAAAGTCATGCATGCAGCTTTTATGATCTACAATCATATTAACGGCTTCATTTGTCACAACATAGGGGTTAATAACAAATGCAATTAAGGCAAAGCATGGCATTTTTTTTATGGTAATGAATGAAGTTTTGACCAATTACATGATCTGAGCTAACAATATTCTTATATATCTAAGATATATTTTTTTAAACACTGTGCATTAGCTACCCATGCATTCACCATTAGCAGCTGTTTTCAACCTTTTCAGGTTAGGAATCCTCATTCACTGTGCATTTTTGAACTTGATAATGAGCTTTTTAAATAAATCTATACAGTATAAGACATCCTGCCAGATAAATAATGCATTTAATTTTTACTAAATTGGTTTTGCTTTCAGAAGGTTAACAGGTTTTACAGTTTTGCGATTTAATTTAACAAGCCTTCTGCTCAAAGTTGTGAAAGTTCAACATCTTAGAGACAAATAAATGCAATCAAATATATTTCTATGAACTTTTCAGTTGCTAGTTATTTATTAATGCAAAATCATGATAACAAGATTGGCATTTTAGCCCCCCACTGACAATTCAAGATAAACTAAAATGAATAAATCAACTTCAATTTGTTTGTTTTTTTCTTGTACAGGTGATTCTCATGCTGACCAAACTGTATGACTTCAATCTGGGCAGTGTCACAGAGAGCTCCTTATGGAGGTAAGAATACAGATTCAAGGATTCAGTCTTTCTGTGTTCATGCCATAGGAAAATGTATTACAAGCATGTTATGTAATATACCTTTGTTTGTTCTTAACTTGTTAAAGCTTTTATTTAAGCAAGTAGATAAAAGAGTTCACTGTTACAATTTATACATTGTGCAAATGATGTGATGCAGTGTCCCTGTGGTAGCTCCACAAAGATCAGAAAGAAACAGATAAATACAGTGTGCTTTAAAAGTTCTCATAGTCTCTATGGAGTTGCATTTGTTTAAGCAGCGTGACAGTACAAACACATCCAGTGTTGTGACTTTTAAATCAACTCTGTATTAATAGTCTGATGAAGCTACATTAGCTGATTAATGGCGTGTCTGTCGCTGATTCTCTTTATACCCTCTCCAGATATCTAGCGCACAGCTCATTGATCTGAGTGGACATAATGTATGTGTATTAGAGCTGCCTGAATGGAGCTGATGTTGGAAATCTTAAAGGGATAGTTAACCCAAAAATGACAAATCTGCCATTATTTTTTATTTGTATCCTCATGTCATTCCAAACCTATATGACATTTCTGTATTTTGATTTTTTTTCTTTTCTTTGTTTTTCTTTTGGGTCCCATTGACTTCCAGTATGGGTTAAAAATACAGTGGAAGTCATTGGGCCCAAAACTGTTCGGTTGCCAGCATTCTTCAAAATATCTTCTTCTGTGAAAATTCTGTCATCATGTACTCATTCTCAAGTCATTCCAAACCTGTATGCACTTCTTTCTTCTGTAAAACACAGAAGATAAAGTATTTTGAAGAATGTTGGTTTTAGGTTTGGGTCCCATTGTCTTCCTTAGAATGGATTAAAAATACTATGGAAGTCAATGGGACCCTGAAACTGCTGTGTTACCGACATTGTTGAAAATATTTTCTTTTGTGAAAATTCTGCCATTATTTACTGATCCTTGTGCCATTTCAAACCTGTATGCATTTCTGCATTCTGTGGGAGATGCACAAAATATATATATTTTTTAAAATGTTTTTAATCAATGGTTTTGAATCCCATTGACTTCCATAGTAAGGACAAAAATAGTATGGAAGTTAATGAGATTCAAAACTGTTCTGTTGCTAACATTCTGAAGGGAAGTCATGTTCTAATGGTTCGAGAGTCGGACTTTGTCGGACACTTTGGATGGGTTAAATGCAGAGCACAAACTCCCGAGTATGGGTCACGTATATCACTTCACTTTCACTTTTCATCACTTTCTTCTAAATATCTTCTTCTGTGACAATTCTGCCATCATTTACTCATCCTCATGTCATTCTAAATCTGTATTCATTTCTTTCTTCAGTGGAACACAAAAGAAGATATTTTGAAGAATGTTGGCAAGCAGATGGTTTCAGATCCCATTGGCTTCCATAGTCAATAATTCAATGGGACCTAAAACAGTTATCAATTTTTTATTCAAAATTTCTTATTTTGTGAAAACTGTTATCATTATCATTTATGATGAGCAATTTTTTGGGTGAGCTATTTCTTAATTTCCACTAATCTAAAGCTCTACTACCGTCAAACAAATGGTGAAACTGGCCTTAGATCACCAGATCTGGCAGCTTCTGCAAGCAGCAGATTGGAGTGGAGATGCTCAGCAGACTGTGTGGCCCTTTAGCTTGGAAAGATGGAGCTTCCATCGGAAATGCAATGGCCAAAACACTCTGTAATATAGCAGGACAGGAAAAGATCCAGCTGGGCTCATAACAAAGATCTCTCGCAAAAAAATCTGATATGTTCAGCAATCTCTTACTCTCAGACAATGCTTTGCTGTTGACCCAGCATTTCAGTAATGAAGTTAGTGACCCTGCATAAAATAACCAGCGGGTTATTAATCAAAAGGCAGTGTGGAGAGTAGTTACCTACCCAATCATTTTAGATGAACGGGAAATGATAATTAGATTTCTAGATGATGTCTGTCCTTTGTGTGAGTCTGTGTGTGAGTGAGTGCTCTGCAGTAATGTCTGCCCTGTGTGTGTGTGTGTGTGTGTGCACGCTCTGCAGTTAATCATGTAAGAGTTCATCTATATATCTCATAATGAAAAAGTAGTTATTTTTCCATGCAGACTAAGACTGAAACACATCTGTGTCAAAACAATACTTTTACATTTGTCTCAATATACAGTAAACTGTTTTAAAGATTTTTTTTTTCTTCTTCTTTTTGAGAAATAAATTAACACTTATTCTGCAAAGATACATCAAATTAATTGAAAAGTGACATTAACTTTGAATTGCTACTAATTAATTAAATAAATACTGTAAACACACACATACTTAGTGTTCTTTTGAAGTTTCTATTAATCAAAGAATCCTGAAAAAAGTATTCCACAAAAAGAATAACAGCACAGTTGATTTTGTTATTAATAATAATAAGAAAGCTGAAAATGTAGCTTTGACATCACAGGACTAAATTGCAATTTGAATTATATTAAAATAGAAAACAGTTGTTACAGTAATATTTTACAATATCACTGTTATTACTGTATTTTTGATCAAATAAATGCAGCCATGGTGAGCATAAAAGACTTATTGTAAAAACATGAAAACATTTTTTGAACTATATATTCTGGGTGGTTATAATATAATATAATATAATATAATATAATATAAAATGTGCAATGGATTAAATGTGCAAATTTATGAAAAAGGTCATTTCATGTGATTTTGAGACTGTGAATTGCGTTTTTATATATTCTGAGCAATTTGATGTGCTTTCTGCCTTATTCAGGTTATCATGAGCATATATAAGTGCACAGTATCTGTGTGTAGATACAGTACTGTACAGTGCAGTATACTGTAAGTGTAAAAGTGTCTCATGGGAGTTATCAGCTCTAATGGATGGTAATATAATAACCTAAGCCATGTTAAAGGCCAGGTGCATCCTATAGTGTTCCCTCAAGATATCTGCATATTTCAAGACAATTATTTCCCCCTCACCCGGGTAGATAAATTCAGGAGTGCTTTAATGAATGTAGTCAAATACCTTCCTTGGCAGATAATTAAACTTTCATGGGAAGTTATAAAGAACCAATGCACTTCCTATGCTGTAGGTACTGTAAGCAGTTTTTAGAGTAGTATAGTGTATAGTGAAACACTGTAAGCATATGGTAAGCAAAGAAAGTGCTATTTCTGAAACCAGGTACCAGGAGCCTTTGTGAAATCATTAAATGTTATTATAAAAAAGTACCAGCCTCTAGTACTCTTAAACACTTACAAAACCTAAATGAGAGAGAGAGGGGGAAAAAAAACAACAACTCAGAGCTCTTGGTAAGTACTTAATTTATGATATTGTTGGAGTTTCAGTGCGATATCTGCTCTTTTTGAGGTGCTGGTTATTAAATGTAATTTTGAGTCTGAAAGAAGGTTTGATTAATGCACATAGACTCAAATTATACAGCCTAGTGTACTTATGCCTCAGTAGTTTTCAGTCTGTGCTGGAAAGTGAAAAAAAGAGAAAATAACAAGATTATTAACTTTTCATTTCTTCATTGCAAAGTTCCTTCATTTCTTCAGAAAAATGCATTGTAAAACGGGGTTTTGTCAAACAATCTAAAAATGTGCTTTGTGTGGTAACACCTAAATCAACTGGTTTTATTCAAGTCAAGATACTGTTTAATATGAATTAATTGATTAGTTTTACAATGAAAGGCATTTAAAGGAAGTATAGGTTCAGTACAAGTTTAAGATCTGTTTACAGCATAATGTTGATTTTAATCAATCAATCAATCAATCAATCAATCAATCAATCAATCAATCAATCAATCAATCAATCAATCAATCAATCAGGCCTGTCCCTCAAAAAAAAAAAAATTGCACAGTACAGTGGAAGTGAACTGTGCCATTTTTGGAGGAATTATGTAAAGCGGAAGTGTGAAGCTTATAATTTTGTTAAGGCACTTGCAGTAATTATTTTGTTAAAACTCATGAATTATTTGAGCTGTTAAGCTGTATAAATCATTTTTAGATGTTTAAGGGTTTTAGGCATTATGTGAAAAGCTATTCAGTGACGTCCTGTTGTGAAATCATAATCATGTTTATTACAGTGAGTGCTCAGAGAATTTCTGTTGAACATTGTAAACTGCCCTTTAGCAATAAATACTCGTCTCCACTTGAAATATCCCACTGTTCTTAGTGTTTTGATGTATTAAGAGTTTGTATGTCTTTGTTCAGCTGATCATGCCTATTTACCATGTTTTAACATTTTGTTAAAACATGGCATTTGTCACATTTATTATGATTTATGACATTTGTTATGAGCATGATTGTCTTTGCTATTTTATATAAAAGTTGTTTAAACTACATAACATCATCAATGCGAAGAGACCCAGTACACATATTTGGAGAAAAAAATGGATCATATTATCATATCAGTATAAACTGGCCATTAGCCATCGTCCCAATGCTGTTTGACTCTCTTTCCTCTGTTAATCCCAAAACTTGAGTGAACTATTCCTTATGGCCCAAATGAAACGGTTTCACCTCCATTGTTGTTGAAAGTTACTTTTAAAAGTAATGCATTATATACACATTGACTCCTCCTCTTAATTAGTGCTGTTTCCAATCCAGATACATTTCATTTGGAAGGCGGCGATAGAAAAAATTTAAATAAACAAAGGGGCAGTACAGAAAATATTTGTAATGCCACACTATGAAAAGTAACTAACTGTGTTACTTAGTTGCTTTTTATGGAAAGTAATGCAATACTTTTGTGCTACTTTTTGTTACCTGAGCTGGGCTTGTTTATTTAGCCTATTTTTAATCACAAAAACCCCAAAAGTTATATTTTTGGCAACTGCAAAGGCCCTTTTACAGCAAAAGTGAAATGAATAAGCATCAGGCTGAAGGAAGTGCCTCTGCTGATGCACTTACTCCCGATTTCTCTTAACACTGAGACTGGAGTAAGTGTCAGTGAACAAAAATATCTGTTAATTTTTATTTGAAAAATTAACAGATATTTTCTTGTAAACTTTTCAGTTACTTGAAAAAAGTAATCTGATTATGTATTTGCATGGCTTGTTATGTGTTACTCCCAAAATTGTTCACCTCAATATAATGTCATCTTTATGACCAGGCCTCATCCACAAGGTGTTTTTTTTTTTCCTTTGGTGTAAATAGTATGACTGGTGTGAGTAACATACATTTACACATCAATATCTGTTCAGTATTTAGCAACTTGATTCACCCTAATGAATGACAGCTACATTGGTATTTTCCACTTGCAATTAAAGCTTGTGAAATAATGGATTCAATGAAATTACAGCTGTTTTAATGCAAGAAACATGGACTAATATTAGAAGTGCACTAAATAGTAGAACAAATCCTATTTAAAGCAGGATATTTGAAGTGGCATGCTTTTAATGTATTAATTAAAGACCTCAGAGCAATGAGAACTCTAAATGGTCCAAGGTCAGACTTCGATAGGGGAAAAAATGCTGTTGCGCTGCAATACAGCTTTAGGGTAGAATTTTGAAGAAGAAGCGGGGAGAAAAAACAACGTAGAAGCTTGTTATAAAAAGATGATGCTCCAAGTGCTTTTAAAGATGTAAGAATAGCACTGCAGTTCTCTGGCGTTATCAAATTGCAAGTCAAATGAAGTTTGTAAAACTTTAACATCCAAACATTATTGTTATTTTTACGGTTGGACGTTTTATTGCACACTTTTAAAGTGGTAGTAGATATTTTGATTCTCTCATCTACGTGTCTTTGTGTCATTTGTGTGCGAGTTGGCAAGACGTTGCTCTTCTAAAATAGATTAGAAATGGCAGTTCTACGCCGAAAAAAACATGTTTAAAAAATGTCAGGTCTCAACCGAACACAAGTTTCACATTAGCACACAGATGAACGTATAAATATTTTATACAACTCACCACATATTCACCGCAGCCTATTTTCAAATGCTGTCAATATTCAACATTTCATACAACAGGAAATGTAAACAACCGATTGTTGGATATCTTTCCTTCTCTCTCTCTTTATCATACTGTGTGTATGTATGAGTGCAGATACCGCTAGTCTAAAACAACTCAATGAAAAGTGCTTTTCATTTCAATAACAGCTTTCAATGGGATCTTTCTGATCTGTAATGAGGCGACCGGCTCTTTCTGGGATTCTGAAGGTCATCACATTTTTCTGGCACAAAACAAAATGCTTCAGTTCTTGTAACTGACAATTTTGAAACACTTATGGCAACTGCTTTGATTTATTTCAAATTCCTCAGAATAGTCAAAGAACTACTTTATATACTTGGAATTGATCTTTTTAGTTTAAACGTTTGCTATTTATCATCCTTAACTGGTCTTAGGGTCTGACCTGAGCTTGATTTCTCTTAACTCTAAAACACAACACAATGCAGTGCAGTGCAGTGCAAAATTTAAAAAACAAACAAACATGCAATGCAGGCTTATTGACAGGATCTAAAATGTAAAAGTGTACTTTTATGCACAGCTATATAACAAACAATCAAACAAAAAAACAAATAAATAAATAAATAAAACAGGCAAACAAACAAATAAATAAATACAAATTCCTTAAATATTCTTTCATATATTGTTTATATTATAAATGGTCATTTGCATAGGTACAGTTAGCCTAAATACTATAGATATATCTGCCATTTGTCAAGTTGCAGCTGTCCCAGAGCAAACAAGCTAAAAGTATTACTTATGATTAGATAATGAGTAAATGATGTTTAGTCTTTTGAAAGTTTAGCTAACACGTTTTTTAATTAATTGCTGGTATTAAATATGACCAATTCAAGCTATTAATTCAATATACAGTATGAACCTGAAAGGATTCAGATGGCACTTTACAATAATGGCTTGTTTCCACCGAGCGGTATGGGTCAGTACAGTACAGTGTACTGAGTACAGTATGGTTCGGGACCGAACACCCTGATCCAGCCTGCATTTCCACTGCCAACAGTACTCTTTACTTGATAGGAAAGTGGCGATCGACAAAGCGCGACAATAAGCACAACTCAGTTTGAATGAACAATAATAGCCATTATAAAAGTATAAGTTCAAAGTATAAGAGGTTTATATAAGAGGAAATAAAGACCAAAGCAAACAATTCAGTCAAACGTATGCTACAAAGTCAGCACTGTACTATGGTAAAATTCAAAATAAATAAAAAGTTAAACTTTGTGCTCTGTCAAAACGATATGTAACAGTAATATTTTGAAAAATACGTGGGTTTTTGGGCAATGACGTTTCACAAGTCCACAAGAGTAGAACGCATATTGAGAAAGGGCTATTGTATGTGTGAAAATATACAATTATAAAATACACTGTTATACACAGTGTGTTTGCACACATTTATGTAAATAAGCCCAACACCCACGAACAGCAGAGCAGAGTGAGTGAAGCAGAAGCTTTATCCCCTTGTCACGCAAAACTGACGATTCTAGTCAACCAATCAACGTTCTGGAGTGAGTTTAGCTCCACCCTTTTGGTACCCTTTGCTGTGCTAGGTACCCCAATGGAAGGGTAGTGGTATGGTACGGTTCGCTATTTTCGTACCAGTCACAACTTCTGACAATGGAAACGGACATAATTGCGTACCATACCTTACCGAACTGTACCGCTCAGTGGAAACGAGCCATACGGTTCCATTGGTTAACATTAGTTAACTGCATAGTTAACTTGAATTGACAATGAAAATTAATCTAAAATATTTATTATTATTATTATACTCATTGTCATTGCTAATGCATTGACTTACCTAACATTATGTAATGGGACCTTATTGTAAAGTGTTACCAGGATTCATAGAAATTTGAACATCTCTAAAGTTGTTCATACATACAGTTCTTACATTTTAGATACATCCATACTGTACATTTTAGTATTTATACAAAAATATGAATATGTACATTTGCTAAAACTGAGCTTTATTGCAATGTCAATAGATCACTTTGCATGGTCTAAATAAGACTTAATGGCCCGGTTTCACAGACAGGGCTTAGACAAAGCCAGGATTAGGCCATAGTTCAATTAGCACATTAATGTCATTTTTATTAACATGCCTTAGAAAAAACATTACTGGTGTGCATCCTGAGACAAAACAAAGGCACTGATATGTTTTAAGATCAGTCAGTGCAAGTTTCTTTCAGTTGAAACAGCTCAGAATTACATTTTAATCTAGGACTAGTCTTAAGCCTTGTCTGTGAAACCGGGGGATAGAGCTTATTTACATTTCCAAAAGCATCCTAATAAACTTTTGTGAACCCATGTTTAACAAGTAATTTTGTTTTTCAATTTCCGCTCTCTTAAATGCACGCTTTCTTGTCATTGTGCTTTAAATTAAAGGTAAATGTTGGGTATGTTGTAAGTCGCTCAGATAAAAGAGCTAAATGACTCTGTTTACAATGCTGAGAACCTTAATTTCATCTCAGTGGACCTCCCTGAGTCTAGAAAATGACACATATTTAGTTAATAACCAACAAATGCTACATATAGCACCAGAGCAACAAAGCTGTATCCTCTGAAATGGCTGTGTTTGTTTATGTAGATGTCAGGGAAGTGTCTGTTGTTCCCCTAACAGTCAACAGAGGGCATCCTCTCTGGAATTCCCTGTTTATCTGAAGCTTGTTACCATAGTAACCGCACACCTGTGTTGCATTTAGAGCTCATTAGTCAACCGTTAAATGCTCCCTTTGTTTCAGCGGTCATTTGTGAACTCTTACTTGTAGGATTAATGTGATCCTGACCAGCTGTCTTTGTGTATTCTGTTTAATGCTCCTGTTATTGAATATTGTTGTGTTGACCTAGTCTGTCTCTTGGATTTTATTATCATTTTGTTGCACCGATGTAGTGGGTTATTGGAAAAAAATAAATTATAAAGTCGAAGAAAAAAAAAAGTTAGTGTTACTTTTGGCCTGTAGTTTTTAGTTGGAACTGGTATTGTATCGTCTAGAAACTGCTGAGTTTCTACAGAACTCAGAATGTTGAAAGTTGAAAATGAAAAGTCAGTTAGCAAAGTCTCATTAACATTAAAACTTCACATTGAGCGATGACAGATTCCTGAGATAAAACGCTCTGTGTGTCTTTCCTCAGCTTTGACTGATGCTCTCTTTTCTTTAACTTCCGCCATACTGTAAGTATAATTAAAAGCTGACATTCTGTGTGAATACCAATGAGCGTGAGGATGATGGGCTGGCAGTGTGTCTACTTACAGAAATTGCTTTTTTAAATCTAAATATTTGCTGATGTAAAAAGTATTAAATTCTATATCAACAAGATTTGATAAGATATAAGTTAATTAATGAAAGCTCATTACATCAAATGAAATGATAGATCCTTATTGCTTTATGTGGATAAAAAAGGTTGAAACCGAATAAAACTGTGAATTAAATCTATTAAAATAAGTAAATAAACGTCTCTTATGATATGCTATAGATTTGATTCCAGACACAAATTAGTAAATGTATTTATTTTTCTTCATCCAACACAGTTTCATGGCAGTTCATAACTATTTATTTGTTTATTATTATCATTATTTGTTTAATTATTTATTTATCTAATTATTTATTTATTAATTTTTCTTGAATTGGTGGCTAAATATGTATTTGTACAATCTCATTTGTACGTTTTTGTCATTCCAGTGATGGCTATAGGATGGAGTAGGCTTGAGGGTGTACCTTCATTTTCTAAAAATCATATCTTTCCATACAATTCATATTGAGATCAGTGCATGATAATTATATCCTCAGAGAACATTTCCTAAAATTTCCCAGTTTCCAAGAGTCTGAACTGTAACATGTTGTGAAGTATTTATGACAAGTTAACATAAAATACATACAATAGAATCAAAGACTATCAAATGTTTGTAAGCAGATGTCAGATAATACTCTTTAAATTGCATGTTTATCACTCCTTTGCACTTCAGAATTAATATCTGTAAAGTCTTTTTTTTAAATAATTAGATACGAAATAAGGCAAAAAAAAGTTTATAGTGTTTCAAAGTACACTGCTCATTTAAATTAAAAAAAATAGTTAAAACTAAATTACTTTAATTTCAATTCAGTCAAATTTAATTTTAACCAAACTACTGATTAAAATACTATGGAAGTTCTAAGCGGCCATGCATTATTATAATTTTTCTGTCTTGTTTCCTCGTGATCACGACTTAATTTTCTCGTGATCTCGACATAACGAAAGTTGTTTTGTTGTTATCACGACTTAATTTTCTTGTGATCTCGACATAACGAAAGTTGTTTTGTCGTTATCACGACTTAATTTTCTCGTGATCTCGACATAATGAAAGTTGTTTTGTTGTTATCACGACTTAATTTTCTTGTGATCTCGACATAACGAAAGTTGTTTTGTCGTTATCACGACTTAATTTTCTCGTGATCTTGACATAACGAAAGTTGTTTTGTTGTTATCACGACTTAATTTTCTCGTGATCTCGATATAACGAAAGTTGTTTTGTCATTATCACGACTTAATTTTCCCGTGATCTCGACATAACAAAAGTTGTTTTGTCGTTATCACGACTTAATTTTATCGTGATCTCGACATAACGAAAGTTGTTTTGTTGTTATCACGACTTAATTTTCTTGTGATCTCGACATAACGAAAGTTGTTTTGTCTTTATCACGACTTAATTTTCTCGTGATCTCGACATAATGAAAGTTGTTTTGTCGTTATCACGACTTAATTTTCTCGTGATCTTGACATAACGAAAGTTGTTTTGTTGTTATCACGACTTAATTTTCTCGTGATCTCGATATAACGAAAGTTATTTTGTCGTTATCACGACTTAATTTTCCTGTGATCTCGACATAACAAAAGTTGTTTTGTCGTTATCACGACTTAATTTTATCGTGATGTCGACATAACGAAAGTTGTTTTGTTGTTATCACGACTTAATTTTCCCGTGATCTCGACATAACAAAAGTTGTTTTGTCGTTATCTCGACATAACGAAAGTTGTTGATCTCAACGTAAAAACCGTTTTCTCACGACGTAATTGTAGCTATCGTGAGAAGATCAGGATCGCTATATTGTCTTCGACGATAAAGTTGCAGACCCGACAGCCTCCTTCTCAAGTGTCCAACACTTATGTGTAAGTCGTCAATCACTGACAGACACAGAGCTATTTCAGTTTGAGTGAGTCCCAGATCGAAGTAAAAGCGAATACGATCATCCATGATGCTGCGATGATGCTGCTTCTATAGCATTTTCTCATGCCGAATACACAGAGAAAATTAAGTCGTGATAACAACAAAACAACTTTCGTTATGTCGAGATCACGAGAAAATTAAGTCGTGATAACGACAAAACAACTTTCGTTATGTCGAGATCACAAGAAAATTAAGTCGTGATAACGACAAAACAACTTTCGTTATGTCGAGATCACGAGAAAATTAAGTCGTGATCACGAGAAAATAAGACAGAAAAATTATAATAATGCATGGCCGCTTAGAACTTCCGTAAAATACATTATAGTGTGTTTAATTAAAATACACTTTCATAGATTGTTGAAATGCATTTTAAATATACTAAATTGCAACTTCATTAGAAAAAAAGTATTTACAAATATATTTAACTTTAACTGACATTAAAGTATATATTAGTTCACATTAACTACATTCAGCAGTACACTTTTTTGTATTTCAAAGACAATAGAAGCAATTATGAAAGTACACTTAAGTGGGTCAAAAAAAAACACTGAAGTTCAACTAATTGCATTTAATATAGATTTGTTAGAATATAATACATTTGAAATCAATTACACATGCATTTAGGTTTTCAAAAACATTACATTTTATTTGCAGTGTATTTTGCGTAATAAATACACTTGTTTGTTAGTATGCTAGGTGGACTTCTTTTCTTTTCTTACGAAAACGCCACCTCGTAAAACAGCTACGATCCTGAACAGGCTGATTCATTCATCTCTTTTTTTTTTTAAAGCACTATACAGCGTCATGGCCCCTGCGTAACTACAACAAATTGCTGCAACATTTCTTAAACCTGTAATTACCTTCCTTAAATCAAATTAGGCACTTAAGAAGTGTTTCGCTTCCATGAATAAGCTACAGTTCCATACTCACTGTAGCCTTGTTTAAAGTGCGGAGCGAGTCTTTAACTACAACAGCTGATTCCCCAGGTTCTCATCAAAGCCTCTGATTACATTTCAGGTCAACAGATTATGGAACCACTTATGAGAAACTTAATGAAAAGGTTGGAGTAAAGACTATCCTCAGCTATCTATACGTCAGCCCCAACAACAAGCGCAAGGTAAGATTTATGGCATCCGTTTCTTCCGTCTGCTACTCCTACGGATTGCTAGTCTTCATGATGTCTCTTTTACGAAGGTGTCAAAACATTTTTCAAGGTGATTATGCTTATGTGCGTGCGGAGCTCGAACCCTCTGCTCATTTATGACTGCTAACCATGTTGGAAGAATTTCTCAGGTCTTCTTCTTGGCTCAGTGTGCTGTTGGCTAATATATCCTCTGGTAGTATTTACTAACCTCTCCCGCTTTTTATGAGATCAATGCATTTTAAAGATTCACTGACTACAGCACGCAATTTTCACTTGAAGATATATAGCATTCAAAGCAAAACGCACTCGTATCATTAATATTGATAAGGCTGTATTTTTTCTTTTTTTACTTTGAGGGCTAATGAATTATGAACAGGATGAAAAGAGATTCATAAATTGCTAGTGTTTTAATCAAAGGCATGACAAGAAGGCTTGTATTTATGGCTTGAGGCATGGGAGTTTGCTTCGACAGTGTAAGCTATCTTTCTCTGTCCTCCTTTTTTAAACTTCTATTTCTTCTCCTTTACTCTTTTCTTTATCAAGAGGAGTCGTTTACTACTTAATTGTCACTATTAGTCAATTAATTATGGGCTGTAATGAAGATGGAACACGCCTCCAGAAGTTAACACTAAGATGTGCTAAGCTACATGCTAGTCAATGTTCTGTAAGCTGAAGTTTGTGAATTTTATGGAAATCTAAGTACATCTGGTCATATACTTTGTTTAAACTTAATAATCAGACTTCTATTTTATTTCTGGCTCATTTGATTATGGATTTTTTTTTTCTAGTCATTCGGGATGAAGATCTATTTCTAATAAATGAAACCGTTTAAAGAAACATTCATTTATTATATATTATTTATTTCCCATGTTTTATATGCACAATCTTTTAAATTTGCTGATATTTTCACCTTAGGTGAAGTGACATTCAGCCAAGTATGGTGACCCATACTCGGAATTCGTGCTCTGCATTTAACCCATCCAACGTGCACACACACAGCAGTGAACACACACACACACACACACCGTGAACACACACCCGGAGCAGTGGGCAGCCATTTTATGCTGCAGCGCCCGGGGAGCAGTTGGGGGTTCGGTGCCTTGCTCAAGGGCACCTCAGTCATGGTATTGAGGGTGGAGAGAGCGCTGGACATTCACTCCCCCCACCTACAATTCCTGCCGGCCGGGGACTTTGGATTACAAGTCCGACTCTCTAACCATTAGGCCACGACTTCCCCACGAAATGGACAATCAATTTAAATTTGGAACACATTTAATAGACAGCATTTAACTAAGTAGTTTGCTATAATAAAGCAGATTTAAAATGCAGAGCAGAATGTCTGAGCAGGGATTTGAATCAGTGAATCTTTTTTTTTTTTTTCTTATGGAATTTAGTTCAATCAAATGAACCATATGAACAAACCAATTCACTAAAATGAATCTAGATTTCCCGAAGCTACGTATTAGAAAGAAGACACAACCTTTATGCACAACCTGTTTTGGGGATGTTGTGTTTTTTCACACTTTTGGTTACATAATATGAAGCATTATGTAATATGCTCAAATATAAATATGCCCAAATTTTACATTTTCAGAACAGACATCAGAACAAGCAATAAAAAAAATAAAAAATGTGGGATTGTGAAGTATGCTTTACAAGAAAATATTATTTCATTCTTCATCAAAAAATATTTATTTCAATGTGTTACATACCATTTCTTTATTTGTGGAAGATACTGTTTCTAACTGAACATTGTTTCTACAGCATTTTTTTCAGTGTAGGTTCAAATTTAATTTAATTTGATTTAATTTTATTTGATTTAATTTAATTTAATTTAATTTTATTTTATTTTGCATGTTTAGGAATAAAATGTAATATAAATAATGCAAATTATAAACCATTATGTAAAATCCTTCAGAATAAATCTGTAAAGTTAGGTGTATGTGCTGCACAGATTTCTGGCTCAGTGCAGAAGAAAAAAAAAGTCATTTTGTGAAAACAAATTTTTTAAATATGTATTGTAAATTAAATTTACAGACACAAATAGATAAAAATGTATGTGTATTTTGGGCGTATGGAGACAAAAAAAGCCAAAATTTCAAAATGAATAATTTCTGAAATAAATAAATAATAATTATAATAATAATAAACTTTTTTTTTATTTTACATTTTTCCTATAGTGCCTTGTCTTAAAACATGCCAGTTCAAATGTAGCGAAGTGGATTTAGTTATGTTGCTGCTTTTGGCTAATTACTCCCCAGCACTGCTGCTCAGTCTTGATCCCTTCGCTATTCAGTTAAGATGCAGGAACTGTGGCAATCGTGGCACTCAATCATAATGTAATAATTTGGGATGTTTTTCTAACAGATCAATTCTGTTTTGCTTACAGTTGTGGGTGCTTATAGGGATTCATATTTCCCAGCAGTTCTGAAGCGGCAGATTTAATTACATTGTGTCTAGATGGCATCTCTACCACCAACACATGCACAAATCATCAACATCTGCTCAACAATATACTGTATTGTTCATCCACTCTGAATGGCATCATTTTCTCCAGCAAAGTAGCAAACTTGTACACCAGAGGGGGAGAGACGAACCCACAGGAGATGCCCCTTCCTCTTGTACTCCTAAGTGCTTCATTTTCCAGCTCCATTTTCATAAAACTAGGTCTGGGTCGTAATTAAGGACTCTACTGTAAACATAATAACAGCTTTGAGTCTAATAGAATTTTCAACATCCATTTTTCTGCTTTTATGTCAACGTAATGTGGGATGGATAGTTATATAAAACAAGCAGTGATTATGCTTGAATGTGAATGCTGAATTGAAGCAGGGCTGGTCAATGCAGCACATCACAAAGAGCCATAATGAATATACTGTGGAGTGGACAGTAGAGCTTTATTAACCCATTAATGCTAGTTGATAGTGTTTTCGATGATGCACTGGAACATATTCAACATAGAGAACACAGCAGGGAGTGATTATTCATTTGGAAATATATAGTAAGTATAGGATACTATATAGAATGTATAGTCACTTTATATTGATAGAATGGTAGAAAGATCTTCCTAATGGAAATGTGTGAATAATAGAATATGGCTCCAATGTGACTTAAAAAGTGAATTAGTTTTTATGTTATAGTAATACATTGAATATAATATTTTTAGTAATTCTCTAATACTGTATATTAAGGCAAACATAAATATAACAATTAATTAGACAAAATATTTTAGTTAAGTTATAATTAAAGTGTAATTAAATAAACTAAAATAAATTAAATGAAACTGAAAACTAATATAAATCAATTTCAGCAACATTTTAATGTAGAAATGAGATTTGCTGAAAAAGTTATTAATATTGTTATAATTATTATTAAGCAAGTACACATTAAATTCATTAAAAGTTACAAAATGTATATATTTCAAATAAATGCCATTATTTTGCTGGTCAGTATATTATAAACCCATCTTCAAATGCTGCCTAAGCATATTTTAGCAACAAGGCAAAATAAATATATTCTGGCTGATAAAAAATATTCAATGGATGTGATCCAATTCTTTTAAATCTTCACTCTGCAAACCGCAAAGTATGACACAGTATCCTAAATACAGAAATGACCACTTTAATTCATTCAGTATTGTTTTTTGTGTTCCCTCTCACTGACAGTCTCCCACCCGTAGGTGACCGCTTCTCTTGCAGGATTTTGGCAGTACCGCCGTTTCACTTTCCTCTCCGCTGTCTACAATCTGCTGTGGTTGCACTTTCTGCTGCGCGCATTTACCTTTTCCCCGTGGCACTCAATGTTCAAGACTGTTGCATGGTGGTTTGGCTCTTACCTCACTAGTCTAATTATCCACCATCCTTTAATGATTTTAGAGAAATATTTTAGCCTAATATGACAGTCCGTTTTACAGGGTGAATTCATTTTCTCCATCTCATTACACTCTGACTTCATATAATCTGTGCTATAGGACTGTATGACTTGCAAAATAATAAATTTGCAGGAACACCCTCCCCCCCTCCCCCGGAACAGATTTTGGCATAGTTCGGTATTTGTTGATGCCCCAAATTCAATTTGTCACACCATGTAATGCACTCCTAAAAGCCACTCAAATTTTCCACACTGACAAATTTCTTTGTGAAATGTATAATAAAATAAAATCATTCTCCCATAGAGCACTGGCTATTTCAGGACAGAATATAATAGCAATTTCATCTTGAGTAATTTTCATATTCACTACAAAGCATTGCTGGCGTTGCTCATTTTTCTCATTTAAATGTCTGCTTGCTTTTTCCCTCCCACTGCCTTGAACAAATTATCCACATGACATTTTGCCACCAAAACCACAAGCTCCACATCTGATTACTTAACCTCCAATATCATTCAGCCCCTTTTTGTTATACAATATTATATTTAGCCCAGATTAAACCGTGGCTCATCACCTGGATGCAGATTCTTGATTGATGTGACTGTATCTTAAGGCGATAACTCAAGACGAGTGATTTCTTTACAGGCTAAGCTTCACTGGATTAAATGTGTGTAAAAACACAATCCTATTAATATAAGTCCTTACTGAAGACAACGTCCATCCATACTGTGTGCTAAATGTACATGTATCATGCTAGTAAACTGTTTATTTACAGTAAGTTTGATATCATAAAATCAGGTGGGCTTAACTACTATGTATTTACATCGAAAAAATAAGTACAATGTACTTATTGTGTTCATATTGTATTGCAAAACACTTGTGCTGTTATTGGGGTGGGATACAGGTAAGGTTAGGGACAGATTTGGTGCGATAGCTAGGTTTAAAGATGGGTCAAGGTGTAAGGAATGGGTCAACAGTGTAATTATGTATGTAATTATAGAAATTAATTACAGATCTAATTACATGCAGGCATTTTTAAAAATATAAGTACACTGTAAAAACATGTATGTACATAATAAGTGCATTGTATCAAATTAATAATTTAAAGGGGTCAAATGATGTGATTTCAAGTTTTCCTTTCTCTTTGGAGTGTTACAAGCTGTTTGTGCATAGATACTGTAAGATCCCTGAAGTTGAAAAGACTAAAGTCTTAAAACCAAAGAGATATTCTTTATAAAAGTTAAGACTCGACCACGCCCTCCTTAAACGCCTCGTTTAAACACGCCCCACGTCTACGTCAATGTATGGGAAGATTTGCAAAACACCGTTCAATACGCAAAGAAAGAAGACAGAACTTTCATTCTCGCTGTAGTATTGTTGCAGCCGCCGGCGCCATGTCCTGGAGACGCTGTGTTTCGTTGTGAAAGCGAAAGTACTTTATTTGGACACCACATCACAATACGGTAAGGAGCATAACATTGCTGTTTCACGCTTGAAGTATTCGGCCAATCACAACGCACTGGATAGCTGGCTAATCAGAGCAGGCCTCATTTCTCAGAACGATGAGCTTTGTAATATATCACACTTTTATGATCCTTTATGGTGCTTTTGTGTCCTTTTTGAAACTCACAAACTCCAGTCACCATTAATCGTGCAGTACATTGTTAAAAATGACTTCTTTTGTGCAGAAGAAAAAGACCTAGAGGTTTAGGTATGATAAACATGGCATGGGTAAATTATGACAGAATTTGCATTTTACATTTCTTTAATATAAGCTAAATGCTGAATGAGTGATTAAATGCACATCTTAATGAATCTTAATGAATCTTTTCCTTGTGGAAATGCCCTTTCAGTGTGATTTGATTAGTTTTGCTTTCCTTCTGCGAATACAAAATTACTATCTCACGAGGATAGCAAAACCTACCTACACAAAGTCATACACATACAGAGATGAAAACCCAATATTAAATAATGAAATGTAAAAATGTTTTGACAGTCTGTTCTCCTCTAGTGCCCCAGCCTGTAATTGTTATCACAAGGTACCTTTCATTCAGATAAGAGCGAGTGAACTGTCTTTTTACAAAGCGAATTTTCAACAGATTTTTATTTATTTTTTTCTGTTTAATGGCTCTCTGTTGGCCTGCAAAAAACTCTATTTCACTTAGTCATATGAACCCCACTTGAAGTTTACCAGCATACAACGTTTAACACCATCCGTGCTTTATGGGTATGAAATTACAATAATTAGCAGGTAAACAGAGTTTACACTCCATCCCTGAGGACATCTCATGCATTTTCATGTTTCACCTCTCACAAAAAGGCACATTTTTAAAAAGTAAAACATCCACATCAAACACCCACTTGTCAGGAGTACACCACACACACGGCCTACTGGGAATGAAGGGCTGATAGTGACCTCATGATAAACGACGATAGCTGATGGCTAAGGCAGTTAACGTCACTAAAGCGAGGTTGAGATTTAGATCATTTGTGTAGGATTTCCTCTAAGCTTTTAGGTTAGGCGTGAAATGAGTGAAATTATACAGTATACTCTTAAAAATTATGCTTATTAGCATCCGTGGTTCCATGTAGGACATCCATGGAAACTTTCCATTCCACGAAAGGTTCTTTAGATTATTAGAACAGTCTTCATAGTATAAGAAGGAACCAAAATGATGGTTCTATGGCATTGCTTAGATGGCATTAATGAATGATAGCATTGTTCTATGGCATTAACATCTGTAGTTCCATGTAGAATCTTTCCATTCCACAAAAGGTTGTTTAGATTATCAGAATGTTCTTCACAATTTAAGAAGGAACCAAAATGATGGTTCTATGGCATTGCTTTGAAAACCTCCTTTTGGAGCCTTTATTTTTAAAGGATGTAGTTGTGTGTTGTTTTCTGATATAACAAGACTGTCTCTTAGCATAGCAACACAACTTTTTCATCATAAATTGGGTAAATACTGTAAAGGCTTGAAGAAACTAGCAACCTTTGTGAAACGAGACACATACAGCGGCTCTAAAATTCAGATCTATCTTTAATTCATGATTCACTTTGCGAGAACTGAAGCTGTAGCAGTTTTGTGTGCCGATAAAGAGAAAGCGTAAGAAGCTAGTCTTAATGGGTGAGATTTTCAGTCAGTTTCTGAGGTGGTGTGGGCAGTTCTGATGGAATGAGCTCTGCAGGGGAAACACTCACTGATGGGGCGGAAGCAAACGGCCTAACTGAGAAAGAAATAAAGATGAACATCTGTTAGCCCTCAGGCATAATTTCAAAAAGCCTGCAATGAGTAGAGAGAGAACAGAGAGGTGATTAAAACAGAGAGAGAGAGCGAGAGTAGCCATACTCTTGCATAAAAAAGACAAAACGATCAACTTTGGGAAAAGGTTTCCTTTGTTTAAGAATTAATCATTATTTCTGTTATTAATGAGTATAATCTCCATGTATCCTCAGTAATGAGCATAACATTTTTAGGACAGCTTCATTTAATCTTAGTTCAAACTATTATTGGATACATTGGCCCACACAGTGGTGGTAATGCAATGTTTTGATTAATGCTCTCATGCATGCACAATTTGTATTTGTCTGCTTATATTCTTGGCCATACAAATATAAATAAAAAATAAATATTTTATATTATGTTGTGTTGTGTTGTTGCGTTGCATATAAAATTGACTTGACTTGTTATACTACTACTACTACTAGTAGTAATAATAATAATAATAACAACATTGAGGGGGAAAAACTTTTTTTGCATGTCAGGAAATATTGAAGAAAAAAACATGTTATATTTAATTTAGAATAATAAGATTTCAAATAATATATTATTTAATATGTATATGAATTATGTATATATTGTATTATTATATATGAGCATAATGTACAAGTACAACATATCAGTGGCATATAGAAGAAATAATAGAAGAAATATTATATTATATTGAAACAATGTGTGAAATTGTGAAAAGTTGTATGAATATAAAATTGACTTGACGTATTATAATAACAACAACAACAACAATAATAATAATAATAATAATGTGGAGAAAACAATTGCATGTCAGGGAATATTGAAGAACAACATCATATTATATTTAATTTAGAATAATAACATTTTGAATATGTTGTGTTTTTTATGTATATTGATTATGTATATATTGTATTATTTTATGAGCATATTGTACAAGTACAACCAAAAAACATATCAGTAATATATAGAATTATGTAATTTATTATATTACAGTATATTATATATTATCATCTTCTGTTTTTTGTTTGTTTTTGGTCCAGACAATGGAAGTCTGGAACTACTCTTTTTAATCATGCTAGAATGTAATTGTTTTGTCAACATGTCTTTAGATTGCTTTAACATGTTCAGCTGATTCCCAGAACATCAAATTATTATGAGTGGTCACTCTGCGCCATGTTTTCGGCCCAAATGTGTTAAATTACCCCGTCTCGTCTGCATTCCCTTCCTCGTGCCTCAAATCATCGCTTGTTAGCTCGCCTCTTTGGCAGACTCTCAATCACACATGAGACCTTTACTTGGTTTGCTCAGGCCCGCATCTGACATTTCTCATTCTCATATGAAGACTTCACATTTTCCCTTGTCGGTGGAAGTCACTGCCTCTCTGACCTTTCTCTTCCCAAAGCTTTAATTAGGCTCGGCTTGCCTGACCAGCTCCCTGGTTCACCCTCGGTTTGGCTTTACCCCCCTTACCCCGTCGACAAGCTCTTACGCTCGCGTATGTGTCTTTGGAAAGATAATTGCCAGATAACGGGTTGATCTTTTTGGGGTAAGAATTGTACTCATGTTTTCATGTAGAGGGAGAGAATGAAAGGATGTGGGCATACAAAGAGAATAAGAGATGAAAAACTTTGAAAGTACATTATAGACAAAAATCTTGTGTCTGAGTTAAAGCATTCCCACATGAAAGATTAATGCTGTCTTTCTGCTTTGACATTTGTTTCTACGTTATGAAAGGAGGACATTTTCCATTATGCAATATCTCTTATTGTTAATTGATAATTTACAGTTTTGTAAATTTCTACACTCTTAAAAACAAAGCTTCTATAAGGCTGTTTGTCAGAAATGCTATAGAAGAACCATTGTGGTTCCCCTAAATAATCTTTCGTGAGCAGTTATTGAAAATATTGTCATGGATGTTAAAGACATGGAAGCATAGATGCCAATAAAGAACCTGTTTTTAAGAGTGCAGTATGTAGTACTGTAAGTTAACGACTTACAGTACTACATACTGTAAGTTTTTTTCTACATACTGTAAGTTTTTTTCTACATACTGTAAGTTTTTTTCTACATACTGTAAGTTTTTTTTTATATAGTTTTCAAGGGATTCCATGCAAGTGCTGGAATGCTTGAGTTATAATCAGTTTCTCCTGTAGCCTGGCAACCCCACGAGTGCCATCCGCTTCCTCAAAGACGAGCCCTAAAACTGAGCCATCAGCACAATCTTTCAGTCAGAGCACAAGACTGTGCCTCCTGAGAAAGATTTTTAACATTTATCTGATTTTCTTTGTGTTTTTAATCGTCCTGACCTTCAGCAACAGCAGTAAACTGTGCTTACATTGAGCCATTAGATGGAGGTTATTCTTCAGTGTTGTGACCTGATGTTTATGTGGCAAGTGCTTTTCATTTACATTAAAATGGGATGTGCTTTTTCTGTAAGGAGCAGTCAGCAGTTTTACATTTGCATTTTCCATGTCTGAAATGAAAATGCATTTAGAAAATCTGTTTTCTAAATGCATGTTATATATCTTATTGTTAACTATTCATCCATGCATGTTTCATTCATTTACAGTATTTATCAAAATATCATAACTGGGTGTTCTGGTGATGTATGCTGGAGTACTCCAATTATTTAGTCTGCAAGCTCACATTTGCCTCCATATTTGTGTGCAAAAAAAATCAACACATATATATGAATCAGTGCACAAATTTATTTATATATATATATATATTCGTACACTGATTCAAGAAAACGTTCTGTAGATTACATCCAGTGTTGGGGAAAGTTACTTTTAAAAGTAACCAATGTTGTTACTTAGTGAATTCTGCTTAATTAAAAAAATTAAATATAATTTAAAAATAAAAATTCACACAGAAAAACACTTTTTTTTTTCTTTTTTCTTTTTTGTTACCCTCCCTTTTCATTTTTTTTTTTTTTTTTTTTTTTTTCTGCATCAAAAAGTAAGCCATATAGGTCTGCAAATTATACGCGGGTGAATAAATGATAACAAAATTTTCATATTTAAGAAAAAGGGAGTGAAAATATATTGAGTGATTGAAAAGCACTTCAAACTACCCCCCTCCCAAACACATACACACACTATAACCTGCCTGAGTTATCCCAGCACCCGTCTCCCAAGGCAACCTTGGATGTTTTGTGAACACCTTGAGCACTCACCTGGGACCTGACACAGCATTTATCCCTAGTTGGTCAGTTCTCCTTTGAGCAAACAATAGCCTTGGTTAATAAGGCAATATGGATGGGTTCACCCCCTGCATCTCTAATAAGAGCAAAAAAACCCAGCAACACAGCTCTGAGTTCAGGGAGCAGATTCGGCATCAGCAACTGAGGAAAAACAACTTAGCGTTCAGTCATTCCTCTGCTGGATGCGAGGGGAAATGCGGCCCACCTGTATACACCTACAAAGACTGTTGCAGAGATTTGTGTGCGCTGAAAACATAAGCGTAAGCACTGTAAGGCAAAACAGCATGGTTTACAGTTTTGTTTTAATGATGTTTAGTCATCAGAAGAAAGTGCGTGTGTGCTGCTGCATTTTGTGTGTGTGTGTGCTTAAATAAGGACTGTATATGTGACTGTGCAAGCTTATGTACACATTGTTTTAACGAGACTTCATTTTCATCTGATCACAAATTCAGTAAGCATAGATTAACTGTCCTCTACTGGTCAATAATGTTATAATAGCATTAACCTTCTCTGGTACTGTGTTTTCTTATGGCACCCTTCTTACTATTATTTTTTTTTCTTTTTAGAGGAAAAGAAAAAAAAAATGTTTGCTGTGCATTGTTGGATTTAACAGGTCATTAAACAAACCAATATTATGAGTTTAATATGTATATATGTGTGTGTGTGTGTGTGTGTGTGTATATATATATATATATATATATATATATATATATATATATATATATATATACGTACATACATACATACACATACTATCAATTTTATCCCCATTTTTAGCTAGCATCAGCTATGTAAACATATATGATGATAAAATAAGAATACAAACACTTAAATTAGGTAAACTGTTTGTTTGTATTTTTAGTTTGTATGTTTACATAGGTGATGCTAGCTAAAAATGGGGATACAATTTTACATACATATTGACAAAAGTGTTCACAAGTTGTTAAATATTGCTAAACTGGAAAATTACTGTAAAAAATAACCACTTTTTTCTTTCTTTTGGCTTTATCACTTTAACTGGAATAACAAAAACATATTTATTTTACACAAAAACAAACACACTTTTCATTAAAATATTTCATATGTCTACTTTCATATTGTGAAAGTAAAATCACACACACATACAGATGTCAGTAAGCCTACAATGCTTTTTTTTTCTTTCTTTTTTTTGCAAACTTGGATTTGAAAAAATAGCAAATTTTCAATGTATGTTTTTAATTTGTTCTTTCATTCTGTGAATCTACTTTGAAAGAGACATCTTTTTCACTTTCATATTATTCCAAACCCATATTATTGTTATTTTTTTGTAGAATCCAAAAGAAAAATTAGGAAAATGAAAGATGTAGTGATTGAAACTGAAAAGCTAAAAAAGGACATAAAAGTATTGTAAAAGTACGGAGTATGACTAATATGCTATACTTTTTGAAGTCTTTATGAGGAACAGATTTAAATTTAAGTAGTTGTTCACTGAGAATCCTCCTAGGGAGCACAACCCCACACTGAGAGAATGTGAGAAACATCGACTTAAATAGATGATCACATTTGGAACATAGTTTGCCAATATGAATATTGCCATCTAAATCAAGCAGCAATGCATTTCCTCAATAGAATTCTTTTTATAGACAATATCGGCAAACATATTACTGCTGTCATTTATTTTTAAATATCCATGATAAAATAATAGTTTTTTATGACTAAATGGCACAAGTATGATTTATGTGGCATTTGTTCTGTAGTGAACACAGCTGTGTTGTATGGAAAAAAAGAAAGAAGACTGCAGTATTGGCTCAACAGTGAGGATGAGATATAAAATATAGAAAAACAATATTGAGAGATGTATCATAATTATTCATCCAGTTTGCATTTGCAGAAACTTTGTATGTAAATTCATAAACTAAAGAGAAGATAAATGGTTATTTTTGTCTCATTTGTTTTTATTTATTTATTTAAATGTTTTTATTTGATTTTATTTTTGATCATTGTAATAAAAAGCTAAGTTCCTTGCTAGGCCTTTGGCACATTGGTTTCTGTATTTGTGCAGTGGTGCAAAAGCGTCACATGTTTAAGTCTGGCCTACAACATGCTTTGACTCATTCTCCTCTTCCATCTTTATGGTTTCTATCTATACGTAGGCACATTCCTAAAAAAGGAATCTGAATTCTATGCTCAGAAGACCATTTATCCAAGTCAGGTTAGCAGTTACAAAAAAATAAAAATAGGCATTCATGACCGACCTCGTTATAGTCAGGATTTACGGGAGTGAGACAATCCAATTAGTTTAAGATGGAGCTGAAACATGTTCCTAATTTCATTAATATTCTATCAGAGGCGACGTATCGCTGCACGGCGGGACTCAAAGATTCTCCACCGCACTTTCTAAGCATCTCTCCAGCCACCTCATCTGCTGCTTCATTAACCTTTGTCTTCCCAGAAACCTCTGCTCTTATGCTTCAAGTCACTGATAGGGACTTTACATACAGAATCAGAGGAAAGATACGGAGGTGGATTTTGCAAGGCTGCATGAGTATGGAGACGGAGAAAAGAAGATAAAATTAATTGCCCTCGGTAATGTGTGTCTCACATTATAAAAGAGAAGTCGGCAAGGCCAGCGCAGACCAGCCTTAATTTTATCTAAAACTAGAATTACTTGTTCTTGAATTATCTGCATTTCACTTCATAGTGCTGATCAAAGCTTTGTAAAGTAGGTGTGCGAAATAGCATAATCGGTATTTCATCTTTTTACTACATTTCTGTGGAGCATCCGCAGTGTCTCATGCTTAGATTATTTCTTTTCTTTGCTTCCTGTGTCACTCTGTCGTCTTCTGTTCCTTCCATCTATTTCCGCACAACTGAAAGTCCAAATGACAGTCAGCGAGACACATGCATCTGCATATTGTATTTTCATATATCTGCGTCAGGTATAGAAATGCAGATGGGGAGGCATTAATCCATAACAGCTTCAAAGCAAGTGACAGCTTGTATGACTGATATATGCGCTTGTGTTCAGTCTGGTGGATTCTAGCATGCTCTGAATACAATCGGAACACGTCTCGCATGATCATTTTTTGATGGAAGTGTCTCTGATTTTATGACTATGATCTCTCACTGTGTTGATAAAGCACAAGAAGTATATGTAACATGTATATGTATAGTTTTTTTTTGGTAGCCTGTTATCCTATAAAGCTGCATGCACCAAATGCATTTTGAATCTGTGTTTTTAAAGCAAAGAATGATTAGATAGCATTTACTCTGACAAAGGCAATGTGACACCATATATTTTGAACTGATGTGGGTTAAATGCTTGGTTTACGTTTACTATTAGATGTACACTTTAAGAGTACAGTCATATTAGCAGAGTTTCATGGGAGCAGTCCAAGGTCCATTGTCAATAGCATACGAAGCACTGCTCAGAGAAGTCACTTTCAAAGCAAGCGTTGTTGGTCAGCACGTTGAATTTTAATTTGAATTTGAGCAAAATCTGCAGGAATTTTTGCAGGAATAGGGAATTTTTCACCCTCGCGTGAAACTCTCAAAAACGTGGATTCCTATTGAAATGATTGGATTTCCCTACAACATTTCCCAGAGCAACAATAAATGTGACCATATCCTAAAACTTTAATTAAATTCAGAAATTTTATTTAATCCAACTAAATTAAGTTACAGCAGCATAAATCATCCATCCATCCGTCTGTCCGCATGGTGAAAGAAATCTTTACATTGCCATAAAATAATAATGAAGAAAAAAAAAAGTATATAGAAGTGCTTCTAGGCATATAGTGAGTGTGTTGGTAGTTCTGTCCCGCTGGAGTCTCTTTCGTCGTGACAGAACCTCACATACCTGGCGGCCAGGTTTGAGCTTGCTGGGCTTTCTCCTAGCAGGTATGGGAGTTTGTCCATGTTTGGTTTCTGATGGAAGTCTTTGTGGTGAGTTGTGAAATGGGGTAGAAAGTGTCCCTAATTTGTGCATATTTAGGGCAGGATGTCAGGAAGTGCAGTTCTGTTTCCACTTCATTTCCTGTGCAGTGGGAACACGGTCATCTTTTGGTAGCCAGGTCTGTCTGTGTCTGCCGGTCTCTATGGTGAGATTTTGTTGACTGAGTCGGTACATGCTCAGGACTTTTCTCAGTTTAGGGTCACTCACTGTACTCAGGTATCCTGCCAATTCATAATCCCTATTTATGGCCAAATATCATTCAAATTTACTTTGTTGGGTTGTTGCATCTCTCCAATGTTTTAGGTATTTTTCTTTTTGTGTTTGAATTATTTGGTTTGGTCTGGCTAAGTTTTTATTCTCAGTCAGACATGTTGTGGTTTGTGTGGTCAGCTCTAAGACTAATTGGCTGAGGGTGTTTCTTTCTTGTGTCAGCTCTTGGTAGTTTAGGGTTTTGTGATGGAGGGTCTGTTTATCACTATTTTTAAGGTGGGCATGGAATTTAATGGCCCTTTTTTAATTGTGATTATAAGTGGGTATAATCCTGATTCTGCTCTGCATGCATTATTTGGGGTTTTGCGCTGTACTCGGAGCAAAACTTTGCATAGTTCGGTCTGCAGAGTCTCTATTGGGTGTTTGTCCCATTTAGTGAACTCTTGGTTTGTGAGTGGGCCCCAGACTTCACACCCGTAGAGTGCGATGGGTTCTATTACTGATTTGATTATTTTTATCCAGATTCTGATTGGGATGTCAATTTTGATATTTCTCTTAGTAGTGTAAAAAGCTCTCCGTGCCTTGTCTCTCAGGTCGTTCACAGCTTTGTTAAAATTCCCTGTGTTGTTAATATTTATGCCAAGATAAGTGTAGTTCTGCGTGTGCTCAAGGAGCATGTTGTCTAATTTAAAACTATGATGTTGATCTTGGTTGCTGGGTCTTTTTCGGAAAATCATTATTTTTGTCTTTTTGGGGTTAACTGACAGGGCCCATGACTGACAGAAGCTGTGCAGGAGGTCTAGATGCTGCTGTAGACCCTCTTTAGTGGGAGACAGCAGCACCAGATCATCAGCAAACAGGAGGCATTTGACTTCAGTGTCTAGTAGAGTAAGACCGGGTGCTGCAGACTGATCCAGAGCCCTGGCTGTATATATTGAACAGTGTAGGACTAAAGCTGCAGCCCTGTCTCACTCCACGACACCGAGGGAGGAATTCTGTGTGTTTGTTACCAATCTTAACAACAATTTTGTTGTTTTTGTACATTGATTTGATGATGTCATATGTTTTTCCTCCGATGCCGCACTGGATTAAATGAAGAAAAAGACCGACATGCCAAATGAAGTCAAAAGCTTTTTTGAAGTCAATAAAGCATGAGAAAATTTTGCTTTTGTTTTGGTTGATTTGCTTATCAATTAAGGTATGGAGAGTGTATATATGGTCTGATGTGCAATATTTTGGGTGGAAGCCAATTTGACACTTGCTCAGGACATTTCTGTCTCTAAGAATATGGGCTAGTCTGCTGTTTAGGATGTTGCAGAAAAGTTTACCTAGGTTGCTGTTTACACATATGCCACGGTAGTTATTGGGGTCAAATCTGTCTCCGTTTTTATGGATTGGGGTGATTAGGCCTTTGTTCCAAATGTTGGGGAATATACCTGAACTAAGGATGATATTGAAGAGCTTGAGGATGACTAATTTGAATTTGTGCTCCGTGTATTTTATCATTTCATTTAGGATGCCATCGACACCACAGGCTTTTTGGGTTTTCAGGGTTTGCATTTTGTCTAATAGTTCAGCTAGTGTAATTGGAGAGTCTAAAGGGTTCTGGTAGTCTTTGATGGTCGACTCTAAAACCCTTAGTTTTTTGTACATTGCATTTTGTTCCTGATTGTTTTCCATATTACTAAAAAGGTTGGAGAAGTGGTTTATCCAAACATCTCCATTCTGGATGGCTAGTTCTTGATGACGAGATTTGTTTAGTGTATTCCAATGTTTCCAGAAGTGGTTGGATTCTAAGGATTCTTCAATTTCTTTGAGTTGACTTTTTGTTTTGTTCTTTTTTCTTTCTTAAAGTATTCTTATATTGTTTAAGTTTTTCATGATAGAGATTACGGATGTTCTCATTGTCAGCATCTCTGTATTTCTGGTTTGATAGGATTCTTACTTCTTTCCTAAGTCTTTTGCAGTCATTGTCAAACCATTTCTCAGTGGCATGTGGTCTTTTGCTTTTCTTTTTGTGGTTTTTCAATTTGATAATGTTGCTGAGACCTCAAATATTCTGTTCAGCTTGTCTACTGCTAGGTTTGTACCTTCACTGTTGTACGGGAAAGGAGTGGTGAGAAATTGATCTATAGTACTTGCATTTTTGTTTGACCAATTGTACTTAGATATGTATCTTTACTGTTTTGTTTCCATCTATACAAGTGAGTGGAGCTGGGTTTGTTTAGATGTTTCTTGGTTGGGCATTGCTCTGGTTAAGTAGAGGGTTATTTTACTATGGTCTGATAGTGGGTTTAGTTGGCTGACTGTGAACGCTCTGAGGGAATTTGGGTTGAGGTCTGTAAGAAAATAGTCGACTGTACTGCTACCAAAAGGTGAGCTGTAGGTGTATCTACCGTAGGAATCTCCTCTTAGTCTGCCATTGACTATGTACATACCTAGTGTGTGACACAGATGAAGAAGATGTGTTCCGCTTTTGTTTGTTGTTTTATCATAATTGTGTCTTTGTGTGTGTATAGGTGGGGGGAGAACGTCACCTCCAGGCAGGTGTTTGTCCCCCTGAGAGTTAAGTTTGTCCAGTTTGTCCAGTTCTGGCATTTAGGTCTCCACAGACCAGTATGCTTCCCTGTGACTAGAAGTAATTAATGTCTACTTCAAAAATGGAGAAACTGTCTTCATCTTGTCTTTATCTATCTATCTGTCTGTCTCTCTGTCTGTATGTTTATTTATTTATTTATTCATTTATGTATACATACCTACATACAGTACATACATGCATGCACACCTTTTTTATCAGTGTAGTGTTGTCCACTTACAATCAGAGCAGCTGTAACAGATGTTAATATCAGGCGTATTTTGTCCAAAATTACCTTAAAAGTATTGAAGAAGATCGCAAAAACTGGTAAATATTTAAAGTGTAATCCATACAATAACTTTATGTGAGAACAGATGAAACGTTTAGCATAAAGGCTGATTGATTAATTGATTGATTGGTTGGTTGGCTGGATTGGCATTTTTGGTGCTCCAGGCAATTATAGTGTTTATTTAAGGTGGTTTTACATGAATATACATGATCAGTCTCACACTTTCAGCACCCAGCAAAAAGATGAGACTTGGTACAATGAAAGCTTGCTGCCAATACAATTAATCTCCAACATCTCAGTACAGTGGAGAAAACAAGTGGTGTAGGAGATACTTTGAAGCAATTTTGGTGGTATAAATAAATTATTACTAGAAATTTCAAGTAACACATTGAATTAAACCTGAAATTGTGAAGCAGAAAGACTAAAATAGTATTTTCATGTACTCCAATAATCTTTTTCATTTACCAAAAATCATAATTTTTTTAACAATGCAGCGTATTTTAAAAATAGCAGCAATCAGATGTTAAACGAAAATAAGGTATCCATCAATAGACCAGCCCAAATAGCACCGCTGATTGGTTGGCATATGAGTCATGTTGGTTGAGTTTGGCAGTAATGATTGATGAGCTGGTCTTCTGGGTTCCAGCCACTATGGCTAGCATTAGCGTGTCCCGTTTGACGAATAGGCTGGCGAGCTCTGCTGCCCTGCTCTACTTAATAATACTATTGCCCTGGAGAGCTGTGTCAAGAGCGCAATTGAAAAGGAAACCGATTTCGAAGTGGACATTAACGGTTTTATGTGCCTGGAAAGAAACAGGACAGGTCCTTGAACAAGTTGCATTGACCCACATCAGCAATAGGGCTATTGATCTGGTAATATAATCAAAACTTGTGTCCATAATGTTGCTATGAGAAAAGTTAAGATCCGGTCTGTTTAAAGCATTACAAACCCAACGGAACAGGAAAAAAACAAGCCTAAAGCACTTCAAGCATTCAGTGATGGTGAAATCCATGGAGCTCAGACACACAATCCTTAGACCCGACACCTCCAGCTCTCTGTCAATGATAAGGTTTCCAAACGGTTCAGCCTCGCTGATTCAATTATATTTGAGGCTGATTATATTTATTTATTTTCGAAATTGGCACAGATTTAAGACTAGTGGCACACTAAAACAGAAAAGGAAAAAAAAAACTCTAAGGAAATTATAGATTTAACGGTCTGGCTGCGCTTTAGGGTGAGTTAAAGTGCGCACGCTCATGCCGTAATGAATTACTCACTGGAGTGTGTTACAAGATTGACAGCGTTAAAGAGATTTATGTTTGTGATCCACTGTGATTATGATGAGATCAGACCAAGCAAACCAGGGATTGGAAATGAAGATATCACATTTAACACGAGCCGTGCTGCCACAACTTTAAAAGTGTTTATTAAGACTTGCAAATTATGAACACAGTTTGTGAGTTCATCAAATTTATGAGCTTCCTGTCTTGTATGTAAAATACAAATTGAGATGCAGTGTTGATGTTTTTATTTATTGATTTATTTTAAATGTGGTTGACTTGTATTGAACCTGGAATGTTTCCTTAAAAACAAATACAAGTTAAACTCTGTATATGTATATAACCTCTGTATATAACCACAGTTCATATATTCACCTGTCTTGTTGTTATTGCAGTCTGTCAACATTTTACAATGTCTGTTTGTTGACAGAAGTTCACAGGTGAAGCTCCTGAGGTCCACTACACTCAAAAAAAAAAAAAAGGATTCTCCAACACTGTTCAGTTTATTTTAAAAAAATCATTTTCATTTAACACCATTATGTTAGGTTTCCCATTTATACCATTGCATTGTGTTAAACTGACTTGAAACAGTTGTGTTTTGGCTCAACTTAATATTTTCATTTTGAAAGAACATACATGATTTTACTTGTGTAACTAGGAAGTGGATTTCCCCTTCCCATCATGCTTTGCACAGGGCTGGATAAGTAAATCTTTAAATAAAATGTTATTTTATAGGGCTGGGTAAAAAATATTGATTCTCCGATTTTAATCGATCTTCAGTTTAACGCAACGATATCGATTCGGGAAATCCCCGAATCGATTCTTAATGCGCGTGCTTCACGTAAGAGGATATGAATATTCACCTCTCGTCCTGAAGGTGTCACCATCTTTCGAATTGCTCCACTAAAAAAAACAACTGTGTGCACCCTATTATTAATGTAGATGTGTATTTCAGTAATAAACTTAAGTAGGAGAGTTTCAGTTACCAGCATTTATATCAAAATATGGATCCCATGTCTGCAAAACTAACATTTTAAATGAAATATTGATAGCTAATCGATATCGAATCGAAATCGAAATCGAATCGAAACCATAAAAATAAGAATCGAATCGCAGAATTGGTCACAATACCCAGCCCTATTATTTTAGGATTTTTTTATTTAGATGATAAAATGGAGAGACTTGTTAATGTTTAATGCTCTTTTATGTTTGTATTTAAAAGAGTTTCTGGTATGTTAGTGTTTTGGGGGGTTACCATTGTGGTAAAGTGTAGGGCATGTGCTTGGATGCTAACATGAAGCAAAGTTGTATTAATAATAAAAAAAAAATTGGCATGCCATTGATGTAAGGTTACAACTTATGCTTTGCCTAACAATTTAGCTAATGCCAAAAGATAAGTAAACTTAAGCTTGTAAAAATAAGTTTTTTGAGTGTAGAAGGTTGTGTACCTGATAATTTATTTTCCAGTTAAATGTTGTAGTTTGAGTTCAACAAGCATAAAAAAATCACTTCATAAGTGTATCAATTTCATTTAAACTATATTTGATCAAATTGATTAGGCCCAACGCAATTACATTTCATCTCATAAATTTGTTTTTTATGAGTTGGGGCTACACATATTTATTGGATAGAAATCCTGCCCTCAATTAAATTGAGTTCATCCAATGAATAATTTTTTTGAGTGTAGCTGAGGCATTTGACACTGCAGAGAATAAGAAGCTGTTTTCTGTGTTTCAGATCATGCTGCTGACAGATCCAGAGGTGGAGAGCAGTTTGCTCATCAGCTCAGATGAAGGCGCCACCTATCAAAAATATCGCCTCAACTTCTACATCCTCAGCCTGCTGTTTCACCCTGAGCAGGAGGACTGGATCCTCGCCTATGGCCATGACCAGAAGGTGCAGAATCATTTCAGCTAAAGCTTTCCTGAAAATAGCAAACAGCATCTAATTATGGCACAAAACTTTCAGCAAGGCACCGTTCATGCGGTTCGCTAATTATCAAGCTGTTTTATTGCCAAATACAACCAAAAAAAAGGAAAAACAAATTCATAGTATTTTCATTCTTGATAAAGAACATTCTAGACACAAACTGCAAAGCAAGACATTACAATAATGAAAGTATGCGTGCAAATGGATACTAATCTGTATTTAGGCTCGAAATATGTGCTTAGAAAGCAATTATCAATGCAAGAGGAAATACGTCTTAAAGAGACAATTTCAGTGAGCTTAAAGTTGGCAATTATGGCAATTTATGGATCCCCAGTCGCAAGGAATTATCATTAATTATATGGTTTCGAGCTCATGGTTTAGGGCTAATAAATTATGAATATTTTTTATTCTTCTAAAAAGATTGTTTAAGCATCAGATTTAATCATATTAAAAGATGATTTAACTAGTCAAGATTTGTTTTATATTTATTTATTTATTTTCCTGATGCAGCTGATGAATCATTTTAATTCCTTCCCTCTTTAATTTTGGATTAGATCCATCCCTGAATTGATTTGATTGTTTTTCTACACTTTGATGTGGATTTAAATTATATAACACGTTTTTCTTCCCCAAATGCATATTCCAAAAATTAGATTTTCTTTTCAAGCATGTAAAAAACAAGTACAAATTCAAACAACAAATCTTTTCACAGTGGCATGCAATATGTCAAATAATGATAGCATCAAGTCTCAAGTGATGGTGTTAAACAGCATTGACTTCAATTTTGACAAATAAACATTGATTTCATCCTTGAAGGAGGGCCACTGACAACAAATTACAATTAAATGAACATAATCAAAAAGAATTATCAGCCAATTGATGGCTAATAGTTGACTGTTTGCACAATGTGCATGACTAGCCACGGCTGAAAGCCTCAAAAGCAAACAGCATAAAAAGAAAACAATCACTAGTGCAATTAAACCCTATCCAAATCTATGCCACAAATAAATGCATAATGTATTAGTGTTGACAGTTTTGCTGCCGTGGTGTCATTGGCAAGGTTCCTGAATTTGTTGAGGTTTTTTTTATGATGACAGTAAACAGAGGAAATGAGCTAAAATGAAAAGCTCAGTAACCTTCAACACGTTTGTGCCTTCCTGCTGAAAATGAAAGAAAAAACGAAAAAAATAAACATTTGAAACAAGACAATGCTGGTGTTTAACCAACTGAGCGGCAATTTGGCTGGGGTGGGAGACCAGTTTGAACCAGCTAAGACCAGTTTAGGCCTCTTTAAGAAGTTGTTTTCAGCAGAGCTCTATACTCTTCGCTTCTGTCTGATTTGGTTTAGTTTGATCCAGTTTGATTTGTTCTGTTGGTTTCCCATAAGTCTGTGTCTAAATATGACCGATCTCCATCCACCCACAGTCAGGATGTTATATTGGATATGAGATTGTGATATCACAGTTCCTAACTGATGCAAATACAAGTGCTGCATTGAAACCCCCCCACTGTTTTAGAAATGTCTCGCAAAACCTGGCAAAAATATGCTGCTTTGTGCAAGGCAAGTGTAGTTTCACATCTTGGGAAAACTTTTGCTCAACACTTTAACAAATGTCACATTTCATTCTAAAGTGCTATAAATATTAGTGTGCCATATTTATGTTTGCCATTTATATAAAATGATTTCTCCCAAAGAATGGTGCACATAAATAGGATGCTTACTGCCGTACTGAGAAACATATATGCGAGTCATTTTTATGCCCTATTTAGTGAATTGAATATCTCAGTTCTCTCACTGATTGCCAGTTTTCCACTTTAATTATACTAACTTTGAAATGATCTTTTTAAGATTTCATTTTATTCTGTGTTTTATTGGAAAGTCATTCATAATTTCATTTGTTCGGTTCCAAAACCTAGTTAGCTCTCTACGTAGGTAGCATTTTAAGTCTTCTTAGGCACGCTTCTGATGCGAATTCTGTTCCCAATGTGTGACGGCTTCTAAGATACCTTGTTTTGGATCAATTTTAAGGCAGCATCACATGTACCCTACTAAAAAAAAGTTTGTAAGACTTTTAGGAAATATATTAGGAATGTATATTAGGAAGTATTATCACAACTAGTTGCACTAAAATAGTCAAATCACATAAAAAAATCTACTTTTTGGTAAGTATTCACTTAAACACAGTTGGTTATATCTTAAATGAATGTAAACAGTTGGGAGAAAATCAGATATGTACCAGTATATTAAATATGTGCATTAAGTCCTAGTGACAGCAGCCTACAAATCCTGCTGCTGTCTGTGGAATTGATGTGAACCAAAGAAGAAAAAAAAAAACTGAAAATCTCTCACTGCACTTGAATGAATAACCCTTGCAGCTAACGTAGTACTAAAAAAAAAAATCTCAAAGTTAGCATGTCTGCAGTAGGCTAAAAGCAAAATGCTATTTGTGTGGTTCATAGAGTTGCTGTAAAACATTTCAAAATTAGGTTTCGTAGTGATTCATAATTTCATAATATGGCCTTTGAAGAAAGACAGCTGCATAGGCAGTGAGGCAGTTCACTAGTTTTTGAACAGAGCTAATGATAAGAATAGGGTAAATTATAACAGCATATTATACCATCAGAAGAGACAGGAATCTTCATAGAATCTCTTTGCTAACACAATTTTTCGTCTTCAGCTCTACAGCTCTGTTGAGTTTGGCCGTCGATGGCAGCTCGTTCACGAAAGGGTGGCGCCCAATCGATTCTACTGGTAAGCTCTGTGTGATTTCTTCTGCTGCGTGTGGAACATCAATCATTTGAGCTCCTGCATTCTGTGCCTGATAAAATAATAAACCAAAGTGATGTGAATCCTGATGTGATCTTCCCCACTGTGTTCCACCACCAACGCTACCTCGAGGTTTACGTCCAAAGCTTAGAAGCTCTTTAATGAATGTTGTCATTAGACCTTGTTTCTGAGTCGGAGTCTGCATTTGCAGTGTTGCAAATTATTTAGTCATTAAGAAAGCTTATTCGACTTGATCAGGATGGCTAATAGATGTCTAGACTGTGGTGATTAAAGAGACCTGTTGAGGAAGAAATTCTAAATTCGATTCGATTTTATGTTTATCTCTGATCTCAAGTGGATAAGCTGGAATGAACTGAAAGGTATTTTGGTCATGGATCAATTGAGTTTTTTTATTTTTATCTTTTTTTATTTTAAGTATTATAAACATATATTCCACTGAATCTTTGGTATTTGGGACAAAAAGTGATGACAGAAGTAAAAAAACAAAAACAAATAAAAACCTTGCACAAAGGAATTCAAAGGCCTATTCAAAAGCAAAGTGATGTTAAATGTTTTAAAACATCTGGCATTGGCATTGATAAATGAATTAACTGAAACTGCAGGATCAGTTTAAAACGGCTTTTCATCTATTGAATTGTCACCATGTTTTTCCCTTAACAAAATAACTATATTTTCATATCACACCTGTACTGTATTAAAAGTAGCCTTTTCTTTTGCTGTTGCTGACAACTAATAAAGTAGGACCTATATATGTGTGTGTGTGTGTATATGTGTGTGTATATATATATATATATTAGTATATGAAGTATGTTGAGTTATGTATTGAATGGTCGAATGGGTAAATTCTATTAAAAAGGTAAATAAATGCTACATTTGTGTTAATAAAAAAAAGAATATTCATAGTTTATGCAGGTAAAAGTGTGAAGGAAAAAAGTTTAGCCCCATGTCTCAAGAATCAATGAGTCACCTTGCATTCAATTTGTGGCAATTACAATTTAAACTCTCAGTTTAGGTTGGTCAGTTTTTTTCATTGATCATGTCTGTCTTTTTCCATCCAAATTCTAGTTATTTAGTACCAGGATTTTGTTTTTTGAGGATATTTTAGTGTGAGATTTTTGCATAAGCACCGTTAAAGTGGGACAGAGCGAAGACATCAGAGAGTCAGCCTGGAGTACCGTTATTTTTAGGCTGGAAATGATCTTTCCTCACAAGTTCCCCTCAATAAACTCTCACATATGGAGTCTTATTATCTGAAGTGAGATGAGACATATAACCCTTACAAATGTGTAGCTATTGACTATGTGAAATTAGATTGTCCCTTTTGATGAGATAGACCGCCATGGTTGCAGCCAGTATATGAGATGATTGAAGAAATGGAGCTTTGAATGGATGAAATGGACTTTTGTATCTGTCAGCGCTTCAAAAGCAACTCAGATATGATGTGGCTCGTTTCTAGCCTAATACCCACACAGATTTAGAGTCTTGGTGAAACTGAATGGGTCAGAACTCATTTACCTTTACAACTGATCTGAAATGAAACCTAGTCAATTTTCTTTGAAATTGAACTGATCTTGTGAGTAAGGTAATAAGTAATAATCTTGGGTGTGAATCAAGTAAAACTAAATTAGCACTGATATACATTATATGCCAGCATTTGCCTGGTTATTATAACGCACTTCTCGTTTGCTATGGGTTAACTATACCAGGAAAATAATGTTATATTTAATAAATAAGCGATATAATAAACCTAAACTAAATATAAAGGGAGAGTGTTGGTACTGAAAAGAATGATGATCAATTTAAACGCACAACGTACGCTTAGAGTGCAACAGTTGGGTTCCCATAATTTAAAATCCTATTTATTTTCTCCATACAGGAATTGACTGTGAATGATAACTTACAAACCTTTACAAACAGACCTAAGCTACAAGGCAATTAATCAGTCATCAGCCTTATTTTATTATTATTATTATTATTTTTTAATAATCTAACTTATTTTTTACATATTCATGCTCAACAGCAGAATTCTTGGTGAAAACTACATTACCCATGATTCTGCAGAGAATTCTCCAGGAGTCATAGTCAATTGCACTAAAATAACTCTAGCACTTTAAATTACTATTATTCACTACAAATATGTAAGTATTTGAGTGCATAATATGCATATTTTGCATGAAATGTAATCAACATATTTAAATCAATAGTTTTATATTGCTCCATTATTTTTTTTATTTGTCATGGGTAATTCTTTCCTTCATAAAAGCCGTTAAGTAAAATCTTGTACCCTTGTCTTTTTGTCAAGTTTTCAAATATGTTTTTGCTTCAAATCAGCGTTTTTAATGTTATGATTCTCCTCATAGCTGGTTGGTTCATGACTTGATGAACTTGATGAATACTTGATTCTGATTGATCAGTCGTGCCACAGATTGTTATCGTACTTCTTATATAACACCATGGCCTCGTTCTCTCGTTTCATACAAACACAAGTGATGTCTAAGTTATTTATTGTAATGCAAATGACCTTAGAAGAGATCAATATTAATATTACTGTAATATATCGGGTGATTTTTATTTTTTTTGTACATTGTAATGGTCCTTTTTTCTTAGCGGAAGCTATAAGATAATATACAGCAATGATTATATGATTATAAAGTCAATATCATGTCCATCCATTTATTTATTTATTTAAGTAGCTGTGTAATAATATGTGGGTATTTTTACAGTCAGCTCACAATAATTATATTTTTTGCAAAATAAATCTCTTCACTCTGTGGATTGCGGGTCAAACTCGAAATACAGTGTGCGAAAGGGGTGTAACTGTTTATTGAATTCGCCACTCTGCCTTTAAAATATTAAGGCTGATCCCAGAGCACACAGAGGGATGCTATATTTGTGAAAGTGTCAATACTTCCAATAAGTGTCATGATAAAGTCTTGAGATAGTCTTCTCTACCTTTGTGTGTTCCTCTCTGGAGCAGCCCTCTCTGATTTTTCAGTCTCAAATAAATATTTCATGCAACAATGATTTTTTTCCACACTAAAAAGAGCGAGAGAGCTGTGTGCGCTGCCTGTGGGTGTTCTTGGGAAGCAAATGAGAAGGGCTTACTTTTAATGATGTCAGGATATGCTCCTTGCTTCTGTCAGAAAGCACAGATAGATGGAGATGGAAATGGAGGCTTAACAGGATAGGGTGTTCTGATGGCACTTTCTCGACTTAACCCGCATTGCTCCTTTGGGAGGCTAACACGGATCTTTTTGCCAACACAAAAAAGCCAATGCCCTTATTTTGACCCATCTGTTGTTGTATGGAAACACAAAGGATTTTCGTTCTCCAAAGCTCATTTTATAAAACACTGTTTTTATTTCCTTTGGGCTCTCCAGGTCTAAACTGGGCCTTGATAAAGAGCCGGGCCTGATTCACCTTGAGACCAGCATCTCAGAAACCCGTAAGTCTGAATGGCGTCCCTGGACGTGCTTTGATTACATTTCAAGAAGCAATAATTCAAGCATGGCACAAGGCAACATTTAGAGGGTTCAAAACAATCTTCACATTAAAATGCAAAACAGACAGTTCTGCACCAGCAAATCCATCTTTCCGTATTTTTCATCGGTAATTAACATTTATGAAGAAACATGCACAAATTGAGTTTGACTTTTCTTTGTAGAACCTATATTTCTAATGATTGACAAACAGAGAGAGAAGCCACATGTGTCAGTTCTACTGTATGTGGTCCCTCAAAACAATTAATTTGAGAGAGGTTTTTTAGACTGTTTGAATTAATATACAAGGACAATTAGGCAATAACATTTTCATTGGTAACTTACAGGCTACTAGAGATTTAACTGGAGATTTACTAGAGATTTGGTACAATTTAAATGTGTTGAGAGTAACAGTACCATAAACTGACCTATATTGAGAAACGTTGTGTGGTTATGTGCTAAGAAAAAAAAAAGGTTTACTTTTTGTGACAGTTTTAACTGAGAAATTGCTAGCAAATTTAACAAATAATGTCAAATTAATGGCAAGTAATACATTGAATTCAACCTGAAATTTTAAGAAGAAAGTCTTAAGGGGGCAGTTGTGGCCTAATGGATAGAGAGCTGGACTTGTAACCCAAAGGTTGTGGGTTCGAGTTCAGGTCCGGCAGGGATTGTAGGTGGGGGAGTGAATAATACCACCCTCAATACCACGACTGAGGTGAGACCCTTAAGCAAGGCACCAAACCCCCAACTGCTCCCCGGGCGCCGCAGCATTGGCTGCCCACTGCTCCGGGTGTATGTTCACTACTGTGTGTACACTTGGATGGGTTAAATGCAGAGCACAAATTCTGAGTATGGGTCACCATACTTGGCCCCACACCACTTTCTCTTTCCCTAAAGTGGTATTTTTGTTTTATTTGCAACTTTGATTTTTAGTTTTCTCATAAGAGAATGGCTTAAAGTAATGATATCATTATTTGATTTAACATTTTCAGTTATCAATTTTCAGTTATCAGTATTTTCAGTGATCAATTTTTAGTTATCAATATTATCTCCCATCGATCAGTCTGCCTGTCTGTCTGTCTGTCTGGAAATTCAATATTGTTATATTGTTGTTGCAGAGGCTCTTTATGTCACATGCAAGCTTCAGAACTGCACAGATGCCAACAAGGGCAAACCTTTTCCTGGATACATTGACCCCAACTCCCTGGTGGTCCAAGATGAGTATGTGTTTGTCCAGGTGAGTCATTTATAGCGGGGAAACCATTGACTAGTATGGCTGTAATCATTATTTTTTCTTATGATGTTGCACTGATATGTTTAATTATTGTATCAATATTTAAGCATTTTCCACAGCTTAGTTATACTTGAATTTATTATACCTAAGTGTATCCTTTAATTTAAGTGTAAACATGGAAACTTATTATATTATTTTAGTCAAGTTTAATCTTTTAGTCAAGTATCTTCATTAAATTATATTCAGTTATGTATGCACTTTTCAAAATGATTTCATGGGAAGGCTGTTCTCTTCTAAAAACACACACAACCAACAAGCTTATTTTAAAAATGGCTGGAATTTACACAATTTTTTTTCCCCAAAAGTTGACGCTTATTGCAGCGTCAGAGACAGTTTGCAGAATTTGCGGAGTTGACAGATTTCATAGAAAATCGCAGATTCCATTTTTTTTAGCTTCAGACTATTATCCCAGCTGATTTTAGAACACATATTGTTTACATTTGCCACATGTCTTCTACCAACAAGGCACATGCTTCTGCATGAGTTTGTTGTGTTCAGAACGACATGAATGTCTGATAGTCTGTGATCCTCAGTCGTTTAGTGTATGATGGCAATTTTTTCTCTCCAACTATTTATAAAGTCAGCAAGTGTGTGAAGCCTAGTGTTTTAAATCTGTTCTGATTTTACCAGTTACTGTATGTAGTGTATTCCAGACTTACGGTCTTTGCACAATGAGTCTGAAATTTTTGCATTTAAAAAAATAAAAAATACTACCTCACGGTGTGTCAATCACATTCACACTGCGTCTGAAACTTTTGGCAGTCATAAAAATGTTTTGGATCAGGTTCGATTTTCTACGTTTTCACATCTGTAGCAAGCATTTTGATAGGAAAGGAAGACGAATACGAAAAAAAAGAAGAAAAAAAAAACGCATACAAAAATGATGGACTCAAAGTGCAAGGACCTTTAAGTTTAAATTATTTTGCAGTGTAGTCCAGGTGTGCTGTCTGGTACACATCTGGATGGATGCAATGCTGATGCATTAATTTTTTAGATACTTTTGAATATTGCAGACCCTCTTTACACCCATATTAAGCACTTAATCTTAATACCAGGTGTAAACAGGTGCCATAATTAAAGCACAGATAGAAATTAATCCTCCAGATCCAGTCTGTGTCATGCATTTGGCACAGTTTCAACTGTGATTCAATTATGATAACGTGATTGAATTGCACCGATCATATCGCAATGTATAATGCAAGCCCTAATATGTGACCAATATCCTGGTAGAACTCAAAATGTTATTTCTTTCTAAAGCGTCTTTGTCCTGTCTGTTTGTGATCCTTCCATTACCCAAGGTGTCAACCGGCGGTCGGCCAATCTACTACGTGTCATCCAGGCGAGATGTGTTTACACCCATGAAGCTTCCCAAATACACTCTTCCAAAGGTAGGGTAGCAGCTCATTCACACTTGCTCGACACGAAGTCAGAATCTGCCATGCTGTGACAGAGTAAACAGACATTGCTATTTCAGACCCAGATCATCGTTTCCCTCGATGTTAGTCTTTGAAGCTTCAAACCTTTACAAAATCCGATTTTTTTTCTCGCCGGCATCTGGCAGGCTCTTACTTCTGAGTGAGTGAATTCGGGGACGCAGATGCTACCGCGGTCCCTCGCCTCTCAGGATGCTGTGTTATTATTCAAAGCTTAAAATCTGCTGCGCTCACATGACAATTAAACATGTTTTATTCAATCAAGCTCTCGGCACTCCTTTAAGCGCACACCCAGCAACCCTTGCGCGGTCTGGGGTAGATGAAATTCGCAAACTGCCAGCATGTGGTTTTGTTGCATTTGCCCAACTGACAAGCTCAATTTAAGCCTAATAAGAATATTTGCTGTACGCCGGAGCTGTGAGCAAAACAAGGCAGGTGAGAGTAGGGTCTGATACTGATTATTAATCGGATTCAGCTCAGTGGGGTGAAACCGCCACTGCTCTCCAGCTGTCCCCAGCCGTCCCCGCAACAACATTCATATTCAATCTCGCTTGATTAGAGGCAAAAATCACATTAAAGGTTAAAGTCACCCTCCTCTGATATATGCAAATGAGAAGGGTAAAGGTGTTTTGATGCTTGAATATTAATAGGCACTTAAGTTGCTTGGAGTTCGGCCTACTTTTTCTTTTTGGAAAAGACTGAATAAAGTTGTTAAATCATTTGGATGGCTCAGTTTTGAACCGCACTGCACAAATGCAGTCGGCTCATCAAGAGAATAAAAGGCAATTGAAGTTTAGTGACTTCAGTGGCAGTTTTATTGACAAAATGCACATCGTATCAATATTAAATACAGATATGCACAGCTAAATAAAGGGAAAATCTTGTACAACAGCAGTGACAATATCATACACATACACTACCATTCAAAAGTTTCTAAGGACACATTTACTTGATCAAAAGTATTGTGGAAAAACTGTAATTTTGTGAAATATTATTACAATTCAAAATAACAGTTTTCTATTTTAATATATTTTAAAATTTAAATTTCTGTGACGCAAGACATTTTCAGCATCATTACTCCAGTCTTCAGTGTCACATGATCTTTCAGAAATCATTCTAATATGCCTATTTGGAGTTGTGATGCTTAATTTTGTTGTGGAATTAATTTCAGGATGCTTAGATGAATAGAAAGTAAAATTATATACTTTCCTGTCACTTTTTTTGCATGATTATTAGATAATTTCTACTACAAAACTGAAGTCTGAAGCTATGCTGGGACTCACCAGTCAACCTAGTGCATCAATTATAACCCACTATTGTAAAACACTCCTTGTCAGCTTTATAGACTTCTTTATTGACATGTTTATACCAACATTTGGATAACGCCGGAGGCAGAATATTATTTTGTCAAATAAATCGCAGAGATCTTTTCTTTTTTTCCCCAGGATCTGCATGTGATCAGTACAGATGAGAACCGGGTTGTGGCGGCAGTTCAAGAGTGGAACCAGAATGACACTTACAACCTGTACGTGTCAGAGGCCGGAGGCATTTACTACACGCTGGCTTTGGAGAACGTCATGAGCAGTATGGGACCAGAGGGAAATGTCATGATAGATCTATATGAGGTACCTCTCTACAACACAACAGTGTCATTTATTTTCCACACTTTACAGATGTGGGCTGATTCAATATCACTGCTACATGTTCGCATTTCTCTGGGTATTAAAAGCCTGATCAAATTGAATGCGCTAATTGGGTGTAGTGCTAATTGATTTAATAGCAGTGCTAATTAATTAAGGTATTCATTACATGATTATCAGTGGATTATCTAAACAAGGAGCAGTTAGGAACCCAGAATGCTCTCTGTGGATCTAAATCTATCGCTAAAGGGGGAAACCAGGGACACAGTGTTAAATATGATAACAGATTTTGTACCATGCAACTGTTTCTTCAGTATTTCAATTACTATTGTTAGATAGATAGATAGATAGATAGATAGATAGATAGATAGATAGATAGATAGATAGATAGATAGATAGATAGATAGATAGATAGATAAACAACTGGATATGAATCTAAAACCTATTTTGCAGCCTGTCTGAACCAAACTGTTTCCTATCCCTGATGTACTATTGACCTTTTCAGCATTCTGTATGCGACAAGATACCTTACAATCTGAGAGCAGGCAGGGCTTTGGAGTGCTTTTAGTTCCCAAGTTTTTATAGCACTACAAATTGGTCTGATAGCTCTGCCTGCGTACAAAGGCACCGGACTGAAGCCAGCGATTAGGGTTTGGTTGTAGACGGCTCGTCTCTCGAAGAATACCCCAGATCTCTATTCATACACCTCTGGATGGAACAGCGCATGCAGCCGCGCATTGCAACAGAGGCCAGCAGGTTCAAGCTATCTCCTGATCAAATAATTAAACTGTTGATGATAGCAACCCCCATAAAAATCACATTTGGCCCTTGGATAGGCTGAAGAGTCCGGTGACTTGATTGAGGTCGCCACCTCCGTGTAACATATGCTAAAATCTCAGCCGTCGGCTAGATTGAAATATTCGTCAATCATTGAATAGTCAGTGCCCTTGGAGGCCCATCCCAGGCTGCCTCTCCTCCTCTCTAGTGCTTCTTGGCCCTGAAGAGATGTCACTTCTGTTCAGGACGGACATGGATTACCTTCTCATTCCCTTACATACTCCCATTCCACTCCAATAGAACTGCTATATGTACGGAGCTTTTAAGAAGTTCACTTGGCTGGTTTGTGCCACAGGGTCACAAAGTAATGAATGCATCACAGGCTGTTTTTATTTTTCTTTCTATAGAAGGAAATGATTATTAGTGATTTATCTCTTCCTCATTATCTTTCTTTGTTTATGTTCCTGTCCCTAGGTGGCAGGAATAAAAGGCATGTTCTTGGCTAATAAGAAGCTAAATAATGAGGTGAAGACATACATAACCTATAACAAAGGCCGTGACTGGAGGCTCCTGCAGGCTCCCTCAGTTGATCTCAGAGGAAACCGAATCCATTGCATGCTGGTGAGTGGACTTTTGGGAAAACAAAAAGAAAGAGAATTGTCCAAAGTTAGCTGTATGGAATTTGACATTCATAAACGAGCTTTATGAGGTCAGTGTACTTTCACAATGGCAACTTGTCAGATTTTAGCTTTTGGAGCATTTCTTCAACTACAAGCATTTTACTCTTCCACGGGTTAAGTTTTATTAAAGTGAACAGATTTCAACTTCTTTCTTTTGTTATGAGATAATCACATTAAAACTGTCTTTTTATGTATTGTTTTATGACGACATCATTTATTTTATGCTTCTTTTCAAATTCTGCTTGTTTTATTGCCTCTTTGTTCTAGCCCTAACCCATGCTTTCAATCTAGGAAATTCATAATAATATGAATACTTTTAAATTTATCATAAACCATTTCAATATTTATCATTACATCCAACAATTTCAACAATAAAAGTAAAGTCAATAATATGCCAACATAATGCGTATTCCTGTAGACACGATTGTTTGGATGAGGTCTACGTAATCAGTGCTGCTTGTCATTTCAAAGGACAAGACGTATATTTCATTCCGTGGAGATATTATCCATCCCCAGTGAATGGCCTCCGCAACCCAACCCAACCCCCCACCCCCACCCCCCAAAAATGCAAACAAAAATAATTACCCTTTGATAAACTCAACTAATTAATGGTCCCACTGTTAGCCTTGCCTTCACCATCCATTACAGAGCTATTTGTTAGAAAATGTCAAAGTTTTAATAAACCCCTACACAACCCTTGCAACATGTGCTTACCATTGGCATTTCCAGACTTATAATGAGAATTGTGTCACTAAAGGTTATTCCAATCAAAATTAATGTTGGGAGGGAAAAAAGGGGATTTTGCTGTTATGGGATTTTATTCGAGCCCAAGCACAATGACAGTTTAGTGGAGGCCACACACTGGGGGTCGAACCAATGTTGAGACCCTGCTTGATCGAGATGATTGTTTGTGTTGCTTCTAGCCGTACTGTTCTCTGCATCTCCACCTGCACGTATCTGCAAACCCGTACACATCTGGAAACATAGCCAGCAGAGAGTCGGCCCCTGGAATCATAGTGGCGTCAGGTGAGCTTGGGTAAAAGGACTGATGCTGATAAATATTCAGCACATACAATGCAGATCTTATTTGTATTCATACAGAAAGTGCAAATATGTTCAAAAATACTGTTCAAACTTTTAGGGGTAGTAAGAAAAAAAGCCTCTTATGCTGGTGCATTTACTCAAAAAACTAACAAAAAAACTATATTGTGAAATATCAATTAAAAAAATATTAATCAGTTTTAAAATGTATTTTATTCCAGTGATGCAAAGTTAAATGTTTAGCAGCCATTACTCAGTCTTCGGTGTCACCCGATTCTTCAGAAATCATTTTAACATGGGTCTACTAAACAGCAATTCTATTAAACAGCATTTATTAGAAAGCTTTTGTAAATAAATAAATCTGTCCGGTCAAACGATTAATCGCATCCAAAATAAAAGTTTGTATTTACACAATATATGAGTGTTTACTGTGTTTATTTATTATGTATATAAAAATACAAACACAAGCATGTATATATTTAAGAAAAATATGTTGTGTACATATTAAATATATTTATATATAATATAAAATATACATTTATAAAAATATTAACATGTAATTATTTTCAAAATGCATACTGTATGTGTGTGTATTTATATATACATAATAATACAGTACACACATATATTATGTAAACAAAAACTTTTATTTTGGATGCGATTAATCACGATTAATCTTTTGACAGCACTAAAATAAATAAATAAATAATTTCTGACAAAGAAATCTTGTTATAAATCTAAATAAAATAAAAATATTTAATTATTGTTATTAATGTTAAAACAGTGCTGTTGTTCTAATAAACAGCGTTCGCAAAACAAAGCAAAAAAAAATAAAGTATTAATTTATAAAATCTCAAATAAATCTTATAAATCTAATATGCCGATTTGATGCTCAATATTTTTTTATTATTATTGTTGTTGCGCATTGTTTTGAGGAAACTGTCATAAAATATTTTTTAATAAAATATATATTTAAAAATGAAATACAATTATTAATTTATTACAATAAATAAATAAAATATTTTTTTTCATGTATATTTGCGTACCATAAAAGTACAGTATTATCTGAAACAAAAACTTTTACATATGTACAAATTTTGTAAAATTTAATACTATTATTAATACTACATACAAATTTCCCTCATGTTGTTTCATTAATACGTGTAGTAAGTATTAATAAAGTTAGTTTCACTCAATACTTGTAGTAAGTATATAAAACTGTGGTTACTTTACTTTCTTAATTTGGAACTGCCTTATAAAAATGTGCCTGAAATGTATCATTCCATTTTTGGATCCTCCTTTAATCTTTAAAGAACCATTTCAAAGTCAAAGACACATATTTAGAAAAACATTAATAAAACTGAATACTCAAGTATTATTTGTATTGTTGCTTTGGTTACAGACAGGTAGAAAAAATGTCTGGATGACAGGTACTGGAATAATTTAAAAATACTTTTTAAAGTGTGTAGTTCTTGTATTCTTCCTTAAATTCCTGACATCAGTTCATTGTTTTGTCCTGAAATTCCAAAGTGAAGCATATTTTAATTCCTTTCATCTTGAGCGCTTATGACACTGTTATTGTTGAAGACGTTCATTTTGCGCTCATGGAGCGCAGGCATCTGTATATGGACTATAAACAAGATTAGTGTCGTGCTAGCATAAACAAATGGAAATGCTAAGTGCTACTCTTGAGATTAGCGGCAGAGAGTCTTCAGAGTGTTCTTATTATTCTCTCTCCATCATCTTCTGTTTTCACAACCGACTAACTCTTCCACCACTTCAAACTTCAAATGTTTATTTTAAAAGATTGAAAGCGCTTGTCACTTTTTCATTTTACTCCTTCAGGCTTGTGTCTTCCGCGATGCTCGCCGACTATATTGCCTCCAGATGCACGCAGATGAAATATAAATGTCTTGGCACTGTAACTAACTGGATAAGTAATCCTAGGAGGAGAGCGACTATTAGATAGTAGGCTTTAAATTGACGTTTAGTTGATTGATTTGATGGCAGAAGGGTTGTGTAGATGCCACAGACTTTCATGAGTTGCTTAGCTTATTAGATAGAGAGGTTTTCTAGAACTCCTACTTACCTCACAGGGTCAGACTCTGATTTCATTACACATGATGTATTTGCTGCTGTAAAAACTGTCTGTCTGTCTGTCTGTCTAACCATTTGTCTGTCTATTTATCTTTTTTGTCTGCCTGTCCATCCATCTTTCTGTCAATCCATTCATTGATCTGTCCATCCATCCTTCTGTCAGTTGATCCTTTTATCTGTCCATCTATCTTTGTCTATTCCATCCATCCATGCATCTATCTTTCTGTCCATCCATCAATCCACCTTTCTGTCCGTCTATCCATCCATCCATCTATCCCTTAAATGCATGGATTTATCTTTTCATCGCATCATTTGAATTTTTTAATTGAAACATTTTTTCCTTTATCTTGCAGTAGATAATGAAACAATCCATCCATCTGTTGACCTGTCCATCTATCTTTCTGTCCATCCATCCATCCATCAAATGCATGGATTTACCTTTTCATCACATCACCTTTCATCACAGATATAAGCTGTCCTTATATCTTTGTCCATCCATCTTTCTGTCCATCCATCCATTGATCTTTCCATATATCCTTCTGTCCATCCATCCAGTTATCTTTCTGTCCATCCATCCGTTGATCTATCCATCCATCTTTCTGTCCATCCATCCATCAAATGCATGGATTTACCTTTTCATCACATCATTTGATTTTTTTTCATTGAAACATTTTTTTTTCTCTTATCCTGCAGTACATAATGGAACAAAATCTAGCCATCTATCTGTCTGTCCATCCATTGATCTGTCCTTCTATTTTTCTGTCTGTCAATCCATCCATCCATCTTTCTGTCCATTTATCCATCCATTCATCATCCATCCATCTTTCTGTTCATTTATCCATCCATTCATCATCCATCCAGCTTTCTGTCCATCCATCCATTTTATCTTTGTTTGTCCATCCATTGATCTGTCTTTCTATCATCCATCTATCTATCCATTCATTCATCTTTCTGTCCATCCATCTATCTATTTATCTTTCTGTCTGTCTTTCTATCTTTCCAGCCAGCCAGCCATCTATCTTTCTGTCCATCCATCCATCCATATTTCTGTCCGGCTATTCATCCGTCTTTCCGTCCATCCATGCGTCCGTCCGTCCAGCCCTGTGTCCATCTATCCATCCATCAATTTATCTTTCTGTCTGTCTTTCTATCTTTCCATCCATCCATCTTTCTGTCCGTCCATCTGTTGATCCATCCGTTCATACATCCATCTATCCATGTATCTATCCCTTAAAAGCATGGATTTATCTTTTCCTCATTGAAACATTTTTTTTTCTCTTATCCTCCAGCACATAATGGAACAAAACCAAGTTACATAAGAGTTATTCTGTCACAGAATATTGCACACACTACAGCATTATGGGAAAAAGTGAAAGAGATTATATGATATTGTGTAGCTGCCATATTCTCTTCTGTCCCACAAATAATGTGCTGCCCTTGTATTTTACGGTCCAAAACATGCATTTTCTATCCTTTTAAAACTAATCTAGTCAACATTAGTAATCACAAACTAAAAATGGAATGTAGTCATTGTGGGTGAACAATCAAGAGAAATACAAATTGTGACAAAGTCCATTAAAGACTTGCCAGCTTTTGGAATGAAGTATGTATGACTTTTGCGACACAAAAAGGCACAATCCCCTCAATCTTCATATTCATATAGCTTTAGTTATCAATTCTCTATCTGCTTCGGTAAGCATGAATGTAATTGTTCTGCTCCTCTCTCCATAGGTTCAATTGGTGTGGAGTTAACGAGCAGCAACGTTAGCATGTTCATCACATCTGACGCTGGAAACACGTGGCGGCAGGTGACTCTGACCGTGGGGTGTTCGGTCAGATGGGGGTGGGCAGTAATTTCAGCACTGATGCATATCTTTGAGTGGATAAATCCATGTGCCGCATTTCAGAGCTGATAATCAAATGACACCTTCAGAGAAAACTAAATTCAATGACATATATGATGCCCGTGGGTGCATGTTTGATGATGCGATTTAAATTTATGGGTCCAGCTGTCTAATTAAAAATGGAGAGCTCAAATAATTAAGAGAAAATTGATGTGGCAAAAAGTTAAAGCATGCTGGGTAGGGCACAGGTTTGATGTCATAATATCTTGTCAGTAAGAATTACAATCACTGGGATTTGAGAAATAGCATCATTTCAAGGACAGCAGACCTGTGGTTGCCAGCTTTCATCTAATCAAATTGAAAGCCCTCCCAAGAAGAGTAAGGATATGAAATATTGTCATAACTCATCCAATCTGACATTATGAATGAAAATAACACGGGAACATATGTAACAATGCCCTGAGATACATATGAGCAGAAGTACATAACGTGAAGTTTTTTTCTTTAAACTTTGGCACTAAACCAGCAAAGAATGTTCAGAAATGCACAGTCCTTATTTATTATAGATTTATGTAGATCAGAGCACCTATAGGGTCAGATGCATTTCTCGGTTATAATGACTCTAGCGTGGCTTGTAGCTTGGTTGATCCAACTTTTTCAGTGTGTTCACAGCCAAAGTAAAACAAAACAGACCCCGCACAGTATCCCGCTAACATAAACACTAGCCTCGTAATCATTAGCCCATGAAGTACTTAAGCCAATCAGATGGTGTTTTTCCTCCACTTTAACAGACTTGCGTATGCTAAATGCTTGAAGCCCCAAGGCCTAAACTCAACAGGAATTCATATCAGCAAGAATTCGCAGCACATACAGTGCAGTTATCAGAGCTCTGGGGCAAACAAATGGAAACTGCTAATGAGGGCCTCAATTTTCAGTTCAACTTTGCAGTAGGTCAACCTAGCATCTGGCTGGCTTTTACTCTGTAAGGCAATTACTTGTTTCATACATGTTTGCAATTACTAGCAGTTCTGTAATGGTGACTAGAGGGTCCATTGCTTTTAGGCTGTTTTTTTTTTTTTTTTTTTTTTTTTTGAGCTCTGTATTTTTATAAAATTATATGCTTGTGTGTACTCTTATAAGAAAAGGTACAGAAGCTGTCATTGGGGCAATACCTTTTTTAAAAGATACACTTTTGCACCATATTTATCTCTGCAAACTAGTAACTTAAAGGTACATATTAGTACCTCTATTGTACATTTTAGTACCTAAATGGTCCAATTTATTACCCTTTTGAAAAGGTACTGCCACAGTGAGAGATTTTGTACATTTTAATTACAGTCTAATTTATGGAAGTATTTTATTAATCAGTACAACAGACATAATGGTAAATTGATTACACAACAGCAAGAAGATTAACAGGATGGAATCAAACAGGATGGAAATAAAGGGATAAAATTAGCTTGTGCATTAGTTGACAAGTTGCTTGAAGTTTATTTAGTTTTTTAGCTGTATTTTGAAGTTTTATATTATCAGTTTCCACTTTATATCATTTTATCAAACAGGATAGAATGATTTAAAATAGGGCTGTCAAATTGATTAATCGTGGTTAATCGCATCCAAAATAAATGTTTGTGTTTGCATAATATGTATGTGTACTGTGTATGTTTATATGTATATATATAATACACACACGTGTATTTTATATTTATTATATATACATATATTATGTATATGTAAACAGACTTTTATTTTGCATGGGATTAATCTTAATTGATTTCACAGCCCTAATTTAAAATGAGACAAACTAACTAATATCATAAAATATCAATGAATTTATCAAATTGCTAATACTCACTGATGTGTTTGCTGTTGTTTTCCCTCTAAAATAATGTCTAAAATGATAAACAGTGATGGTCACAGGAAAAACCTCGACATTTTTTACCAAATATTCCAAAGAAAACATACGTTTACTTGTTTAAAATCTAAATATTTTTAATATTGCATGTTTTATATTTTATGCAGTCGTTTAATATATAATGAGAATATCAAATATAATTTATACATTCTATGTCTATTCCAGATATTTGACGAAGAGTACAGTGTGCTGTATCTGGATCAAGGCGGTGCTTTAGTGGCAATTAGACACACCCCTCTTCCCATCAGGCACCTCTGGTAATCCTACACCAAAAACATTACTAATATTCCATGTGTATGTTCGTAAAAGATGAGTCAATGCAATCGCACCGAGCTGACTCACGTAATCATGGGGAGTGTGAACATTCTCATTAAACCCAGTAGACTGTGTAATACTTTTGTCTAGCAATCTAGATTAAATGTCGGAAAGGTGCAATAAAGTCCTCTTTGAATTATTTGTCAGCTGTGTGTGGAAATGCAATCATTTTCTACACTATATAGTAGTTTCAGCTGTGTGCTTCTGGTTTCTATGCAGGTTGAGCTTTGATGAGGGGAGGGTGTGGAACAAATACAGTTTCACTTCATCGCCCCTGTTCGTGGACGGGGTCTTGGGCGAACCGGGCGAGGAAACGCTTATAATGACGTAAGTTTTGATGAATATTCAATAGTAATACATTTTGATTGTTCTGGAATGGGAAAATGGTGCTTGATGAAATATGGTTTATGTGATGAACACTGTAAACACTGAATGTCCTCAAAGAATTGGAGTAAATTCAAAGTAATTAACTCAATGTTGGCGTTGTCACTTTTTCCTTAACTGACATGATTAGTTCTGCTGCTGTATGTAAACCCGTTTCTGCCACTGAATAAAAAAAGAAAAAAAATTAATTGCAACATTTTATCTTGCAGTTCTGACTTTTTTGGAAAAAATATTAATATTTTCTTAGAATTGCGAGTTTATATCTTACAATTTTGACTTAATAATTTGCTGTTGTGTGTTATAAAGTTACATTTGTGAGATAAAATCACAATTCTGAGAAAAAAGTTATAATTGTGAGACACAAACTCACAATTGTGAGAAATAGTCATAATTGCAAGATAAACTTGCAATTCAGATTTTTTTCACAGAATTTCGATTTTATATCTCGCAATTGTGACTTTTCTCAGAATTGCTAGTTTATATCTTGCAATTCTGACTTTGTAACCCACAATTGTGAGTTTATATCACTCATTTCTGGAAAAAAAAAAGTCAGAATTTCCTTAATGTCTCACAATTCTGATTTATAACCAAAAATTGCAAGTTTATATCACGCAATTCTCTGAAAAAAGTCAGAATTGTGAGATAAAAAGTCGCAATTACCTTTTTTTTTTTTTTTTTTTTTTTATTAGGTAGCAGAAATGGGCTTCCGTAGTTATTGCCCTCTGAAGAAGGACTGAACTTTGTTAGACTTGCATAAAAATATTAGTACCATTTTATCTAGCTAGAAAATATATAGAAAGAGAATATACACTCACTGACCACTTGATTAGGTACACCTTCCTAGTCCCGGATTGGTCCCGCTTTTGCCTTCAGAACTGCCTTAATTCTTTGTGGCATAGCAGCCAGTAATGTGCTGGAAACAATCTTTGGAGATTTTGGTCCATATTTACAGTTCCACCACATCCCAAAGGTGCTCTATTGGATTGAGATCTGGAGGTAATTTGAATGTAGTGAACTCACTGTCATGTTCAAGAAACCAGTTTGAGATCATTTGAGCTTTGTGGAATGGCATGCTACACTGCTGGAAGTAGCCATCACAAGATCACATGACTGTCCATCCCTTTATGACTGTGGTCATAAAGGGATGGACATGGTCAGCAACAATGCTGGCATTTAAACAATGCTCAATCGGTACTGAGGGGCCCAAAGTGTGCCAAGGAAATAATCCTCACACCATTACACCACCAGCAGTAGCCTGAACGTTAATACAAAACAAGATAGATCCATGCTTTCATGTTGTTTACGCCAAATTCTGACCCCACCATCTGAATGTCGCAGCAGAAATTGAGACTCATCAGACCAGGCAACCTTTTTACAATCCTCTGTTGGTGAGATTCTGTGAATTATAGCCTGTTTCCTGTTCTTAGCTGACAGGAGTGGAACCCTGTGTGGTCTTCTGCTGCTGTAGGTCATCTGCTTCAAGGTTTGATGTGTTGTGCATTCAGAGATGCCCTTCTGCATACCTCAGTTGTAACACATGATTCTTTGAGTTACTGTTTATTTTCTATCAGCTCAAACCAGTCTGGCCATCTCCTCTGACATAAACAAGGCACTTTCAAGTAACAGTTACTTTGTTTTCCCATTTATTGACTGACAGCTCTCCTGTACCCATGTTGAGAGAAATCAGGAGTAAAGGCCATGCACACGGAGTCTGAAATTTTCGAGTGCGTTTTTCCGTTTTTTCGTATTCCTCATCCTTTCCTATCAAAATGCATGCTACGGATGCGAAAACGTAGAAAATCTAAACGGATCCAAATTTTTTTATGACGGACAAAAGTTTCAGAGACAGTGAGTAAACGTGATTGACACAACATGAGGTCGTATTTATTTTTTAACGTGCGAAAATTTCAATGACCTTAAGTAAAGAGGCGTTGTGTGCACCGTGTAAACATGATGGTTCCTAGAGTTCTAGACTAAATAGTATCATGGATTTACTCATCGCACTTGCATAAAACAGATTCATTGTTCCTCAAAATGAATAAAAACAGTGAAATTCAAACTCAGAATGACGCAAACCTGCAATAATTAAATGTTTATCTTAGTCTTTACGTATTCAATCCCGTTTTATTAGCCAGTTCTTCAATGACCCAATTCAAACAAGCAAAAAGGGCTTTAGATAAACAAATCATTTGTTTCTTTTTTAATATTTTTATTGTTTTTTCTAATGCTATCCAGAATGGCTGAGGCTTATTCATGTCACTTTTGGTGTGAAAGGGCTTTTACATTTTCTAAACTTATATATATATATATATATATTAAAAAACAAACAAACAAGCCCAGCTCAGATAATGTAACATTACTTTCCATAAAAAGTAACTAAGTAACACGATTAGTTATTTTATTTTAGGGAGTAATGCAACATTGTAATGTATTGCTTTTAAAAGTATAACTTTCCCCAACACTGCTGTTAAAATAAACTAAAATAGCAAACAAATATTAAATGTATGTATATTAATTATACTTCATACTAAAATTATATTGCATAGCTAAAATAACTTTTTATAAATGTTTATTTATAAAAAGATAAATGATCAATTTACAGTGATCTTTATTGTGAACAATTGTGAGTTTTTATTTATTTCATACTTATTACTTTACTTTATTTTTCATAATTGTGACTGTTACAGTGTGAGGTCTGCCACAATTATGTTTTACTTTCATATGAATAAATGGTAATTGTGAAAAAAATATATACGTATAAAATCCTCAGTGCTTTGCTTGATTTGCTTGGTGATAAAAATAAAGAAATTAATGATAAAGCAAGTGATTTATTTTTAGGCCTTCAGTAATGACTATTTGAAAAGCCAAATCATTAAAAACCATCATGCCAGTTCGGATTCTACATCATCCTGAATCCAGCACAAGCTAAAATTATTTTGAGAAATATTTCATGAAGTTTTCCTTTGTAGGATATTCCTAGATACTTTCTTTCTGACAGGCCCTAAAAGTTTCACACTGTTCTTGAGTGTCAGACTTTCTCAATGTGAGTTTCTGACTTTTTGTTGACAGTTTGACGCAGGTTTCCACTGATGTGGTTTGACTTGGATAACATTGCTAAGCATTTCCTCTTCCTGTCCGCTCTACATCTTTCTAATCATTAGAGTCACCACGCTCTCGATATGCCACTGCTCGCCAGACATACAGCGGCTGATGTTGTGCCTTTGTTTGCAGGATCTTCGGTCATGTCAGTCACCGCTCAGAATGGCAGCTGGTAAAGATAGACTTCAGGTCTATCTTTAACAGAAGATGCGTAGAGTCTGACTATGTGCAGTGGAATTTACATGACCAGGTGAGATTGGTCCCCAATCTGTATATTTGTCTAAATCCTTGTTGCACACACTGTTGTATATTGATATCTTTAAGGATGAAAGAAAATGTGGAATTCAAATAAAACAAACAAATAAATAAAAGATGAATATAAATTAAAATGTCTTATTTTTTCTATATTTATTTTTAAATAAAATAATATGCCATTAAATTAGACATATAACCATAGAATTCATAGAATCAGTGTTATTTAGCTTCACTGAGATCCTATTATAGTTTGTATTGATATTTTGAATTAGTTTTTGTTTTTGTATTTTCTTCTATTTGAGTTTTTGTCAGTTGTATTTGTTTTTTTTTAAATATGTCTATTCAGTTTTTATTATTTATTATTATTATTATTAGTTTTAGTTGAACAAGTTAATGTTAACTAAATGAAAATGAAATAATATTGCCTTGGAAGCTATTTTTTTTAAAGTTTTGTTGTTGTTGTTTAAATTTGTAAAATAATATATTGTTTCAGTTATTTATTAAATTTCTTAATTTTTTACTTGAAGCAATGTTTTATTTGAATTTTATTTGAAATACACACACACACACACACACACACACACACACGTATATACACACGCACAGTTGTTTTTAGATAGAATAAGTGTTTGATAGAATAAAAAAAAAATAGAAAGGTTTATAAAATCTTAAATTTTAAGTTTGCAAACTGTAATTTGTGTGTCTGTCGCCAACAACAAAGTAGTTTTTAGGTTTGATTAAAAATACCGGGAAACCCCCCCCCCCCCCCCCCCCCCCCCCCCAAATTCCCTCTTGCTCCGTTGTGACAATCACGTGGCATCTGTAAATGAATCTCCCCCATCTTAATGTCATTAATGTCCTGAACTCAGCTTCTATACTGCATCTCATGCCTTACAATTAAGAGAGGCCGGTAAAAAGTCTTGATCTGATACCTTTCTGCTTTGTCTGGTCTTTCAAGCATAATAAACCCTCCACTGAGGCCTGATGTTTTAGATTGTACTAAAGAGTGTGCCGCTTTGGCTTCCTTTCTAACCGGCCCTGACATGTTTTCCCAGGGTCCGCTGCTGAGACTATATTTGAACAGAATAATATATATCCCAGAAGTCAAGCCAGAAGCCAAGTGTCCTCTCACAGGAGGATAATAGTTGTACGTTTATTAGTTGTAAGGACATGGCAGTAGACTTTCCTACTTTAACCTGAAGCCTTGTGGTACTTTCTATTTCTGTGACAAACTTTGAGAAGCTGAAGTGGACTTGAAGACAACAGAAGTGGACAGAAGACAGAACGATGCCAAAGTTTGGATGGTTAAAACCCAGCTTTTGGGCAGCATACTGCAGTACTATGCTGATGAGATCCAGCCATTCAGTTTCTGTCTGAACTGTCCTATGCTGTAGGGTTTTATTGCTCCGCTCTGCACCGGTTAGTCTGATAAATATGAAATCCAAAAAAGAGGACATGACCAGCAATGGACCGCAGCTGTTAAACGTTTTTTTCCCTCCATTCTGCACAAATCTGAATAAAACTGCAGTATTTGGAGCACTAATTTAAAGGAAGCATGTTAACAAAAGACTAGGCAAAAACAAAAAATTGTGAGATGCATGAAATGTGAGTGAGAGGCCTGGAAGACTGAAATCTTTGACAAAATGAACCCCACAGAGTTCGGATGTGAGATATGAAATATGGAACAACCAAGTACAATGAGCGGAAACTTTTTTTTTTTTCTCTCTCTCTCTCTCTCTCTCTTTTCTATTTTCTCTCGTCTTCTTTCCAGTCTCTTATTTTTTTCTAAATTCAGGGTGATGCACACATGCTTCATTGTTATGAATTATTCATGCGAGAACTGGAATAAACCTGAATGAGAACACCATATGCCAACTTTATTGTAGAAAATATTTGTGTGTGTGTGTGCGTGTATGCATATATGTATATGTTGAAATTCTGCTTATAGGGTGAACGCTGCCTCATGGGAGTCAAAAGAGTCTACCGAAAGCTGAAGCCCATAGCAAGGTGTGTTATGGGTAAAATCTACTCTGTCACAATGATTTCCGAGCCATGTGACTGCACTGAGTCGGACTTTGAATGGTAAGTAAACCAGCACTTTTCCTCAAAGATTCAAGGTCTATTCTAAAACTACAGACTGATCTAACACTGTGATATGTCAATATGAAAAACCACTGCAAAATGTTTTTTTGGTTTTTAATTATCTGATTGATATTTAAATAATTAATACATACAATAGATATATAATTTAACAATCAAACGTTTGGGGTCAGTAAGATTTTTATTTTATTTTAAGGAGGATACATTTTAATTCAGCAAAATGTATTTAACTGATTAAAAGTGACAAAGACATTTATAATGTTAGAATTTAATTAAAAATAAATGCATTTTTTTAAATTATTATTTTACATTTACTTTCATTAAATAATTATATTAAACAAACAAAAAAACCCCCATCAAACTACAATGATTTTTGAAGGATCATGTAACACTGAAGCCTGGATTAATTGTTGGAATAAATTGCATTTAAAATAAATATTCAAATAGAAAACACTTATTTTACATTGTACTAATAGTACAGTTTTTATTTTTTTTTATCTCTGTATACTTGATCAAATAAATGCAGTCTTAGTGAACATAAGAGACTTCTTTCAAAAAAATAAAAAAATTGACCCAAACCTTTTAGTGCATGTCAACAATTGTCTCTCTAGCCTTTAGCAACAACAACAAAAAAACTTTTGAGCAATGACATTTTCCAGATTGAAGTCGTGGCTATAGTCCTCACTAGATCAGCATTTTCGGAAGAGTTGCAGTAATTTCCTAAAAGAAGATCTTTGCTAAGTGGAAACTAGTCAAGCTGTGTGAAGACAGTTCAATGGAGACAGACGTGTTAATTCTTAAAAATCACAGCTCCTCAATAGTACTGTTGTCTCCGTCTGTCACCACCCTATCTCGTGTAGTATTTCATGCCCCACGCTTTGTGGCTTAAACCCTCCATTTGTATTCCTAACAGTCTTTTCTCGTCATGTAAATGTGGCCTCTCTCCTCATTTCCCCCTGAATTATCAAAGTTATTAATGCCTCTGTTCTGGAAAGTTCCAAATATGCAGGCCCCTCGAGGCCGTACGGAACAAAGTGTGAGAGTTGTTAATCAGGGAGTGAAACGCTGTGCGTTTACCAACACAAGCTGGCTACATCTGTGTAGCTTGTCATGGTAATTAGTGTCATTTGTTTCCTTGATTGGGGTGTTGAGTTGCATTGTAGGACAAACAACTTTGGCTTCTGTTGTCTGAGAGTTAGGTCTAAAAATAAATAAGTTAATATAAAAATGGATGCTGAAAGTATTTTTATGCTGACAAAGATTTTCAGGCTTTTGAATACAAAGATATGTCTTTCTCTAGGTGATTTGTAAAATGTTAACATGAAAGAGCACTATACAATGCTTATAAATGGTTAGAAATTAAAAATTATATGACTGCATAGAAATACAGAATCTTTAATGCATGCAATGAACATTATTATTATAATTAAAATGTCTACTTAAAGACTTTTCTTGACTTGCCAGTAAAAAAAAGATTTAGTCTATTTCAATAAGTATAATGTGAGTGACACTTGGACTTTTGCTATACCTATTATTCCTGACAGCTAATATAATTATTTCCATTTGAAGGTGAGAATTATGTTAAATCATGTAAATCATAGCAGGAAGATTGGCATTCTGCCTTCAGTATTATGATTTTGTATGGCTTTCTCAATGTAAATAGTTTACAGATGACAAATATCAGTGTTTATTCTACCAAAAATACACTGTAAATTGCACAAATAATTGAAATGGCAAGTAATACACTGAATTAAAAATAAATTTTGAAGCAGAAAAACTGAAATTGTATTATAGAAAAGTAATGTTTATTTACAGCTCTGAAAAGTTCATTTTATTTAATTTATTATTTTTTTTAAAGGTATTTTTTCAAACCAATGGGATTCTGGCTTAGCGGTGTGATATTTGGCTTGATGCCTGTGTTAAATTGATATTAATATGACGTCAAGAAGTAAAGAACTCATGGGTGTTTTCACTGTTTATGTTTTGTTTTTTTCACAGTGATTATGGCTTTGAGAGAAGGGCTGATGGGAAATGTACTCCAGCATTCTGGTTCCTTCCCTCCTCCATGTCTCGAACCTGTACTACAGAACACACGTTCCTCAACAGCACTGGGTGAGTTCTCAATTGATGCATGCATCTATCCATTAAAGTGATAATTCAATGTTCCGTTTAGATAGCTAAGTAAACTATACAGACTGTGTATGTGTTTGTGAGATTTTCAATTAAACATGTTTGCCACCTACATTCTCGAATGATTTTGATGTATGACTCTTTTAAAATGTTGTATGTGTTGTCACTGTTGCAGATGATCAGACTAACGAATTTCAATGTTGTCAACTGATCATTTTGTATTGGATCTTCAAAACTGGTTTATAAACGTGTTTCATTTGAATGTGTGCTATGTGTCTGTGTGTGTGCAGGTACAGAAAGGTGGTGTATAATAACTGCACCGGAGGGGTGATGGAGCAGTACACGGCTCGTAGGCAGCTGTGCCCTAGCCAGGCCCCTCGCGGCCTCCACTTAGTGACCAGCGAAGGGAAGCTAATGGCTACTCTTGCCAGCAACGTCACCTTCCTCGTCTTCCTGGAGGAGGTATAGAAAGATTCACTATTTCCTGCACTGCTTTTCAGTGACAAAATCATACATTATCTTCCTGGGAATGCGAGTTTGCATTCGGAACAGATAAAACTGCTAAATAATAGCAAGAAAACACATCTTTCCCACTGACTGCATGTGAAAACTAACAGTCATTAGCTATGTTTACATCAGCCCATTTTGAAGTATCGCATCAGAAACGAGTGATGGAAACACCAAATTTAGAAAAAAAAAAGGCCCTAATTTGCAAAAAGTTTTTTACACTCGCTTGAGGTGGTTTTTGACTTGTGTGAAAAAGGGTTAATGCGAATAATGGGAGATGGAAATGCATTTTGCGAATAAATTCCTTAGTCATTTGACTTTGCGCGATGGGACCGCATAACTTGACCCACCAGCAGATACATTTGGGCAAAAAAGTATTTAGTCAGCCACCAATTGTGCAAATTCTCCCATTTAAAAAGATGTGAGAGGCCTGTAATTTTCATCATAGGTACATGTCAACTATGAGAGACAGAATGGGGGGGGGGGGGAATCCAGGAAATCACATTGTCTGATTTTTAAAGAATTTATTTGCAAATTATGGTGGAAAATAAGTATTTGGTCAATAACAAAACTTAATCTCAATACTTTGTTATATAGCCTTTGTTGGCAATGACAGAGGTCAAACGTTTTCTGTAAGTCTTCACAAGGTTTTCACACACTGTTGCTGGTATTTTGGCCCATTCCTCCATGCAGATCTCCTCTAGAGCAGTGATGTTTTGGGGCTGTCGCTGGGCAACACGGACTTTCAACTCCCTCCAAAGATTTTCTATGGGGTTGAGATCTGGAGACTGGCTAGGCCACTCCAGGACCTTGAAATGCTTCTTACGAAGCCACTCCTTCGTTGCCCGGGTGGTGTGTTTGGGATCACTGTCATGCTGAAAGACCCAGCCACGTTTCATCTTCAATGCCCTTGCTGATGGAAGGAGGTTTTCACTCAAAATCTCACGATACATGGCCCCATTCATTCTTTCCTTTACATGGATCAGTCGTCCTGGTCCCTTTGCAGAAAAACAGCCCCAAAGCATGATGTTTCCACCCCCATGCTTCACAGTAGGTATGGTGTTCTTTGGATGCAACTCAGCATTCTTTCTCCTCCAAACACGACGAGTTGAGTTTTTACCAAAAAGTTCTATTTTGGTTTCATCTGACCATATGACATTCTCCCAATCCTCTTCTGGATCATCTAAATGCTCTCTAGCAAACTTCAGACGGGCCCGGACATGTACTGGCTTAAGCAGGAGGACACGTCTGGCACTGCAGGATTTGAGTCCCTGGCGGCGTAGTGTGTTACTAATGGTAGCCTTTGTTACTTTGGTCCCAGCTCTCTGCAGGTCATTCACTAGGTCCCCCCGTGTGGTTCTGGGATTTTTGCTCACCGTTCTTGTGATCATTTTGACCCCACGGGGTGAGATCTTGCGTGGAGCCCCAGATCGAGGGAGATTATCAGTGGTCTTGTATGTCTTCCATTTTCTAATAATTGCTCCCACAGTTGATCTTCACACCAAGCTGCTTGCCTATTGCAGATTCAGTCTTCCCAGCCTGGTGCAGGTCTACAATTTTGTTTCTGGTGTCCTTCGACAGCTCTTTGGTCTTGGCCATAGTGGAGTTTGGAGTGTGACTGTTTGAGGGTGTGGACAGGTGTCTTTTATACTGATAACGAGTTGAAACAGGTGCCATTAATACAGGTAACGAGTGGAGGACAGAGGAGCCTCTTAAAGAAGAAGTTACAGGTCTGTAACACAGAAATCTTGCTTGTTTGTAGGTGACCAAATACTTATTTTACCGAGGAATTTACCAATTAATTAATTAAAAATCCTACAATGTGATTTCCTGGATTCTTTTCCCCCATTCTGTCTCTCATAGTTGAAGTGTACCTATGATGAAAATTACAGGCCTCTCTCATATTTTTAAGTGGGAGAACTTGCACAATTGGTGGCTGACTAAATAGTTTTTTGCCCAAATGTAGATATTTTTGCATAGTTTGTTGTCAAAGTATTTCTGTATAATTGCCTCCCAGAACTGTTACTTACAGGACTGCGTTCCGAAACAGTGGGCATCTATGGCGGCAAATCTATGTCATTAATAAGCGAGCGCACCACTGATGCTGGCGCATGTGGTAAATAACTTCCGCGGGAGGAAAACAGATCTAGATGCGAGGAAACGGGAGCCAGCGAGCTCAATTCAAACCCTTGCGCATTCCTCACATGCTCGCTCAATCTTCTCTCACCTGCTCGCGCCAACACTTTTAATTTTTGTCAGTCGTGGGGCGTGGCTTGCTGGTTTAATTGTTACCTCAAATGTCATTGGTTATTCCCCTTTTCCGGAAGTCAGTTATATTCATAATTCACTTGACTTGACAAATGGCTTCATCAGTGGACCAGATACATGTGAGTTATCATTTAATTAGCTTGTTTTATTTATTGTTGTCTTTATTTAATATAATTTAATGCATTGATCATAGAGTAGATCTTTTCCAGATACTTCATTAACAGGAACTCTTCTGATTCCTAATGATTGCAGTCTTGTGATAATAAGAGATACACATATGAACACTTTTAACAGACTGTAATGTACACAGACACCCACCCACACACACACACACACATAGACTATATATATAAAGCTAAGGAATGACAGTAAAGTTTTCAAAAAAGTGTTTTATCTTTAATCTTGTAAATAGATACAACATCGTAATATATGTAGGTTTGTTTAGTCTGTGTTCCTATAAATTACAGGTTTCACCATGTTTGCAATTGATTTACAGTGTTACTAGTCATCTGCTATCAAGATCAGTCCATTCACTATGATGTATATGAAAATTGATTCCTGTTTATTGAAAAGAAGTTTGTAATACATTCAATTCCAATATATTTACTTATTTTATTTTTGATGCATTATCCTTTTTTCCTTTGTATTTGCAGGTCATGTACTTGAATGCAGCAAATAACAACCGGGCCTCGACATCATACCAATTCTTCAGCCTAGTCTCATGGCATTTACGTACCTGGGTGCCTGTTTTAGTGAGACACGAAATACGTACGAATAACTACATATTACTGCAGTTTCAGTTTCCTAAGAAACAAACACTAGAGGCAGTAAAACTCTGACACCTTTTACTCCCTTTCACACAAATTTACAGAGTTTTGATTAATAAAGTGTATTTTTCGCACAATTACTTTAAGAATATCATGTTACGACTTCAAAACAATATTAATATGCTGGGAGATTTGAAAACTGATGCTTTTGAATGTTAGCATCGCACATATCCAGCCTCTATCTATGGGTTTTCATAGACAGGAAGTTTGTTCGGTAGCTCACGGAGTACAGAGCCGTACTTAGGAGGCGAGAAGCTCCGGTTTGAATCCCGTGTAACTACGGTTTGAAATAAGTTCAAATTTGCATAAAAGGAAGTTGAAATGGCACGGTTGCATCAACAAATACGTTTTTATGCCAGTTTTGCATTTGTTAACACTATCATTAGGTTTAGGGTTGGGTTTGGTGTAGGGCATATTTCCAACACGATAGAGCATTAACTTTTAGGGACAGACCCCGGATATTTGAATTCTGAACCGCTGCAGTACGTACCTGTAGCAACATAATAAAAACACAGCAATACGTACCTATATCAACATAATAAAAACACAGCAATGCGTACCTGTAGCAACATAATAAAAACACAGCAATACGTACCTATATCAACATAATAAAAACACAGCAATGCGTATCAACATAATAAAAACACAGCAATGCATACCTGTAGCAACATAATAAAAACACAGCAATGCGTACCTGTAGCAACATAATAAAAACACAGCAATGCGTACCTGTAGCAACATAATAAAAACACAGCAATGCGTACCTGTAGCAACATAATAAAAACACAGCAATGCGTACCTATATCAACATAATAAAAACACAGCAATGCGTACCTGTAGCAACATAATAAAAACACAGCAATGCGTACCTATATCAACATAATAAAAACACAGCAATGCGTACCTGTAGCAACATAATAAAAACACAGCAATACGTACCTGTAGCAACATAATAAAAACACAGCAATACGTACCTATATCAACATAATAAAAACACAGCAATGCGTACCTATATCAACATAATAAAAACACAGCAATGCGTACCTGTAGCAACATAATAAAAACACAGCAATACGTACCTATATCAACATAATAAAAACACAGCAATGCGTACCTATATCAACATAATAAAAACACAGCAATGCGTACCTATATCAACATAATAAAAACACAGCAATACGTACCTATATCAACATAATAAAAACACAGCAATGCGTACCTATATCAACATAATAAAAACACAGCAATGCGTACCTGTAGCAACATAATAAAAACACAGCAATGCGTACCTGTAGCAACATAATAAAAACACAGCAATGCGTACCTATATCAACATAATAAAAACACAGCAATGCGTACCTGTAGCAACATAATAAAAACACAGCAATGCGTACCTATATCAACATAATAAAAACACAGCAATGCGTACCTGTAGCAACATAATAAAAACACAGCAATACGTACCTGTAGCAACATAATAAAAACACAGCAATACGTACCTATATCAACATAATAAAAACACAGCAATGCGTACCTATATCAACATAATAAAAACACAGCAATGCGTACCTGTAGCAACATAATAAAAACACAGCAATACGTACCTATATCAACATAATAAAAACACAGCAATGCGTACCTATATCAACATAATAAAAACACAGCAATGCGTACCTATATCAACATAATAAAAACACAGCAATACGTACCTATATCAACATAATAAAAACACAGCAATGCGTACCTATATCAACATAATAAAAACACAGCAATGCGTACCTGTAGCAACATAATAAAAACACAGCAATACGTACCTATATCAACATAATAAAAACACAGCAATACGTACCTATATCAACATAATAAAAACACAGCAATGCGTACCTATATCAACATAATAAAAACACAGCAATGCGTACCTGTAGCAACATAATAAAAACACAGCAATACGTACCTATATCAACATAATAAAAACACAGCAATGGGTACCTGTAGCAACATAATAAAAACACAGCAATACGTACCTATATCAACATAATAAAAACACAGCAATGCGTACCTATATCAACATAATAAAAACACAGCAATACGTACCTATATCAACATAATAAAAACACAGCAATGCGTACCTATATCAACATAATAAAAACACAGCAATGCGTACCTGTAGCAACATAATAAAAACACAGCAATACGTACCTGTAGCAACATAATAAAAACACAGCAATACGTACCTATATCAACATAATAAAAACACAGCAATGCGTACCTATATCAACATAATAAAAACACAGCAATGCGTACCTGTAGCAACATAATAAAAACACAGCAATACGTACCTATATCAACATAATAAAAACACAGCAATACGTACCTATATCAACATAATAAAAACACAGCAATGCGTACCTATATCAACATAATAAAAACACAGCAATGCGTACCTGTAGCAACATAATAAAAACACAGCAATACGTACCTATATCAACATAATAAAAACACAGCAATGCGTACCTATATCAACATAATAAAAACACAGCAATACGTACCTATATCAACATAATAAAAACACAGCAATACGTACCTGTAGCAACATAATAAAAACACAGCAATACGTACCTATATCAACATAATAAAAACACAGCAATGCGTACCTATATCAACATAATAAAAACACAGCAATGCGTACCTGTAGCAACATAATAAAAACACAGCAATGCGTACCTATATCAACATAATAAAAACACAGCAATGCGTACCTATATCAACATAATAAAAACACAGCAATGCGTACCTATATCAACATAATAAAAACACAGCAATGCGTACCTGTAGCAACATAATAAAAACACAGCAATACGTACCTATATCAACATAATAAAAACACAGCAATACGTACCTATATCAACATAATAAAAACACAGCAATGCGTACCTGTAGCAACATAATAAAAACACAGCAATACGTACCTATATCAACATAATAAAAACACAGCAATGCGTACCTGTAGCAACATAATAAAAACACAGCAATACGTACCTATATCAACATAATAAAAACACAGCAATGCGTACCTATATCAACATAATAAAAACACAGCAATGTGTACCTGTAGCAACATAATAAAAACACAGCAATGCGTACCTATATCAACATAATAAAAACACAGCAATGCGTACCTGTAGCAACATAATAAAAACACAGCAATACGTACCTATATCAACATAATAAAAACACAGCAATACGTACCTATATCAACATAATAAAAACACAGCAATGCGTACCTATATCAACATAATAAAAACACAGCAATGCGTACCTGTAGCAACATAATAAAAACACAGCAATGCGTACCTATATCAACATAATAAAAACACAGCAATGCGTACCTGTAGCAACATAATAAAAACACAGCAATACATACCTATATCAACATAATAAAAACACAGCAATGCGTACCTATATCAACATAATAAAAACGTGCCAGGGTTCACGTATTTAACCTGTGTTTTAGCACCACTCAGTGGACATTTCTCTTTGAAACTGCGGCAAAACGTGCAGTAAGGTACGTAAAACGGTGTCGCACAGAAAGTGCACAGAGGTACGTATTTTTATGAAACCAGGTTGCAATTCTTCTCAGAAGCAATCCAGAAATTTGGCACACTGTCAGGGCAAGTACTGTAAAGAAAAACATTTTATCTATTTGTTTTTCTTTTATTTATTATACAATTATCAAAAAGCAAAAAAAAATAAAAAATGCCTCTAACAGTAGCTTGCTCTATTCTTTTTCTATTCTATTTTATTTTCTTTGTATTTATTATATAATTTAAAAAAAGCAGGGTCTCCATACCTCATATCTCTTGGATTGGTAAATTTTGTGTGTATCAGTCCAATGTGCCACAGCTTCTCTGAACTTCGATTGCCTGAAGATTCCAGGCTTCTGCAAATGTGTCAAAGTCTGCCTGAATTCTTGGGAGAAAAGTGAAGTGCACACTGAAAAGGTCCTCAACCACTGATAAATCAAGCAATCCTTCTGCCTCCAGCAAGTGCTGCATGTCTGAATACTTGTTGGTTACCATGATTCTGACATCACACCAAATGCATTCAATCCTATTAGAAACACAGTAAAAAATTTAAACAAATGATCAAATCAGATCAGTTATTTATTAATAATTGTAAGATATTTTGTTACTTAAAAGTGACATTGAAAAGCTACCTATAGATTTCTAAAGTTACTAAATTTAGGCCTAAATTAAATTGCAGACAACTGTACTTTATATTTGATTATGGACACTTTTACTAGATATGAAACTATGTTGGTCAGTGCCTTCTGAAGAAAACATGAACCTGGCAATCTGTACATTCTCCAGTCCTTGGTCTCCCTTGACCCTGATTTAAAGAAGAAGAAAAAACAAGCTATACATTTCCAGAAAAAAATTCAAATGTTTTTTCTTTACAGTGCTTGCCCTGACAGTGTGCCAAATTTCTGGATTGCTTCTGAGAAGAATTGGTATGATGTCGAGGCCTGGTTGTTATTTGCTGCATTCAAGTACATGACCTGCAAATACAAAGGAAAAAAAAGAATAATGCATCAAAAATAAAATAAGTAAATACTTTGGAATTGAATGTATTACAAAGTTCTTTTCAATAAACAGGAATCAAGTTTCATATACATCATAGTGAATGGACTGATCTTGATAGCAGATGACTACTAACACTGTAAATCAATAGCAAACATGGTGAAACCTGTAATTTATAGGAACACAGACTAAACAAACCTTCATATATTACCATGTTGTATCTATTTACAAGATTAAAGATAAAACACTTTTTGAACTTTACTGTCTTTCCTTTAGCTTTATATATATATATATATATATGCGCTATGTGGGTGGGTGTCTGTGTACATCATTACAGTCTGTTAAAAGTGTTCATATATGTATTAATAGCCATAGACATCCACCTCCAAATGCAATGACCGCATTTATTGTGTTTCGTCTGCTCATTGTCAGGAAGTGACGATTTTGTTCTCTCTGACTCGTTGAATGGAAATGGTGCTTATTCGCAAATGTTTTATGTGATATTCTAATTTTGCGCAAAAGTTAAATTTGCAGCTTTAGGTGGAAACCCGTCTATTGTGACCAGTGTAGTCATTCACAAACAAACATCTCTAGTAACGCTTTGTTTTATTAACCAAATCTCACTATTGACAAGTTGCGTATTAGCATGCATTTTACTAGCATATTGGCTGTTTATTAATACTTACAATGAACATATTAAAGGACAAGTTCACTTCCAGAATAAAAAAAATCCTGTTAATTTAATCAGCCCCATGTCATCCAAGATGTCCATGTCTTTCTTTCTTCAGTCGAACAGAAATTAAGGGTTTTGAGGAAAACATTTTTACATGGAGATTTTTCTCCATGTAGTGGACTTCAATGGTGGCCAACGGGTTAAAGGACCAAACTGCAGTTTCAGTTCAGCTTCACCGGGCTCTACATGATCCCAGCCGAGGAATAAGGGTCTTATCGTCATTATCGTAATTTTTGTTGAAAAGGGCAATTGTCATTTTCTAAAACAAACAAACAAGTATATTTTTTTTAAAACCACAAATGCTCGTCTTGCTCTAGCTCTGTGATGCATGTTCACAACTTCACACATTACATAATCACACTGGACATGCATGACCATATTTTAGATCCCTTAATCCTACTCCATACCTAAACGTAACAACTACCTTACTAACTATTAATAACAGCAAATTATGAGTTTATTGAGGCAAAAGTCATAGTTAGTTATAGTGAGAACTGGTTATAGTGAGAACTAAAGTGTGACCTTTACAATTTATCTACAGTGCCTACTGCTAAATTCCAAAGTATAGTGATAACCCTCATCCACCATAAATTGAGCACTGTAAGCTTGAGATTTTGAGAAATCATGAGAGACCATCTTGCCTGTACAAGAGCAATGTTTTCCCATGGTAGATCAGCAGTTTGGGACAGACAAGACATCCTCCAAAGCAGATGAACTGACAGCTGAATGAATCGTACACAGAGCTTTGCCAGTATCGTAGTCAGGAACAGTTTTGCTTTCTGCCTAAAAAAAAGGAAAAATTCTAAGATATTACAGGAAGTTCTCTGAATAAAGAACATTTGTTCACCAGGCTGGTTGTGTGTGTTTTTTTTTTTAAGCTAGACTCAATGATGTTTCACGTTCTTACCCTTTTTTTTCCCAGGGTGATGGATCGAAAACCAGCATCACGGTGGATTTCGGCGACGGAAACGCTTTCACCTACTCTAACGTGAGCTCTATCGAGGATGGCATTAAACACATCTACAAGAATGTGGGAATCTACCGAGTGTCAGCCACGGCGGAGAACAGTCTGGGCTCGGAAACTGTGCTCCTGTTCCTACACATAACGTGTAAGCCAAGATATGGGAGTGCGAGTAACAATATGCACAATACAGACAGCCATATCGTATTCTACTTTGATATCCTTAATGTATTTTAAAGACCTACTGGGTCTGAGCACTCCGAACTCATTTATGCTTTATTGACCAGAAAAATCTAATTTGGCCTTGGTTGTATTGCACTCCACATTAAGCAGTCTAGATTTCGAGCTTATAGTCTCTAACTGGACCACAAGATTGGAATCATCCCTCTTAGTTATTGCCGACAGACACTTCATTGTATGATGAAGGTCCAGAGGACCTAAAATATCACCCAGGTCTGATGAATTGTACTTAATGTAACTTTTAGGCTATGAATTAATTATTTTTAGTCAATTATAACCATATAGCAAAAACAGTGTAGTCCAAACTATTTCCAAGTAAATGACTCTTTTGAACAATTATTTTAAGAGAATCAAACAGTTTGCTCTTTGTTGTTCATAATACTTCTGAAACTTCATATAACTATTTTATTCTAATTCTCTAGATTCGTTATGGCACAAAACACACAGCATGCTTACATTAGTTGGATTCCCTAATGATTGACTCTTATGAGTCAGTTCTATTTTGTGAATCATAGACATACAGCACAACCTGTATAGTCTGATTACCAAACGAATGTCTCTTATGAGTCAAATCGTTTTAGTAAATAAAAACCATACAGTGTGAATAGTGTAATCAACTGATTTCCAAACAAATGACTCTAATGAACACTCATTGAGTGAATAAGAGCATAGAACTGTTAAGTTGTACTAGCTAATGAGACATACATACATTATGAGTATGACTGTGAGGAATCATTAAAAAGCATCGATTTCAGATGTACTTGCCCCTTAATGTTTTGAAAAAAGAAAAGTATGGTTGGTCATTTCACATGTTGGTCAAATGGCCTATTCCTGTCTATGTGGGTGGTTCTTGGCCAGAATATGGATTAGACTTCGAAAATGAATCGAAATAGCCAATAATCAAAAATTCTGGCTTTACAGATTTTTGAGCGGACAACTCTATCCTATGTAGCAATGATGTTGGAAGACGCTGTTTTAACACATTCTACAGGCAGATGGCCTAAGTTTTGGTAGTTTTTTTTAGTGGTTGTAGCATGTGTTCGTGCTAGAGGAAGCTCATGAAATATCAGCATTTAACAGAGAACTAAGCATTTTTATTCAAATGTTCGCCCTTTTCCTCATGTCCACCTACTCAGTGAACTTGCCACCCCCTGCTACATTCAGGCAGACAGGCATATTGATCAGGGAGATGAAACGCTTCCAATCTGTCAATCCTGTCGTGCCAGGCAAAGCAAATAGGGCCCCTGGAGCATGAGCTGAAATTCACACGCAGATGGCTCTGTGTTCCTATGAGAAGTATTTGTGAATGAATGAATATATGTCATTATACCTATCATTTGGAGGATGTTTAGTTTGTGCCATAACTTTAAGGCTGTTCTTTTTTATATATATAATTTGCTCATATACGTATAATTTTGTGAGAATATATCATATAACTACTGTTCAATTTTTTTTCACTTTTTATTTATTTTTTCATTATTTATTATTTATTTGTATTATTTATGGTGAAGGAATTCTCTTACCTTGGCTGTATGTATTTGATAAAAAATACAGTAAAAACAGTATTGTTATTGTGAAATATTATTACAAATTAAAATAACTTCTTTCTGTTTGAATACATTTTAAAATGTGGTAACACTTTATTTTAGGGTCTCTTAACTAGTTGCTTATTAGCATACATATTACTAGAATATTAGCCATTTATAAGTAGTAATTAAGCACCTATTAATGCCTTATTCTACATCCCTAATCCTATCCAATACCTAAACTTAACATCTACTTTACTAACTATTAATAAGCAGCAAATGAGGAATTTATTGAGGAAAAAGTCGTAGTTAATAGTGAATGTGTTCCCTATTCTGAAGTGTTACCCACAATGTAATTTATTTCTGTAATGATGGCAAATCTGAACATTTAGTGTCACATGACTCTTTATAAATCAATCTCATGTTTATTTTGTACCCAATAAACTGTTAAAAAATGTTAAAAGTAAAAAAAAAAAAAAAAACTTTGATTTTAAATCTTCTGTAAGAGTATGCATGTCTTTACCGTCATTTTTTATAAATTTAATGTAAAAAAAAATCTTGATCCCAAAATTTTGAAAAGTACTGTTTTTGTTACTGTTGTTCTTGTTTTGTTATATATATATTCTTACAAATTGTTCATCTAGTTGTATCACTAAAATGAAACAAACTTTATTGGTTCTCTCATCTGTCTTTAATAGAGCAGGTTTAAATGTGAGGAAGTGAACAAGATTTGAGAACTAGCAAACACTGTTAAACTCATTCGGCTCGACCAACCAACTTTTCTCTTTTCTTTCTCTCTCGGCGCAGGTCAACTGGAGTCTATTCACCTCTCCGCCCCTTTTGTCGCTGTGAAAAATAAAGAAGTCAATCTGACAGTGGTTCTCTCGCCAAGCCAAGTGGGAACGGTCACCTATATCTGGTGGTTTGGGAACAATTCGGAGGTAAAGTCTCCATGTGTGACTCACTAGACACCTGTGCATGACTCAGTCTGTGTCTCTCTGTGTGTGTGTGTGTGTTTGCCTCACTGACTGCCATGTAAATAAAGTTGGCATGTTCACTGCAACTGCGCTGACAGGGCATCCTCTTGAGAGTTTCTCTCAAACTGTATTCACAGCCCGTGATCACGCTGGAGGGGAGTATGGCGTTCACGTTCTCTCGAGAGGGAATCAGCGTTGTCACTGTACAGGTGTCCGCTGGGAATACCATCCTGCAAGACAGGAAAACCATCGCTGTCCACGGTGAGTTTTACACACAAGTAAACAGACTGCTAGGCATTGAAGATAGCTTCATATATGAGCAATAATATTTCTCAAAATATGTTTTATTCTTTGCTCTTTGTATATTTGTGATACATCTTGAAAACATCAACACTTTAACTATTGTACTTAAGCATATATGGTAAAAATGGTCAATGGTATGGTACAAAAAACAAACAAAAACATGAAAGAATAAATAAAACAAAATTGTTAATGTTATTTTTTATATATATATTAATATATTTTGAAAGAAGCCACTTATTCTTACAAAAAAATACAATAAAAACAATATTGTAAAATATTATTATAGTTTAAAATAATTGTTTTCTATTTGAATATTTAGTCAAATGTAATTCTAATATGATGATTTGCTGCTCAAGAAACATTTCTTATTAATAATACTATTAAAACAACTTACTAATTTGCAATGTAATTTAATTTCTGGTGATTTTTAAATTAATTTAAAACAAAAATACCCACCCTCCCTTTTTTTTTCTTCTTCTCTAGAAATGCCAAAACTCAAAATGAAACCATATTCATATTGCATTTTAAGCACTATATCATACAGTAAATACACATTGAAAGCAAATGCTGCAGCATAGGTGCACTGCAGTGCACTAGTCAGAAACTAACAATAATTGTAAGCGCCAAGGACGGATTATGACGCAGAGGTGCCCTGGGCATGGACTGATTAAAGGCCCCCCTCAGTTGAAAACGCGGTCATTTTCAAAGTTCAAATAGCAATGGATTCTATCTACACTAAGTGCAAATAGCTATAGATTATATTTACACTATGTTAAAATAGCAGGATTTTCTGCTATTTATACTAAAAATAGTGGCAAATTATCTGCACTTCAGTATTGTATTACTTTATAAAACAGTATGATATAATAATGTATTGAGTGCAAATTATAATTTTAATTCAGATTATTAAATGGATGCCACCTTATTGATAATAAAGCCCTCCCTACACCTACCCTAACCCTACCCAATACTTTATTTTCAACTTTTTGGTTATTTCTTTAATTTTTATTAAAAATAAATGCCTTTACGATGTGATATGAGATTTGAAAAGGGAGAAATAAAGTTCGGCAAAAGGCCAATTTTCACGTCATAGTTCAGACGGGGGCCGGGCCTCGGGCCTGTTTTAGGTTTCTCCTTATTCTTATATTGTAGACATCCATCAATTAGTGATGAAAAAAAACTGCCTCGCTGGTGGAAACAACACGAGACTGTGCCGCGACTGAGAGCAGCTCGACGGTGTTTAGTGTCCCGCAGCAGCAGCAGGTGCGCAAGTGACTTCAGCGCAGCTGAAGAGTTCTGCGTTCAAATGCACGCAATAGGCAAAAGCTTGCTGCAAAGCCCCAGCAAACATAATAACCATGAATGTGTCCGCGCGAAATATTAAGGGGATATTTTAATTAATATACAAGGTTTTCTGAGTCCGTGTCGCAAGGATGAAGTTGCTGATCCTGACTCGCCGTCTCCTCATTAGACGCGCCTTTAGAGAGAAATGCATCTTTATTGATTATGATTAAGATTATAATAAAAAAAATATATTTTGTTAAGTGATAATTTAAAGCTTTCTATAGATATATTTATCATGTCTGTGAGGCATGTATTCGCTCAGCTTCGGTTCAGTTTTGTGAAGCGCTCCTGTTCAAGACGGCAGAAAGCGCATCATGTTTGTTTTCGTTGTTTTATAAAAGCACGTTTTGTTGATATTGTGAGTGCCCACAAATAAAAGTAGACCCTTTACAGTTCCGAATGATGAATTACTCTTACCTTTATCAGAAAAAAATTATGTCGTAGGCTATTTTAAGTTGTTTCCACTGAAAAAAACGCAAGTGTTTGCGCTGGTGCCTCCATGTCCTGCAGAGCGCACTTTAGCTTCCACTCTCCGTACAAACTGAGATATAGGCTAGCGCACATTATTATTATAGCACAGGTTTAACGTTTAAACATTGTTATATACTTGAACTGTTTTAGTATATCAATAGATTTTATTTTAGGCAAGTCGTGATGATTTGAGAAGGCTAAATTGATCAAACATAGGCTATGATCAGCTCACTGTTTGCCACTGGCCGCTTGGTCGTTACTTTAAAAAACATAAACTAAGTACTTATTACTATATTTAATGAACAAAAATGCTCCAAACGTTTCACTAAATTAACTTAATAAAAAAACGAAACAAAATATAATCATTTTGCCATTACATAGAAAACTGAACTATTAAACTATTTTGGGAGAAGGGGGAAAAAAAAGATGGGCTCAGGTCGGTAATTCTGATAAGCTGTCGGACGTGGGCCGAGCTAGGGCCTGAGCATCTCGGGCCAGGGCCGGGCTAGGGCCTAAATTTGAGGCCCGTGCAGTGCTCTAGTCTCTGCCTGCCAGCCAGCGAAGTTGAGCAAACGCAGATTTTAATTTAGCAGCTGATGATGTGCCGCACTGAATTATCTAATCACATCAGTGTGATCGTTTATTAAATATAAAAAATATTATTCGGCTTTTTTTTTTTTTTTTTTTTGTCTTTTGGATGCTGCATTCAAAATCCACTTGCCTCAAAAATCTGAGGGTGCACGGTTGAAATCGCGTTCTGGGAGTAGGGGCATTTCGGCTGGGCCCCCCTCTGGTCCAGTGCCCTGGGCAGGTGCCCAGTAGGCCCGTGCGTTAATCCGTCCCTGGTAAGAACCTATTATTTTTTTGTAATTACAGAATACTTCAGATCTCATCTTCTTGCCTTTTCATCTAATCTGGATGATCACAACCCTGATGTGGCAGAATGGAGGCTTGATGTTAGTCGAGTCATTAAAACATCTATGGTGCAGGTGAGTTCGAACCATTTACCATTTGACAAAAAACATTCACTTTTCACACAGCTGAAAATCTGCTCATCTGTTCAGTGATATTAAAGAGTTCAATATATAATACTTCACTGCATATACAATGCAATAAAGCATGAAGAGGCATTCATCTCTGTTTGCTTTGCCATCTACATGCATATGGTAGTATAGTGCTAACAAAGTTGAAAAATATATACGTATTAAAGTCTTTCTTTTCCTTGGAGGATGTAACTACAGCTTATTTATTCATATCAATACTCAGGTACACAACAAGATTTCTCTTTTCTCTTGAATTTTCTCTCACCTATGTCTGTCAGTGCTCTTTGCACAAAGTTTAAATGAATGTATGCAAGAATATTCATCATCTGATGTGACATGGCTCTAGGATACAGAATATAAGATGACTCATTTCGATCAAGAACAAAATTATTTTATCAAATAATAATCAAGGTCTTCTAGGAATTTCCTGTATAGATATTAAACACAAAGGATGACAATAAACCACTAATGGATGTGTTTTTCAGAAATGTAATGGCATTTGACATTTCAGGTTTTGAGCATTATTTGACATATGTCAGCATAAAATCTTCAAAAAGAATTCTGTTCCGTAGTCATGACATTAACACAAATCCTTTCAGACAATCTCAATTTAAAGGACTACTTGAGCCAACTTAAGGAAACCAGTCAAGAGCATTTAGATGTTCAGAGTCTATAAATACACACACACACACACGCGCGTGCGCGCACACACACAGACACACACACAGAGCCGTTCAAAAGTTTGGGATCAATACGATTTTTTATTTTTTTTAACAAAGTTTCTTATGCTCATCAAGGCTGTTGCTTTATTTGATCAAAAATACAGGAGGAAAAAAACAGTAATATTGTGAACTATTATTTAAATTAACAAATTCAAATTTTTAAAAAATGCTGTTCTTTTTATTTTTTATTCATAAAAGAATTCTGAAAAAAGTATCACAGGTTCCAAAAATAAATAAATAAAACATGAAGCAGCACAACTGTTTCCAACATTGATTATGAATCAGCATATTAGTATGATTTCTGACACTGAAGCTTGGAGTAATGATGCTGAAAATTCAGCTTTGCTTTACAGGAATAAATTATATTTTAAAGTATATTAAAATAGAAACTGTTATTTTAAATTGCAATAATATTCCAAAGCATTACAGTTTTTTTCCCTGTATTTTTTTTATCAAATAAATAGCCTTGATGAGCATAACTTAAAAAAAATTTTTACTGATCCCAAACTTTTGAACGGTATATATATGATATCCATTCCAGGTATAAAAAGTGTACAAACACAAGTGTAGTCTGGAGCTTTGGTGGGTTTTCACGCTCCACACTTTGCTTGAACAACTGAAGTTGACACACTTGTGAAATTGGCTTCCAGATTCTCCTTCACTGATGGAAGGAAAACGCCACCGTGACAGAACAAGCTTTGCGAATATTCAAACATATGGCATGGCAGACCGAAATAATCATCAGTGTTCTCCTGCACTTCCCCTGTGGCATTTTCAAGAGGCCGTTATAACTGAACATGGGGACTTTCTTTATGGATGTTTATGGAATATGACACTTGAGAATAATGGTTCTCATGTGAGCCATATGCGTGTTCTGCTCTAGTTGGTTAGTGGTAATGTGTGTAATGAGTTTTGCGCTGGGCATATGGACAGGAACGAGGTGGACGTTGTGACCTTGTAACACGAACCAAGGAGAATTTTATGTATTTATATTCTGAAAAACATCAAAATTCTGTCTTTATTTACTCACCCTCATTTCATTCCAAACCCTGCCATTTTGTCGTCTGTGGAACACAAAAGGGGAAATACAGAAGAATCCATTTGTTGCAAGAGTGGGAACCAATGATGTGTGACATGATGTCAAATCTGGTTCAACCAATCTAGAAGACATGAGGGAGTAAATGAAGTTGAAATGTTAATTTTTGAACTGAATTTTGAACCTTTAAATTGCATTGCAGTAATGGACTGTGTAATCATGTGTATTCTTGAGCCAGAAAGCAATTCATGTTATAGAATTATCTTAATTTTTATATATAATTTATTTTGCATATTTATTTCTGAGCCAAAGTTTTTTTAGAAGTCCCTTTATTTGATCAAAAATACAGTACAAACAGCAATATTGTCAAGTGTTATTAGAATTTTAAAAAGTCTTCCATTTTAATAATATTTATGTGATGCAGAGCTGAATCATTACTCATTACTCCAGTCTTCAGTGTCACAAGATCCTTCACAAATCATTCTAATATGCTGATTTGAAACATTCCTTATAATGATTAATGTCAAAAATGGTTGTGCTGCTTAAGAATTTTGTCAAAACTGTTTTTTTTTTTTTCAGGATTCTTTGATGAATAGAAAGTCCAAAAGAACAGAATTTATTTGAAAAACATTATAAATCATTACTGTCACTTTTGATCAATTTAATGCATCCTTGATGAATAAAGTTATTAATATGTATATAATAATAATAATAATAATAATAACATTATTGAAGTATTAATAACTGTATAATAATAATAATAAATGATTAAAACATAATTGGGGATAAAAAAGTAAATCTCAAAAGAATATTAGAATTAAAGGCATTGTCTTTTTTCGCCCTTGATTCTTGTATTCCTATAATCGTGTTTATTGGACGTTTGTATCTCTAAGAGTCTGTTTACTGGTCTTCAGCCGACAGGAGTGAATCCAGAGCAGCTGTTGGTCACTGTGTTGCCTGGACTGCCAACAGTGGCCGAGTTCTTCCTGTTACCAGACAAACAGCTGACAGAGGGGAAACCAGACAAAACAGCCACCCATTTAGACCAGGTACATTATGCATGATTTTCAATCTCAGTTGTGAAACACTCATCAATAATTAATGTTTTGCTACACCTTTGTCTCATATTCAGAAGAAAAGGCTCAGATATTCACATACTATTTTCAGTCCTTCTTTCAAATACAAAAGGATGTGGGCAAAAGGAGCATCTTGACAAGAGTTTCTTATGGTCTCCAGCAGATGTCAATGTTGGCCTATTTAACTCTTGACAAAAGCCTGTTTTTATTAGTCCACGGTGATTGTTCTTGATCAGAAAGTCTCTAATTTTCTCCTGAAATTAAATATTAGGTTATGAGACAAGCACATAAATACACGTTCATAAGCAACTTCAGAAAGCAATAGAAAAAGTGTCTTTCTGATTAGATGTCAAAGCTTAATGAAAGCGTTCACATTTCTCATAACTCACTTGTGAGGTCATGGGTAATTCTGGCCATAGCGCAGTATATTTTGTCATAATAGAGAATAGCCATTATCGAATATGAGAAGATGGCTCATATCCTCCAATATTAACATGCAGAGTCATCTATATTTTTGAGGCAGTGCTTTCTTACCATACAGACTAACTATAGAGGAGGTCATTAGTAATCCATCCACTAGATCGCTTATGGGCCAGAGATATTATATCACAGATGATAAGGGGATATCTGCACTTTGTGGATGTCCATGCATGGGTGCCTAAGCAGCACCTTTTTGCCTCCACCCCCCCTCCCCCTCCCCCCCTTGCGCAAACCTACCTTGAATCTGCAATGGACCTTTTACTGCAGATCCTCATAAATCTCTATTCAAGGGTGGCGTGTTCAAAGTATAATGTGTAGATAGCCTTATTAAAAAAGTATAATAGACTGACTGACCCTGGTACAATTCATAAAGAAAGTAATTATTCATGGAATGGTCTAATTATAAAAGGGTGAGAAATAAGGAGAGAGAGAGAGAGAGAGAGAGAGAGAGAGAGATAGAGAGATAGAGAGAGACAGAAGGTGAGAGCGACACAGAAATAAAGGAGTGCAGAAATAAGTCAGGAGTCATTTAGTAAATGAAACAGATTTAATGAAGCTTGGGTAGAAAGAGCAAAAAAAGGGATTATTTGAACAGGAAATAGTTTTATGTGAGGTTTAGCACTATCATCGCTGAACTCAGATCTCATGCCCAAGATGAAGCTTAAGAGTTGTTTATGAAAAAATAAATACTTAAATGCTTGTTTAAAAAAAAAAAAAATCTATTTATCTATCTAGATTAAAGTAGATTAAAGAAATGATCATATAAGATTAAAGTCATTCAATTTCAAGAAAAATGTCCAAATAAAATATTCAGCTTGAACTCGTTAAATTTTGAGGATAAAGTTATGTTTTGAGACAAAACTCGTTAAATTTAAAAAAAAAATGTCGAGATAAAATGTTGAGAATAAAGTCATTAAATTACGAGAAAAATGTAGTTCAAGAAGAAAAAAACAAACAGCAACAGCAACTCTTTAATAATGCACCGTTTCAGAAAGTGCACTCTTCAACACGACTCGTTTTTTTTTTTTTTTCAATCAATTGATCTTTGGGGAAAAAAACAATAACAACAAAAAGACTCTTTAATGTTAAAATTAAAGTGCACTTTTCAAAATATTTTTTCACCCCCTTTTTTTTGGCAAAGATATTTAAATATTGTCAGTCTTCTTACAATGATTGTATGAAAAACAATTAATTATTGAAAATATATTTATATAAATTTAGGCATAAAATTAAGTTGAGAAGCACATTGTACTTTATGACTTTAAGCACAAATCGTATCATGTCAAATTAAACTGTCAATCTTTTACCATAAACCATGTCACCTTTCTGAAGACATAATTATACCCTGACCCATATCAAATTATATTAATTTAAGATGAAATGTAGCAGTGCCATTTATTAATACTTAAACACACTCCTTGACAGAAAAAAGTACTTTAAAAATGATCAAACTGGAAGCACCTGTTTCAGAATTACCCTTAATAAAATCTGTCATAATCGAGCACAAAAACAAAACAAAGCTTTATTTTGGGAGTGAAAATAACTGCTTTCAAGATTTATGCATAAAAGCACCTGACAGTCAAGGGCTGTGTGTGTTTGAGGGAGAGGAGAGAGATGTTAGGCCTAAATGAAATCCCTCATGTCATATATCTATATTTGTGTGTGAAGTTGATTTATGCTGAAACGTCCTCTCAGTGTGGTACAGGCTCACGTACGACAAACAACATCACGAGCCCATGCTTTGCATCAGGACTCAGAACCAGGGAAATCAAATACCTACGGGACGCGAATGTCTGCTTATGTAATTTAATAACTGATTTGGATGTATTATATACAAGGCAGTGTTTTCTCATCCAGTGTGGTATGAATATGTGATTTTGCTTTCAGCTCTCAGAACTGGTTCTCAGCACTCTGAATCAGAATCTGGTTCAGTTCACACTCAGACCAGGAGTCCAGATCACAGTATACGCTGCACATTTATCAGCAGGTAATGAACTAGAATCAAACACTGTTAGATATGAACAGATGGTTTATAATGACACAATTATCATTTTTGGATGAACAGTTCCCATATGACATTGATTGTATAGTAACCTGTTTTCTGTGAAGATTGAGTGACTTTAATTTTAGAGATTGTGTCTGTTTATTAAAAGGAGAGCTGGAATGGTGCCAGACTGTGCACTGACAACAATTGCCTGTCTTATTTTCCCCTGCGTCTAGCGCCTCTAGTGGACACAAGTGAGAATCACAGCGGCTCAGCTATGCTCATGCTCCTCTCTGTGGTGGTGGTGGGTTTAGCCGTGTTCCTCATCTATAAATTCAAAAGGTATCGTCATCCATTTTTAAAACTTCAACCTGGATCATAATCAATTATCAGTTCAAAATATGGTTAGCTTTTTAAATTGGTTAAATGTCTAGTGGCAAGAATCTGGGAAAGCCCTGAAAGTTATTTATGAAGTAGTCAAGACTCTGTACTGTTACTATCAAAAAGCTACCTGACCACATTGGAGAATATTATTATTTTAATAAGGATTAATGTATATATTTTTTAAAGGCATAGTTCACCAAAAAATAAAAAATGACCCTCATGTCATTCAGAACCAGTATTCCTTTGTGTGTGTTCACCAAGTTTGCATTTGTTGATGAATAGAATGTTAAAAAGAACAGAACTTATTTGAAAAATAGATATTTTGTAACAAATTTAATTACAGTCTCTTTTGATCTGAATTTAATTTTGATGAATAATAATAATAATAATAATAATAAATCCTACTCATCCTAAACTTTTGCAAGATTAAGTTAGTGAAACGTGTAACTTGTAATGATTATTTCCTAACAATCGAAAAGATAACTTGTAAAAGTTTAGGAGACTTATTATGGTTGCTTAACACTTGACAATATTGATTTTTATTGATTTTTTTTCTCCCATCACCCTGCTTCCCTCTGGCTGATTCCCCCAAGCATGTCTCACAGCATCAAGCTTTATTTGCCCATGTCTCATTGTAAATCTTTCCTCAAGGAAGATCCCAGGCCTCCACGTCTATGCAGCGATGCAGGATGAAAAAGAGCAAGAAATGATCCAGAGTCCAGTTTCTCCCACTGACAGCACACCCAGCTGCAGCTCTCAGAGAGAACTGCTCACATCACTGGAGCCTCTGGACACAGAGCCCAACACCCAGACCATCGGTGAGTTCAACACTGAAGCGCTTCTTCTGCTGAACTCATAGCTGTGATTCTTGGGAACAGCAGACACACTTTACCTGTCACTCGTCTCAGTCGTGGCATGTTAGTCCACTTCCAGTAAATGGCTTCAGCAGTGTTTGTTGGTAAAGAGGGTCTTGTTGATTGCAGGGAAAAGCACTGGTTGCTCGACTTCTTGTCCCCTGATGGTGCCTGTAATAAATCAACAGAACAGCAAATGTCATGATGTATTTCAGCTTTCTAGGCTGGGAATCACTGATATTCTCATATGAGGTTGTTTGACATTTGGAAAGAAGACAATATATTGATTAAAAAAAAGAATTGTAAGAACGAATGTGCCTCTCTAGACTGACAGAAATGAGTGTTTCTCAGAAATAGCCTAGTAAAAAAAAAATCTATATATACGATATAATTTAGCATTTATTTTTTGAAAAAGTATAGATAAATTCTATAATATATTATATATACAATTTTATTTTACACATTACATGGTGATATAAAATTACATAGTGATAAAAAATAGAACAGTATAGAAATAAAAAAGAAATTAAGAAATAAAACGGTAATAATATTATTATTATACTATTAATATATAAAACACATTTTAAAAATATTAAAATGAATTTAATAATAATAATTCAAAAATAATATATAATGGTACTTAAAATAAAATTCAATATATTATACATAAATATATATATATATATATATATATATATATATATATATATATATTGTCATTATTATTATAGTATAGTATAGTATATTTTTCTTAAATTTTGGAACATAATAAATAATGATTTATTTTTCATTTTCATTTTGTCTCTTTGTATTTCCCAGAATGCATCAATCCTTATCCATGTGTCAAATTCTCAAAAAAAAAAAAAATAATAATAATAATAATTAAATGGTGATATAAATAAAACAGTAAAAATATTAATATATTATACTTATTTAAATATAACAATTTAATAATTATTATTATAAAATTATTATTATTATTATATTTTGGATGCAATTAATCATGATGAATCATTTTACAGCACTAAATTATTAATGCAATTTTAAAACTGTGCAGTTGAGTTCTGGAACAGAATAAGTAGTGTTTTATATTTCTTTGTCATTTTGTCTCTTCACATTTCCCAGAATGCATTAATCCTCATCCACGTGTCAAATTCTCATCAGATCGTCCTACATACATCGACGTTTGAACTCTAGCCTCCGCCATGTCAAGGACTTTGGTCATGCGGACACAAAGGTTTCAAGCTTTATTCAGTACTTGTGCATGTTGGACATTAACTTTACTGTGCTCTGTGAATACTAGAACAAACTTTGTACAGCTTTTTTTATACATCTGTGTATTCAATAAAACATTTTTGATGCTGTTAATTTCTAAAGATGCCAGTGTGTACAAAGTCTGAGGGAAAAGCCAGCATGAAGGGTGGAAAAAGACAATTATTGTTGGTTACCTGTCTGTTTATTTGTATCGCTAACAGTGGCAGTACACTATTCATGTGAGTAAAACATGGATTTTGGAAGTGTTTTAATAATAAAATGTAAAGTTATTAATGATTATTGTAAAATGAAACGCATTTTCTGGGTTTCATTTTGTATATCGAGCACATCTGTACTTTACATGTAACAGAAATTACCACTCATTTGATGGGTTTCATGCCTTTTATTCATGAAACAGGGTTAATGTTGAAGCTTGTTTATCTTGTTTTGCTTCTCTGCAATATCAAAGTATTTTTTTTCTTAGTAAAATAAATTATTTGTGTTTCTATGTAGAAATAACTGACTGTTGGTTTACCGAGGCATATCAATCAGTGTCAAGATATGCTATGTAAACTGACTTAATGTTCTTGAGACATTATGGCCAAGCAGAAGATGATAATCATATACTGTGTCTAGTGTTTCATAAACAATTTTGTATGGAATAATTTATATGCACTCACAGAGCGTTACATGATTTATGCTTTCATTTTGCTTGTTTATTTCTCATTTTTGTGCATTTAAATTCAGTCATGACATACCAAAAGTGAACTGTACAGGCTGACAAATATGAATGTATGAATGTGTAAGTATATATTTAAATATTATTATTTATTTTATTTTTTTTAACTTTCCCTCTTTACATATAAGCGGTATAAAATCACAGGGAACGTGATCATTTGATGAATTGACTAATACTAAAGAATCAGAAATCAAAATAATGTTTGTCACATATGGGAGGCAGCATACAGACCTTCATCCACTAGCATATAGCCACTATTCAATAACTATAATATTAGAAATATAATATTTTATATAGAATATTAATATGATGGATTCAGCTACTCAAAAATTGCCAACACGTCACAAAACACATTGTTGGCACAAACCATGTTTATATGAACCTGCACTTCATGTCAACATTTTATTTTTAAATTAAATTTAAAGTTTTATTTTATCTTATTTTTAAATTACATTTTTATTTCATTTTTCTTTTGTTTTTTTTATTATTGTTTTTAATTAAATTAATTTTCTAATTAAATGTTATTACATTTTATTTGATTATTTTTAAATTACACTTTAATTTATTTTAATTTAATTTTATTTATGCTTAAATCAATTTTTATTTCATTTTTAAATTTTATTTAACATTAATTTTATTTTTAAATTACAATTTGTGCCAAAATAGTTTGCATGGACGTATGTCAACAACAAAATTAATTAGACACAATTATATGGTTAGTACAATAACAATACAATAGTGACCTTTTTTTTTTTTTTTGCATGTCCTCCTGTTTATTATAAATGTGCTGTTACACACATAGAGATCATGCTCCTCGTCATCTTTATGTCACACCATTTTTCTTATATCTATGGACTATGTTCTTCCCAATTCTGCTCAGTCATTCATTGCGTTTTCATTTTCTTATCAAGGTTATATTATAGCTATTCTCATACACCAATGAATGTAAATGGAGGTAATCTTTATTACAGAATTGCCAGGATATTGAAAACAGCATGTCTAAAAGGGAAATTTTAATGGCTAATTTTATTTCAATTGTCCTTGTCCGTCACCTTTTGTACACTAAGTATAAATATCATGTCACAGCAGTAGAGGATGTTCATGCTGAGACAATTCACTATGGACTTGACACAATCACAGTACAGATTATATTTTCATAATATCACGCGCTGTGGTCTGACACTGTCTTATGCATATGAGATGATGGATGACTCTCAAGTTATGAGTTGAAAGTGTCGATAAAATGAGTGCAGGCCATTGTGGGTAAGGGAGGGGCAATTTAAAGGAACAATAGCAATATAATTAAATCGTTTCTGCTGAAAGGTTGTGAAAAAAAGGGTATATTATAGAATCAGTGTTTGAAGATCCAGATCTAAAAATGACATTACTTCAAACCTGGTGGCTGAAGATAAACAGAATTTAATTATTAAGTTGAGTTGTACATTCAGATTGAAGACAGTGCTTTTGTTAAACCACTGGCTACAAAACAAGACACTTTATGAGCTTTGAATGGACAAACTGTGGCAGCCAGGAAATCAAAATCCAGCGCTGCCACTTCTCTCTTAAGAGTAAGGAAGATTATTTTTGTAGAAGACAAGAGTTTTATTACTGTAAAGATTTTTAATATATATATATATATATATATATATATATATATATATATATATATATATATACATATATATATATATATACATTTTAGGTGTGTAATGTTTCGTTTCTTTATTTTTTATCTTTCTTTGACCTCAACTCTGTGCTCTGTGGAATTGTTTCTGTTTGGTGCAATCGTATTTATTAAATGAAATCAGTCCCTGTTATTGTGTTTTGATTTTCTTACAGTATTTGTAAAAACATAATGTAATTTGCTGAAGTAACCTTTAAATCATAGATAAAAAATAAAGTATCAATCAAAATGGTGTATGTTTTTATTTCATTTATAGGGTTTAATAATGTGAATTCAATATACATTATATTTTTCTTAATGATTATGACACTAACTACTATAATAGAACAACTATTATAATGATCCATATATATACTGTGTGTGTGTGTGTGTGTGCATGTTTATGTGGTTTATGAGGACACAAATTTGTATAATGACATGGGTATGACAGAGGTATTACAATATGAAGGTGGTTTATGAGGACACTGCCTATGTCTCCGTAATTCAAAAGGCTTAAAAAACATACTAAATTGTGTTTTTTTTGAAAATCTAAAAATGCAACAAAGTCTCCTGTGAGGGCTAAGTTTAGGTGTAGGGTTGGTGTAGGGCAATAGCACACACAGTTTGTTCAGCATAAAAACCATTACGCCTATGGAGAGTCCCCATAAACCACAAAAACCAACATGTGTGTGTGTGTGTGTGTGTGTGTGTGTGTGTGTGTGTGTGTGTGTGTGTGTGAGAGTGAGTGAGTGAGTGAGTGAGTGAGTGTGTGTGCGTGTGTGTGTGTGTGTGTGAGTATATATATATTATTTTTTTAAAATTTGGGGTCTGTAATTATTATTATCATCATTATTATTATTATTATTATTTTAATTATTCCTCTCACAAAAATATTATAAAATCACCAAAGCTGTGAAAAAAAATATATTTTAAAATAATTGGTTTCTATATTCTATATATTTTTACAATAAAGTGTCATTTATTCCTGTGATGCAAAGATGAATTTTCAGCATTCATAATTAATTTTGAAAACAGTTCATTTCTCCTTAATATTTTTGTGTAAACCTAGTTACAGCATGAAAATAAATGACATGTAAGCAATAAGGTACTCAAAGCCGTGTAATCGTGAATAAATCACTGCTGAAGGGGTTGCAGGCACGACACATGATACAGCACGGCTTCGAGTACCTTATTGCTTTTATAAAACGGTTACCACACAATACAAAAATATTAAAACCAAAAATGTATGTATTGAAATATTACTTTTTTGAAGCAAGTTCGTTAAATGCTGTCCTTCTGCCAAAAACATAGTTCCTGACAGCAACAGTATATGGCAAGAGAATGTTCCGAACATGCCTCATCTAATGGAGCTTAAATAAAAACAGAGAATATGAGCTCTTATCATCCGCTGTGTCATTTATTTTTTTAATACCATATATGATATTTTCTCACACACATGCATCTGCTTATCTCTCAGCATGAGAAAATGTATGTTTTCCGTCTTTTAGTTTTAAAACAGACCGATTCACGGCACAGCGCAAGTTTACAAATTGCAACAGAACCATTTGGTGAAATGGTCATAGCAGTGCTGTGTCCAATCATAATCGAGGAATGGAACTAACTATTTTATAAATATATTTATTCCATGGTCTGTCTGAATACTGGATTCTGACTGGCTGGCAGGAATGGAGTATAACCTAATGCACAGGTAGTTCCAAGTCAGTTTAATCACCGTTCCATATTAATGCGCTGCTTTAATTGATGCACACTAACCACATCACTCGCTCGCACACACACACACACACACACAGAGAGAGAGAGAGATCGTAGATTGCGCTGCACACACACTGAAAAACTTCTTGTCAACACTTCCCCGCGATTTTTATTAATAAAATAAAAGATAGATACTAGATCGCACCATTCTCCAGCAATGTGGTGATAAAATCCCTGTTTTTGAAGTAGCCTAGTTGTTTGTAGAGAGAGGTAGGTAGGCAAGCAGATACACACAACTGGTGAACCTCCCCAGGAGTGGCCGGCCTACCAAAATTACTCCAAGAGCACAACGACGACTTATCCAGGAGGTCATAAAAGAACCCAGAACAACATCTAAAGAACTGTAGGCCTCACTTGCCTCAATTAAGGTCAGTGTTCATGATTCAACAATAAGAAAGAGACTGGGCAAAAACGGCATCCATGGGAGAGTTCCAAGGCAAAAGCCATTGCTGACCAAAAAGAGCACAAAGTCTCCTCTCACATTTGCCAAAAAATATTTTGATTATACCCAAGACTTTTGGGCAAATATTCTGTGGACTGATGAGACAAAAGCTGAACTTTTTGGAAGGTGCATGTCCCGTTACATCTGGCATAAAACCAACACAGAATTTCAGAAAAAAAACATCATACCAACAGTAAAATATGGTGGTGGTAGTGTGATGATCTGGGGCTGCTTTGCAGCTTCAGGACCTGGACGACATGCCATAATTGATGGAACCATGAATTCTGCACTCTATCAGAAAATCCTGAAGGAGAATGTCTGGCTGTCAGTTTGCGACCTTAACCTCTAGCGCACGTGGGTTATGCAGCAGGACAATGATCCCCAATTACACCAGCAAATCCACCTCTGAATGGCTCAAGAATAATACAATTAAGGTTTTGGAGTGGCCAAGTCAAAGTCCGGACTTAAATCTGATTGAGATGCAGTGGCATGACCTTAAACAGTCCATTCACGCTCGAAAACCCTCCAATGTGGCTGAACTAAAACAATTCTGCAAAGAAGAGTGGGACAAAATTCCTCCACAGCGATGTGAAAGACTCCAGATTGCCAGTTATCGCAAACGCTTGATTGCAGTTGTTGCTGCAAAGGGTGGCACAACCAGTTATTAGATTTAGGGGGCAATTACTTTTTCATATAGGGCCAGGCAGGTTTGGATAAATTTTTTCCCTTAACAAATTAAATCATTATTTCAAAACTGCATTTTGTATTGACTCGGGTTATCTTTGTGTAATATTAAAATTAGTTTGATGATCTGAATCATTCAAGTGTGACAAATATGCAAAAAATTACAGGAAGGCAAAAACGTTTTCCACATCACTATATATATATATATATATATATATATATATATATATGTCTCTTAACAAATATATGCAAGTATATGAAATACGTAGTGTTCTAGTGAAACAGAAGCCCACAACATGCTAGTCATAAAATTATTTCTGGCCACTTCCGGGGAAGAAAGAATGTGAGAAAGGAGGAGAAATGAGCAGTCATTAGCGATGAATGGCTTCGCGACAGCGCAGCTAGAGAGACAGAGTGAGGGAGTTAACTGGAAGGCACATGAGACTGCAGATTAAGGAGCAATCAATGCTGCTAGGGGCCCCAGCTCTGCTGACATCTCAAGGTAACTTTCAATGGCGCCCAGGGAACTGTAAGTATGAGTGTGTTTGTACGTGTGCCTGTTATGAAATTGGCGTCAAGGGCACAGCTAATTCAAGCCTAATGAAACATTTTGATTTTCTCCATAAAAAAATCATGCCCTCATGATAAAGTTTTAGGCGACCAGCGTACCTCTTGTGTACAAATGAAAGTTCATCAGAGGCCTGTCTCCACCAGGATAATAACCAGCTCAGTCTGCTCCCTGTGGGTTTGTACTGTAGTTACTCCAAGGACATTATACTCAATCTTGCTCTGGTGACACGTGTGCCTACGGCGAACAGTGTCCACCGCTGGCATCTCGGCTAGCAGCTAGCAGACTCACCACATTTAATTACCTTTGGAAAGGAAGACCAGCGGGAGAGAGAGAGAAACACACACACACAAACCAAAGGGGAAACTGCATTAGTAATTCATTTCATTCTCCTGTTAAAATCCAAACAATGTAATACATATGAAAGGAGCTCTTTTCTTTGATAGCAGGCAAAGTAGGGTAACAGTAGAGCATCAATCACGTGATGAATGCAAAATCAGATGTTTCGCGTCATATCTCCTGCCAGGACATTGTACTGCTTGGTTTGAATGGTTTCACAGGATAGTATGGCTGTGCCTCTCAATACAATACATAATTCTATCAAGCTGGGTTTCCCAATATCGTTGCAAATCATGCTTTTAATATTATTGGTAAGACCAAAGGTGCTAAACTAAAGTCAAAAAGTTCAATATCACCAGAGGGTTTTTCTCTCACCTACAGATAAATGCTGCAAAACATGAATATTATGTTATTTTGTCGAGGGAAAGAAAGTTATTAAACATTACCGAATGAACAATACCAACCTTAATGTACAAAAGTATAGTATTGTTAATATATATTTTACTAATTTACTTGTTATATATATCCAGGTTGTTAATGCAAGTAACAAAAATTTTAGTTTGTCTGTGTGTGTGTGTGTGTGTGTGTGTGTGTGTGTGTGTGTGTGTGTGTGTGTGTGTGAGAGTGTGTGTGAGAGAGAGAGAGAGAGAGAGAGAGAGAGAGAGAGATTGAGTGAGTGAGTGAGTGAGTGAGTGAAAGAGATTGAGAGAGAGAGAGAGAGAGAGAGAGAGAGAGAGAGAGAGAGAAAGCATGATATCAAGCTTCACTACTTATCCAGCCTTTCACTTCATTAACTTCTCATCTCTCCCTGGTCACAGATTGTATTCTCTAGAGGTTAACACAGGCCAGCAAATAGAAAGTCACTCTCTTCTACAGACTGATTTGCATGGTCTGTTGGTAATTGGCATTCAGAAAAGCTGTTTTTGATTAGGAGGTTCAGGGGTGCGCTTTTACTTCTGGAGACTCTATCACAATGTCCTTGTTCTTACCACCACTGGAAAGATGACGGTGATCTTTTGACAGTGATTTCATGACCATATTCCCTTCATCAATGATTAATCTTTGTTACTTATGCAGAAGATCAGAAGAAGTAGTATATTTTAATGAGAACAGAACAGCTGAACTACATGCAGAGGTCTTAAAGGCGGCAGAAGGAAAACAAAAACGGACTGGTAACCAACCCTTGTGGGACACTCTCCCATAAAAGGAATTATATACTGTATATCAAATGAATGGAAGCTGAAACCCTGCATTTGGCCTGATTGATTTCCATGCTCAGTGGAACTGCAAAATAAGCAACCTCCAAATGATGCATATATAAACGACTGATTACTTGTTAATCTGCTTGTGCAGTTGTTCAGAGCCAAAGAACTGAATCATTTCTATGCAACCTGTAAAATGTTTTCATGTATTGATCAAACTAGTTCTTTGTTTTTGCACACTGAAACACCCACCGTGGCAGAAAAGGTCATTAAAACCACGCTCCACTGAAGTGTAATCAGCATACACTTCGCTGACATCATGATTGCAGTAATTAACTTTATCCATTAATTATTTTGCCTATTTTATCAGTAGCATACTTGAAGAGTAGAATGAACATTAAAAATGTAGAATGAACATTAAACCATGGAGGAACACCATTTTTTGTTTTCACAAAAATTATTTTTTTAGAAAGCAAAAGTGGTTTATTTTGATTACATGCTGACTTTAATTGCTTTTTTTTACTTGCACAAACTCATGCATTGTTTATAGACAATTAGCCTATAGTGCTAAACAAATGGTTGGCTTCATGTTTACAGCATATAGGCTACCATTACTAAACCCCAGAACTACACCTTAGTAAAATATGCAATTTAGAGTTGATTCCAATGGCTGCCCCAGGATTTATATATTAATATTTCTTAGAAAGAAATAATTTTAATGAATAACACCTCTATCAACACCATTACGAGTCACAATGTAAGAATAGCACTCTTAATGCAATTAAAAAGTAATAAACCCTGTGACTCTGTCATCCTCATTAAAATGTTTATTTTGCCAAGTAACATTTTTGAGGTATAAAATATCAGTTCACAAAGTATATAAATGAATATATGCCTTACAATGACTTAGCTCTAATCAAAGCCATTAATCACAGCGGTGTGAATGCAAACACTCGTACCAGATTCTTTTATTCATTTTGCTCAGTGGGGACATTGGAGGATGATTTATTTCATAATAGCATCATGAAACTATAATTCGTATTTATCTAAAATATCAAGGGATGGATTATACAGAGAAGCTGCATAATGCATTACTTTTAAAACCGCTGTGATTGCATCACATGCATAAATATGATGTATGAGAGTTTGCTAAAAACTTACCTTAACTTTCTCCCCAGTGCATCAATTGCAGTACCACATGCTCTCCACAGGGGGAGATGTGGGAGCACCAGCAAGATGTTCAGCTTTCACACACATGACCATTCTACAGAAGAAGAAAAAAAAAAAAGTGGTAAAAGATGGGCAGTGATTTTGGCTGTGTCCAAATTCAGGGTCTGCATCCTTCGGAGTACTCATTTGAAGGATGTTACGTCACAGCGCCGCGACGAAGGCTGTCCAAATTCGTAGGATCCTTCAAATGCGGCCCACAAATACGTCCTCCTTTTCCCCGAATTGGAAGGATGGGTGTGGTGGATCCTTTCCCGTCCTACCTATCCCATAATTCTTTTCGGCAGAGCGTAATGGCGGACGAAGCGAGCGGTAGCGGAGTGGGAGAGGAGTTTCTCTGACAAAACAAGCTAAAGTTTATGCTTCGGCTCAATGAATTTGTAGGAGAAATTAGTAGAATACTTAAAAACAAATAAAAATAGGCTATAATGGCATACCTGGATGTGACTGTCTTGTAGTCTGATATAAAAAAACTCTCCGACAACGAGCAAAGAAAGTATTTAATTTATTTAATTGCTTTATTTCTTCCAAAATAATTAAAATGAGGAGAATAACTCTTTGTTTGTCCATTTTCCCGCTTCTTGCTTGGCGCTGTCACGGTTGCTAGGCGACAGGATATGAGCAATGGGTAAGGGAGGGAACTGAAAGAAGGGTAGGCTGTCCAAATTCACAAACACCGACTTCCGGGTTTTGCGGACGTCGGAGGATCCCTCCTCCTTCAACCGGGTAGGAAGGATCCTAAGGAGGATGCAGACCCTGAATTTGGACACAGCCATTGTCTCCCTTCAGCATGTCTTACAGATAAAATACGTCTCCCTTTGTTTAAATAGCAATTACTGTCAAATCATACATCAATTTCTTAGCTTAACCAGCCGAAAATATACATGAGGATGGAAATACCCATAAGGCCAAGTGACAAGAGACATCATATGCAGGCTAGCCGCCAACAGCTCTTAAGGTGACACTGTAATCATAACCTATAGGTGAAGTGACAAAAAATGTAGAAGTACTTCTCCTTCCGCAATCTGAAGAACAGTTTGAGAAGTTTTGTTCCTCTAACTCCTCATTCTGCCAGAGCGAGGGAAATACAATGCTGTCCTAGTCTTTAATTGGCAGAATGGTGCCATTTCTGACATCTACTTTAAAGAAGTTAACTGAGCAATTTTTTTTCTATCTTAAAATACTTCCTCCTGCTCAAACTTTCACATGCACAAACAAATGTATAAGTTGCTCAGAAATTGATTTCACCAAAAAAAGAGTGTTTGTAGTTGTGCTAATAAAACCTTTCTCTGTTTGTTTAAGCATGCCAAACAACAGACACAGCAACAAACTGTTCAATGGAAGGTAGGGAAAGTGTTCGGGAAGCCTGTTCGCAAACAGATTTTTTTCCTAATTTGTTTGGTTATGCAAGTAAACAATGGAAATAACGAAGGTTGTTCAGGTAGGCTAGGTAGGAATTTTTATAGTACATGGAACTTTGATGTACACTATAGTTCAAAATTTGGGGTTCAGTTTGATTTCATACTTTCATTAAGTTCTAAACTACAAAAGACATCTATTTCAAATCAAGGCTGTTTTTTAACGCTCGATTCATTAAAAGAATCTGGAAGAAAAGTTTTCCACAAAAAGGTTAATGTTTTCATTTGACACTGGAGTAATGGCTGGTGAAAGTTCAACTTTGCCATCACAGGAATACATTTCTGATTAAATAAAACATATTTAAATAGAGAAGAGTTATTTTTAGTTGTAATAATACAATTCATCATACAAATAATACAGTTTACTGATTATTTTACTGTATTTTTAATCAAATAAATGCAGCTTTGGTGAACAAAATGTTTCAAATAAACAAATTCTCAAACTTTCAAAGAAAGTATATTTAATCAAAAATAATTACAAAAGATAAGTACAAACGAATACATACAATACAGTAAATAAAAAAAAATAGTTATATGTATAATGTCCAACTTTAACATAATTATCTTTCTTCTAGTGTTTTATTGCACAATAAAAAAAAAGAATTGTTGCAATACAGGTTTATTAATCCTCAAGAACCAACTGACATTGGGGCTACAAAGTCAATTGCCCCTCTGGGATTTAAAGCATTGCAATTATAGTCATACTCATAGCCATATTCATGTCATTACCTGTGTCCGAGAACACCTCCTTCACGGTAGTTATTACAAACCTCCAAAACTACTCAGTGAAGACCTGATGCAAAGTTCAAGCCAAGAATATGAGGAAAAATGAGTAGCAAACACATTTTCACAGGAAGCAGACTGAGATCTAACTTAAAAAGGAAAGATGACAGTGAATATGCCCAGGGTGTCTTCCAAAACAGATCACACGTAAGAAGAGATAGAAATTAAGATTACTTAGACACTCTGTAACTCTAAAAGAGTAAAAGTCTTACAAGAAACAGACAGAATCTAAAGAAAATTGCCACACATACCCCCGAGTCCTATTTACTAACCAACAGAAATCCAGTTTAAGCAGGTGCAAAATGTGCTGGATTAGCACACTGAGCTTTTAAGTCAGTCATTCTTTTCAGTTCAATCATGCTTCTTTGCCATGTAAATGAAGCTTATTATAAAATGCAGAAAATTTACAAAAACGCACTACTGGCATCCGAAGAAAGCTGACGGTAAACAGAATTTTATTTAAAAGAGAAATCAGTGTAGAGATGCCGTGCCGTGGATTTTGCAAATGGCAAATTGAGTTCAGCACCGTTTTTGGGGCATGTTTGCGCCATTATCTAATTTGCATAATTTCTTTAGTGAATTAGGTGCTAAAACTATGCAGACAGCATGTTCCAAAACAAGCCGTTATCCCTGGTGTATTCTTTCCACTGTAGCCTATTTACAACAACAGTAGGCTACACACAGTTCATAAAGCTACTATGTGTGGAAAGATGGGGGAAAAGAAAGCATTTGTAAAAAAAAAAGCTCCTCTCAAATCTCATCTGGGCTTCGCCTTAAGGCACATGAGAGACTGAGGAAAGATTCTATGATTCTAAAATTGAACTTTCTTGGCCTGAGTGGTAAGTGCTATGTTTAGTGCAAACCGAATGCAGCACATCACCCCGAGAATATCATCCTCCTAACAGTGAAGTATGGTGGAGGGAAAGCTTTTCTGTGGAAAACTCATAAAGGTAGAAGGAAAAATGGATGGAGCAAACTCCAGAAATATCTCAAAGGATAAAGTGATGTAATCAGAAAGAACGCTGGCACTTTAAAGACACTTCATCTTCCCATAGCACCTGAAACATACAGTAAAAGCCACAATGGAGTGACTTCAAAGCAAAAAAGGTTAATCGTCTTGAGTGGCCCTGCCAAAAATTCAGACATCGGTCTTACTGAGCATCGCTGGAACGATTGAAAGATTACAGTTCACGATCGATCTCCATCCAACCTGATGTCACCTGAGGAATTCTGAAGAAGAATGGGACGAGTGAAATATTCTCTGCCAAAGATGTGTAACACTGATACAGATATATCCAGTGAAACCTATAGCTGGAATATAATTGAACGCAATCTACTGTACTCATATACAAGTCACTGGTCATAAAACTTGTTTCTTTCTTCACTAATGAAGTTATTTAGCAGAATATAGAATAATTTTTCCATACATTGAACTAGCTTTTGTGTTTCAAAGAAGAAAGAAATGTCTGGAATAACATCATTCTTATATAACTTGACATATCTTTGAATGAAACAGTATATTCTTAATAAGAAAACAATATGATATTAATATTATATTATATTTGATCATAAAACATTATATACAAAAATAGAGCCATGTCAATGTGCGTTGTTTCAGAGGCAGAGCAAGTTATTACATTCTGAGGAAAAACTATGAATGTAATATCTTCGAAATAATCTGATGAATTATGTAGTATAAGACAAGGAACATGTATTAAAAAAAGTAATAGTGGACAAATGGGGAAAGAATGAATGTATCTGACAGTCAATACTGGCCATACTGCTGGAGTTGCAGGGTAGGGTTTCTTCCAGATGTTTTCCTCTGTTGTTCGGTCTGCAGTACACTGACTCGTGCAGAAGATGGCACTGTATATATGCTGTTGTGTGAACAGAATGCTTGAACTAACAAAGCAAATGCTTTAACTATATATGCTTTAACTCTTATGTTCTGGAATTTTCCTATGACAAACTTCTTTTTTGGGGAAGGAAAGCACAAGAGATTGAGCTACAGTTTATACACAAGCAAACAGATACTAATAAATTATTATTGTCCATAAATACCATAAAAAGAATAAGCATCAACGGAAGCAAAACTGAAGAGAAAACCAAACCCTACCGATTTAGGGGAGCCTAATAAGCCTTAATGTTATATTTCAACCAACAACAAAAATTGTGTCATCATTTACTCACCTTCACGTAATTCCCAACCTGACTTTCTTTCTTCCGTGGAACATAAATTACGATATTTTGAAGAATGTTGGTGATCAGTGACTTCCACTGAACAGACAAAATACTGTGACATTTTGCAAAATATCTTCTATGTTTTGCAGGTTTGCAACATCTTGAGGGTGAGTAAATTATGAAAGATTTTTTTCATTTTTGGGTGAACTATCCCTTTCAATCCTGAGTGTCACTTCATCGATTTTGCTTAGAACCTACTCCAGATCTAAGCACCACCAAGCAATCAGTCACGACTGACAAGATTTCCAGGTCTGTTGGCCAAGTCTTACATCAGTTTCCTCTACATAGTCTAAAAGCTGGAGGAAAAAAACTTCAACTAGCCAAAGGTTAGGCTGGTCTGTTTTGAGGATTTTAGAGGGGTTTTGGGTACTTTATAGCTCGTCGGACACAGAGACCAGCTGGTAGATCAGTTAAAAACCAGCTTGGCCAGCAAGTCCAACCACCTGTCTGGCAAATATACTTTTCATGGATGCACATTAGTGAAGGAAGTGTTTAACTCCAGAGTATACTAGAGTCTGGGACCACCAGGGGCTCCAACTGTTCAAAAGAAACATTTCAGTAATAAACAAGATAAAATATGTATGTTTCAATTAATATAATTTTATATTTGCATACATAAAATACAGTTTTTGTTTCATTTCACTTTCTATAGACTGATCAGTAAACATAAATAGTAAACAGTAAATGTATTATACTGACAGCCCTACACTGTAAAAGAAAAAAAGTTGAGCCAAATTAAAAGTTTAAGGAAACTTCAGCAGATTTATTATTATCACTTATTTTTTTAGGAAATTTCTCAACTTTTTGTTGTATTGACTTAAAACAAGAAGTTGAGAAAACTAAAAAAATCTGCTGAAGCTGGTTGCCTTAAACTTTTAAGTTTGCCAAACCTTTTTTTTTTTTTTTTACAGTGTAGTTTGTTTGTTCGATTGATTGATTACATTAATATATTTTTTTCAGGTTTAATAGGTCTCTTATGCTTACCAGGGCTAAATTTGTTTTAATAAAACTACCATAAAAAAAATTATATTGTGAAATGTTATTACAATTTAAAATAACGGTTTTCTATTTTTCTATCTATTTTCTAAATTTAATTTAAAGCTGAATTTCGAGCAGATATTACTTCAGTCTACAGGGTCACATGGTTCTTCAGAAATTAATTTTAATATGCTTATTTGCTGCTCAAGAAACATTTCTTGTTATCAGTGTTGAAAAGAGTTGCACTGCTACATATTTTTGTGGAAAGCATGGTATTTTTTTCAGGTTTCTTTGATAAATAGAAAGTTAAAAAGAACAGTATTTATTTGACATAATAATGTATATACTGTCACTTTTGACCGATTTAATCAATCCTTGCTGAATTAAAGTATTAATTTCTTTCATTTTTGACTCATTTAATAATTTTATCTTTCACTGTGTAATTGTGTCTTTATGAATTATTTGTTCCTGTTTTAGCAGAAATCTAAATTATCAAAATTATTAAGCATTTAGTACATTTAGGTTAACTGAAACAAACAACTTCAAACAAACTAACTTTTTGCCTGAAGGCAATTCAATATTAGCTGTTTATTGTGACAATATATATATATATATATATATATATATATATATATATATATATATATATATATATATACACATATATATATATATATATTTAATTACCATCATAGATTTTTTGTAGTGCTCAATTCTATTATTCTCATATAGTCTTTGATGTCAAATATCAGAATAGCCACTAAACTAAAGTAATAAATCACAAAACTAAAGAGTTTGAATCCAGATACAGGTACATTACAGCAGAAGAAAATAAAACACACACACACACACACACACACACACACACACACACAAATGTTTAATAGCATCAGAAAGAGGGTGAAAATGGTCATGTAAAATTAAATTACATCCATTTAGTGGATGAAACTTGAAGAATTATAAAAATGCTGCAAATGTGAAGAAAATTATTTGCAGGAACAAAACTTACTTACTTCACGTCACTTCTTAAAAAGTTGCCATCTCTTTAACTCCACCATCCTTTTTCTGATTGGCTAAAAAAAAATAAAAAAAACAGGTTGGGGGACCATTCTCTTTGATTCTTTTTTCCAACGGCTGTCAAAGAGACAGGTGTGATTTCTCAAGACACCTATTTGAGGGATATCTGTCAAGATTTTCCAGAAAAAAAATTAAATAAAAATGCCTTAGGCCTATACCACCTTTAACTTTAGCAGTAATGCAATGTTGTTTGTGATGGGCTTACTAGCATCTTTCTAGAGTCAAGACAAGAAAACAACACTCACACACACACAAAAGCATGTGCGCAGAGGCATCAACAGAACTCATTTAGAGAGCTACGGTACCGCCTGAAGCGACTGTCCATTTCTTCCCATACCAACACTCTAATGTTCACAGCAAACAATTAATGATAAAAGCAAGTGCTCATTAAAAGTGATGTTCTCATTAAAACCTGTGATTAACTGTTTGTTATTTATACCATAACTGTAATTCAACACCCACTGTGAATCTCAAATCCACGCTGTACTTCCTGTTATTTATTTATTTATTTTAAGACGATAGATGTTAGTTCAGGGGAGCAGGGTTGTATAATAGCTTGTAATGTTTTAAATGTTGTTAGCTGTTACCCTTGAGCTCTGGCAGATGGAAGGCATGCAAAGACACATCGTCTCTGGGGTGGGACTCGCAAAGCTATTTACACATTTCCTTTGCCAAACGGAGAGAGTAATTATCTGTCTCAAAGAGAAATCAATCCAATACCATGGAAGGCCTCCAAAGGCGCAGCAGCAATATGAAAGCTACAAATGATGATGATGAAAAAATGAGCTGTACACGGCCGAACCTTTTTTTTTTTCTGTGACTGTTCTTGGGTTTGAAGCCTAACGGAGAGTCTGTCTTTGAGCAGCATTAGCATACAGCTTTAAACAGCAGTGCTCTGCACACACCAGATGGGACACGCTCGTTTCAATCCGTATTACGTTGTTTAGCCAAACATATTGTTTATTTCCCTGCAAAAAAATGGAGAAAAACACAGAAAAGCACACTTGTTGTGTTATATATATATATGCACAGTTCACACATATCATGTAAACAAAAACTTTTATTTTGTATGCGATTAATCGCTATTAATCATTATGACAGCACTTCTTAAAACGTAAATTAAAGCATTTGATATAAATGGTTGAACACTGCAAAAGTGTTAAAACACAGCGAAAAGAAAAGGCAGATAGAAAAAGTCAATAGGAAAATAAGATGCGAGTTTAGTTATTACTATTATGTCAGATCCGGTGAGCAAAATACCATAACAACAACCGAAATACTAATAGATACAAAAGTTAAACTCAAAAATTGTGATTCCAGAATTGCAATTTGACAAACCAATCAAAAACAGGGTTTATTATTATTATTATTATTATTATTATTATATGGGACTAGGTAACAGTGAATCATTAATAATAATAATAATAATAAACAAACTTTCTTTATTTGTTTTCAATTCGATAGTAGCTGTACATAATATTTACCACAAATATAAAATATTATAAAATATTTACCACAAATATGTAATTATAAAATCACAAATGTTTTAGTAGCACTTGATTCTATTGTTGAATGTTCTTACAAATGTGATTTTTTTCTTGGGCGGGGGCATTTTTGTATTTATTATAATAGGACAGTAGCTAGACAAGAAGCAAAGTGGAAGGAGAAAGGGGGGGATGGGACTGGGAAAAGTCCACAAGCCGGGACCTGAAGTTGGGATGCCCAAAGCGCAACAGTGCTGTATAACGGCACGCTGCCCAAGAGGCTATCAGCGCCAACATAAATGTGAATTGTGCTTATATTTCCCCCGTATGCAGTGTTTGATGACAAACTTCAAAATAGTCACTACTCTAAAATATGCTGGGTTGAATACAACCCAGCACTGGGTAAAATATGGACGAACCCAGCGTTTCTGGGTTACTGCCCAGAAGGTTGGGTTAAACATTTAACCCAAATGTTGGTTGAAAACAAGCATGTGGTCTGTCCAATATTTACCCAGCACTGGGTTGTATTTAACCCAGCATTTTTAGAGTGTAATAAAAACTAAAGTAATAACTACAGAGATTGTATGCTGGTATAGACACATTGCAGGAGCAAAAAGAGATTGTTTAAAAAGTGAAACAAATGTCTTACACAAGGACAAAACTTTTTGAAAACAATTTTTTTTTATGAAACAATATTAGAGTTGAAACTTTGACTAACATACTGTACTGTTCCAATGGCTCAATTACAGTAGCATGTGTCACACCTTAAGACATATAGTAGATGGTTAGGTGCTATCATGTCCTGTGAGAGGTTTAATGAGATGGTAGCACTCCAGACTGACTTAATGAGAGCTCCAGATCTGGATGCTGAACAGCTGCATGAACGTGTGAACTGAGGCGGTGGAGTTGGGACAGGAGGCATTTGAGGTAAGCGTCCTGAGTTAACAATCTGCCCTCCACTTCACACACCTGCTCAGTTTAGCATTTCTTGTTCTATAGGAGTTACAGAATATTTAGAAAATATATATAGCTAGAAAGTAACGTAGCATTTAATAAGACTAACGCAAAACAGTTTGAGCATGCAAACTACATGACAATCAGCCTAAAAAGCTAAAATAATATTCAGAAGAGCTCCACCAGAGCACATTAAAAACTATAACTTTTTGATGTTTTTTTTTTTTTTAGTGTAAGTAAAAAAGAAAATAATAATAATAATTTACACTAAATTGATGTTTAACAAATGTAGAAATATCATTCACCACATTTTCCTGTTTAAAATGAATTAGACAAATTGCACACATACAATGCATACATACAGGCACATAAAATTATGACAAATGAATTTTTCTCTACATCTGACACTGTCATAGACATCAGACCATCCCTTTAAATGATGAAATCTATGACATTCTCTTTCCGTCAAAATCCTTGGATCCTTTTCCTCTCTTAAACTGTAACATTACAGCTCCTCAGGCCCCCGGTAGCCCCTAAATCATCCCATACCTGAATAAAATGTTTCATTTTGTTGAAGCGCATCGGTGACACACCCCTTTTATCCAGTCTAGAGAGAGAGCCTGCAGTGACTGCCATCTCTGCATATTAATTTATGTTAGGTCTGTTTTCGCTTGGCAGGTGCGGGTCTCTACGAACCAAGCGGGCCAATGCATCACCTTCTAGTCTTCGAAGAGAGAAAGATCTATATTAGGGTGTCAGTGCTAACAGCTAATCATTAGCAGAGCCTTTCCTGGCCTGTAATTAAAGTGCCGGGCTTCATTTTGACGAAGGTTAAAGGCAACGTTGTTGAGTTTAAAGAGACACATATAAAAACCCCAAGAGATGGACAGACACTTGACAGGTTTCGGAAACAGTAAATCCAATGTTGATAGCATACTTGTCGCTTTTGCAACACCTTTGAGTTATTTTCTCAGTGTCTGTAATGCAGAAGCAGAGTCGAAACATTAAGCAACAGGAAAAACTCTGATTTTGCGCTGATTTATGGCATCTCAAAAGCCTGCAAAGTCCCGACAAGCTGTGATGAATGAACGCTAATGCTCAAGATTAATCTGTATAATGCTAACTAACAGGCTTGACTCGAGGAGCTTAAGAGCAGTTCTCTCTGTTCGTGAAAATATGAAAGTGTTTGTCAGATCGGAGAGAAGTAAGAGAGCTGGAGCGAGCTAGCTTTGAGTCGTAGCCTCATACAGGAAGTGATGAATGGGCTAAAGCGGGAGCGATCCATCACGAGCAGGAGTATTAATTAATATTGTAGGAGGAATGCCAGAAAGACCTGTTTCACATCACCAAAAAGAAAGAGAGAGAGAAACAAAGAGAGACCTCTTGGTTTTCCAGCACTAGCACAACTTTTAGCCTCCCCAGCAACAAAGGCTAAGCAAGCTAAGTGTAGTGTTTGCACTGACAGAAGCATAAATGTTTAATATACATCAGACAGGGGTGTAATGTGTTAGAACACCATCTGCAAATGTTTCCTCTTTGATTTAGATTGTGACTTTGAAAATTAAAAGCCTCTATGTTTAGAAATATATGAAATAATATTTGTAGTTATCTTTTTTGAATTGACAGTTAAACTTTCAATTAGAAATCTACATTTTCACTACTGGTTATAATTGATTTATTTGATCACAAATGCAGTAAAAATAGTCATATTGTGTAATATTATTACAATTTAAAATAACTGTTTTCGATTTGAATATATTTTAAAATGCAGTTTATTCCTTTGATCTTTCAGAAATCATTATAATATGATTATAAAATTATATGTGTGTGTGTGTGTGTGTGTGTATGTGTATATATATATATATATATATATATATATATGTATAATTATTATTATTTTTTTTCAGGATTTTTTGATGAACATTGAGGTAAAATAACATTTATCTGTAACCATGTAAAAACAACAACAACAACAAAATATTGCCACTTTTGATCAATTAAATGATTTTATGCTAAATTAAAGATCTTAGTGAATGCATACTTTTAAAGCAACTACGCAAAACTCAAATCAGTATTTTATGTCCATCATAGTTTTAAGGACAGAATTCACAAAATATATTCCAATTTAAGGCAGTTTTGAATTGGATGTGTCAACATTCAAACACAAATTTGTGTGATTCAAAATACAGTAGTTACGGATATATGTAACTATCTTTTCTTTCCTTTCAGGCATCAACAAAAGAAGACATTATAAGTAACCAAGCAATTTTTCCAGGGCTTTCTCAATCATGTCAACCCAAAATCTGATTCACACTCAAAAGCTTGTACTTCCCATCATTACTAGAGAAATATCTGCTTAAATACATAGAACTGCACAACAGAGGTCTGCTCTTCTGATTGTGAACAGTGTACAAAGAGGTTATGACTTTAAGTCCAAAACCTCTTTTGAGCAAGAATCGTTGACTAAAGATGCATTCTGGGCTAAAGGAACTGCTAACCCATTTATAAACACTCCTTAATGAGCCGGCTGGCCAGCTGCCTATGAAAAATAAAGCCTGCCATTTATTAGCAGTGTAATTAGCTACACCTACCTACAAACCCCTGAGACAAAACTGCTTGTACTCCTCACTGGCAATTCACCTCTTTGTTAAATCTGCATTTTGCAGCACATCTCTTGTGTTTTGTAAAGTCATAAGAAGCTACACTAAGGAAATCGAGCCTGTGAACCCTGGCTTCTCTGTAGTATTTCAACTGTTCTTCATTACGACCACTATAACCAGGCTGATGCATGCAGAAAACATCCATCACTCCACAGCGCTGCAAGCAGGTCAAACATTACAGTGAAATTATCACTGCCCATCATTTTTTCCCCAGGCATTAAATGTGGCATTTATCACAAGGCTGGTCCGCAATCTGCTGCTTAAAAAAAAAAAGCGTCAGCTAGCACTGGTGTGAAAAAATCTCTCCTTGGACCATTTAAGACAGATACAACTTATAGATTCAGCAGGAGTTGAAAAGGAGTTGAAACAATCGAAACTGCATAGACTTCAGGTAATCAACAGCATATTTATGCAGACTGTACAAATAATTAAACATTTCCACACAAAGTGTGCTGAGACTGTTATTCCACCGAAGGTAAACAAATGCTTGTGATAGCTATATTCAGATCAATAGTGTTGCCCAATAAATCAGTTCAATAAACAGGTGAAAACTGAGTTACTGTTACCAATGTGTCCTGATACTTTATTTGTTTTGCCAGTGAATGAATGAATGAATGAATGAATGAATGATGCATTTATATAGCGCTTTATTGTGTATTGCTGTACACCCAAAGCGCTTTACAATTATGTGGGGGGGTCTCTCCTCAACCACCACCAGTGTGCAGCATAAACTTGGATGATGCGACGGCAGCCACACTACAACAGCACCAGTGCACTCACCACACACCAGCTACAGGTGGAGAGGAGAGAGAGTCATAGAGCCAATCACGCGTATGGGGATTATTAGGAGGCTAGACAAGGGCCAGTAGAGGGAATTTGGCCAGGACAAGTGAAAACAGTTCACAATAAAAAAACTTCAGAGTCAGTTGTGTATCTCCAAATCAGTTGATAGGCTTTTCTACATGAATCTGTGTTTTGAACGAATCGCTTGAGTAAATGACTCCTGAATGAACCAGTGTTCTGTACAAATCCGATAAATGAATGATTCGATGATTCATTAATTAATATGCATCAAGGGTTACTTAAAAATTCTATTAATACAATACATTTAAAGTGTGAACATACCAATGAATAAGAAATGTCGCACATGGTATTTTTTTTTTTTTTTACGTATGTACATGGTTAATGAATAAGACTAAATGACAGATAATGATTTATATAAGACATTTTATATGCATATGCCATCGCAAAATTGGATATGCGCCAATGTAAAGTGAAATGACATTGTGCCGGAGCATTCAGCTGATTATTTCCCAGTTGGCTCTTATAATAGGACTCATTTGTGCGGCATAGCTTGCCTCAGTTTATGTTTTATGCCTTATTTTTCCGTTAGAATAATAAATACATCCAGCTCCAGAGGTGTCTTGAAATATTTCATGGTTCTCGCCAATGACATTATGCTTTAGTATCTTCTCAGCAGTCCTGGCTAGCTGTATTTGAATTTATGTAGGGTTGTAAAAGTGAAATTGATTTCCGATCAAGCAGAGGAGCTGGACTGGGTCTCATCCAGTCCCATTAGCTCTGCATCAGAGGAGACACGTGTAATTACTGCCGATCACATATTAGAGTGAAGCCTCAGCGACTGCTGACTGTGCGGAGACAGAAGCAGAGGTAACAAAGACGCCAACACTCATTTAAAAGCTATTTCTGACGTTTGGTGTTGCAAATGTAATGTAGCTCGGAGAATTGAAGACACGACAAAATTGATAAAATGCAAAAAGTTTGTAGTAGGCTGCAAAATAATGAATGAACGTTGTATTCATAAAATGTAAAACCAAGTTACATTTTATTTTAACAATACAGCAAGTGCAGCTTATGAGCTAAGCACTAAACAAAGAATTGAGTTTTTGAACTGTTAAACAAATATATTCAAAGATATCTCTTCATTAATAATGTTCTCAAAACATTATTTAATGGAACAGTTTTTTTTTTCTGTAACATTTTAGTTTAACATCCGTCTAAGGTGCTTTTTTTTATATTACTTTATAGCAAAAAAAAAAAAATTAAACATCCAGACAACATTCAAAAATAGCATTTACATAACATATTTTGTTAGCTGGGTTTGAGTACTTTTTAAATTCAATTTTTCCAGTGTTTTTTTTTTTTTCACCACAAAAGAAAATTGATCCAGAAGAAACCAAAGCATCTGAGAATATAGTTAGTTCTCAGATAAATTATAATTTGCAAGATTCTGTTTAGCTACACAACACCATTTTCAACTAAAAATGGAAAATCTTTTGTGCGCTTTGGCCGTTCATTTACACGTCAATGGAATTTTGGGGCCTGAAAACGCAAACTTTTGAAAACGTGCAAGTTTTTAAAAAACGATATCGTTATAAACTACGAAAATGTGAATTTATGAAAACGATGACATCATGTGCATGCATATTACCTGTTCAGTCTATATAAATGTGTATATATGCAGATGCTTAGTGTTTCTTTACAAAGTAACATCGCCAACAACTGGCCTGGCATGCATAATACAGCATTATAGTTTTTTTCATGAATCTGTGTGAACTGGGGTCTTTTTGACAACATTGCCGTCTTTACACAAACCTTTTCAAAACCGCAAACTTTTCTGTTTTCAGTACAATTGTTGTCGTGTAAACAATGCAAGAAATTACCCTAATGCAAGAAATTAACTTTTTTAATTAAAAATCTAAATACTTTTTAAGACCACACTTAAGGTATATGCCTATTCATTGAAGTAATTTCTAATGTTTATTTTTATAATGTTAAGGCTCGGAGTAGACTGTTTATTATGGTCTTCTGATTGCATGAAATATTAATCAGATGCATACCCTAGTCTCCCATTTGATCAACTGTTTGGCTAGGGCTCTTACTAATCATGTTGTTTATAACAAATGAAATCCAAAAGCACCAAAGCATAATCTCCAAAACCCCCTGTGCCACCCCCATCAAAAACAGATTCACTTCAATGATTATCCCCAATTTGCTATTTACAAACCAAAGATTTATTTCCCCATTTTTTTTTTCCTGACATTCTACAAATAGATTGTTCCAGGTGGGATCCAACAGGAGCTCTGTGGGACATTCATAACACACTGTGTAATTCATCTCCTTTGAAACACTCGCTCAAGCCTCAAAAAAGCATTATTTTAGCTGTCATCTGCCTCCTTTCTGATCAATACCAGAAAAAAAAAAAAAAAGAGAAAGCATAAAAAGTTAGATTTGATGGAGAAAATTCACTCTGCGGGTGGGAAATGTGGTAAAAATGCTCGCTTCTTCCGATCTGTGATTAGTTTTTATGGTTTTCTGTGGATTTCCAAATCGCACAGTCTGACTTTGAATAGTGAAAACTGGTCTAGGATCAGTTTATGAGGACATTCTCTTCAGTTCAACCAGGGCTGATTATCCCTGATGATTTATCGTTTTGTCAACAGCGGTGTACTGGGTTTTAGTAATTTCTCATTCTGAAGCAGATCAAATATACATTGTCGTTAACAACACAGCCAGAATGAAACATGGGAGAGCCAATAAATGATTTTGTCTGAGAAGAGAGCTTTAATGTAAAATAAATGAAAAAGGTTTTGACGTCCACTGAATGTGATTATATTGTTTTGATGTTTCAGCTCTGGAAAATCAATGTGTCTACCTTTTTAGTGAGTCTAGAGTTATTAGGTGCTCGGTTCGTAAATAACGACAGCTGTGTAAAATGTTTTTTTCTTTTCTTTTTTTTTTTAAGTTGACTAAAATATGTGATACTAAACATAGTGTTTAAGGACTTTGGGAAATCATGGATTTTGTGTCATTATTGAGAAAATAAATAATACTCCCTGCGGATGTGACTTTGCAGGAGCACCCATTTCAATTTGCAACTAAATTTGTCATGTAAATAACTTAAATGTTTGGTTTCAAATGGATAAATCAACTCTACACTGAAGAGAGAGAGAGAGAGAGAGAGAGAGAGAGAGAGAGAGAGAGAGAGAGAGAGAGAGATTTTTACAAATACTTAATTAAAACAATTATATTTAAAAAACAATCAAAATCACATTAAATCAACATATTCTTGAAAATCTAATTATTCTCTATACAACAGAGCAGAGCACCTCTTTATAACACCATATATTGGAAAACTTTTCTAAATCATTCATCAACCTGTAATAATTAAAATCTATTTTTAAACGAGCTTTCAACATTTTGACAAAAACAAAAACAGCATTATCATCTGTGGATCCTTCCACCTTATTTTGTCTACTCAAAATTGAAAAGTTGACATTGCTCTCTCCTTTTTTGGGAATACCTATAACCTAAAATAAACAACTGTTTGGAAAAAGACACTCCTAACAATTTAAAAACATCCTCCAACATTGAAAACAGTGGTAAGAGACGACAACAGTCCATAAACGAGTGAAAGACTCTCACGAAGAGTACAAAAAAGGCAATCATGATTAATATCAGAGTTTAACACAGAAATGAAAGCATTAAAAGCAACAGCTGAATGTAAAACCATCCACTGCAAATCAGCAACTTTCTTCAACAATGGAGGTTTGTACAGCGCTCTCTGTTCAGGTCCAACACCATCAATCAAACCTAAGCGAGCTCTCCATGGAGTGTCAATTTTTCCATTTAGTTTATCTTTATTCAAAATTTGAACCACCAATCTATATAACAATTTCTTATCAGCATCATGCACAAACACATTTGAAGTATCAATTTTTAGAAATAAACCTGTACAGTCCTTAAAATCTGGGAAAATCCTCACCAAAGGAAAAATATCATCAACACTAGGTTGAACGGGAACCATTACAATAAAGATTCAACAATGTACATTCAGAATCTGTTAAAGCTTCCTTCCATTTTTTGAGCAAAGAAGCAATTACACGAACAGAGTGCATCTTTAAATGAGAAGCAAGGAAAAGAGCATTGTCCACGTTTCCACCTGCAAACTGAATCACATGACCCAAAGTCACTACATTAGACATACAAAACTGTCTGAGTAGACTGGGACCTATTTGACAGGTTGCACTCAGACGAGTCCCATGCACAACTGGTTCTTGAAGAAGCCAGTACAATGAACTATGATGTTCTGTCCTCTCCTTTTTAACAGATAGAAACTCCGTAGTCCTGAAGTGTTGAGTTGCCTTAAATCCATCAGAAACAAGGTTCAGTCTAGGCCAAGTCCACCCAGCTTGTTCAAAATAGTGCATGCCAGCGGTCTCCACACCAGATCTGTAGGACCACAAAGAAACCTCTGCATAAACTGGAAAGGAAAAGTTGCCCCTCTGCTGCTCAGATGAATTAAACCTTGTCCTCCTTCATCTTTCGGTAAAAATAATATACTTTGAGGTGTCCAATGCAGACGATCCCAAAAAAAATCAACAAGAAGTGCTTGAATTTTTGACAGCAAGTCTGAAGGCGGGTCGACACATGATAGGCGATGCCACAAAGTAGATGAAATCAAATTGTTAATAATAAGAAGTCAACGCTTTTTCTTGATCAATAGAAACAATTCCCATTTTAAGATCAAAAAGCTTAGAGATTTCGAACAAGTCCCGAATAAGTACAATATTATCAGAAATCAATCATCCAGGAATACAATAAGTCTGATCAGGATGAACTTGCTCCATCACTTTACTAAGTCTACTTGCCAACACTTTGGAGAGTAATTTATAATCTGTACAAAGCAGAGACACAGGTCTCCAGTTTTTTATAAGCTGCAAATCACCGTTTTTTGGCAGCAGTGTAAGCACTGCCCTTCTGCAACTTAAAGGCAAACGTTCATTAGCTAGACTATCATTCAGCACTGCTAAAAGATCCTCTCCAATTACAAACCAAAAAAACTTAGGTAGACCATCTAAACCTGGAGTTTTCCTATTCTGCATACTTTGCAAAGCTGCATAAAGTTCACCCAGGGAAATATCTGCTTCCAACACTGCATTACTCTCTTTCTTTAACCTGGGGAAGATCAGTATAAAAACTCTGAGCTCTCACTTGTTCATCCTGGTGCTCACATTTATACAAATTACTATAAAAACTGACAGCATGCTTATGAATAGCAGCATGATCAAACAACACATGCCCAGAATCTGACTTTAAACTATGAATTAATCTTTTTTGACAATTTTTACGCTCCAATCCAACAAAAAAAAGTGTGATGGAACATCCATTTCCATTATATTCTTAAAACGGGACCTAACCAGAGCCCCTTGGGCTGATACACCTAGAAGATTTGTTAACATAGACTTCTTAAAATCAAGAGCTTCAAAAAAACCGTTGATCCTTTGTAACCTCAGCTAAAACCTGGAGTTCTTCCACTTCATACTCCAGAGTTTTCACTGATTTCATCAAGACTTTGGTAACATTACAATTATATTGTTGACACAGCTGCTTTATTTGGACTTTTCCAAAGTCCCACCACTGTCGTAAGGACATAAATTCATTTTTAGTATTTTGATAATTTTTCCAAAAGGATACAAAGATATCTTTAAAATTTTTATCCTCTAGTAAAGCTGTATTAAAATGCCAATAGGCTTTACACATTTTAGGAAAACACAAATTACAACAAGTGAATGATCAGAAAACCCAACAGGGCTAATAAAGCAGTTTTAACAACATTAAAATGATATTTAAAACAATAAAAACGATCAAGTCTTGCCATAGACAATAAATAGTCTTTACAGTGTGTCCAAGTATACTGACGTTTATTACCATTTAACCATCTCCATACATCATATAATTCATGAGTCTCTAACAATTGAATCAAACGAGTGCGAGAGGCAGAATGAGGCTCCACATGATTTCTATCAAGTCTATTTTATGCTCAATTCCAGTCCCCACCTATAAATAAAAAATCTTGATCATTACAATCTCTAATAACATCACTTACAGTATCCAAAAAAAGTCAATCTCTCTATACCAACAGTTGGAGCATATACAGTAATAAATACAAATTGTACATTTTCAGATATTGTTCTATTTTTTAACAATCAACCTTTAATAACCTCTACACACTCAACAGACTGAGGATTAAAACTTCTGTAGAAAAAAATACCCACTCCACAACTATTACTTGTTTTATGACTTAAAAAACATCACCCTCCCATTCTCTCTTCCAATCAACTTCATTATCAGCAGTACTATGAGTCTCTTGTACAAAAATAATGTCCAATTTTTTAAGGGAGCACAGTCTGAAAAAAGAAGTCATTTTTTCATCTCTAGCTCCATTTAAATTCAGACTATTTTTAACTCACTCATAATACAAGGCAAGGCAAGGCAAGGCAAGTTTATTTATATAGCACATTTCATACACAGTGGTAATTCAAAGTGCTTTACATAAAAGAAAGTGAAATAGACATTTAAAATCAATAAAAACATGGAAATAAAAATAATAAAAACAAAGCATTTTAAAATGATATAGAAAATGATTTAAAATAAATTTAAAGAAAATGATTATACATAAAATTTATTGCAGTCAGTTCGGACATATAGCACAGTGCTCATTCAACAAATGCACAGTTAAACAGATGAGTTTTGAGTCTTGATTTAAATGTGGCTAATGTTTTAGCACATCTGATCTCTTCTGGAAGCTGGTTCCAACTGCGGGCCGCATAATAGCTAAAAGCAGACTCCCCTTGTTTTGTGTGAACCCTTGGTATTTCTAACTGACTCGATCCTAATGATCTGAGTGGTCTGTTTGGTTTATATTCAGTGAGCATATCAGCAATATATTTAGGACCTAGGCCATTGAGTGACTTATAAACGAGTAAAAGTACTTTAAAATCAATCCTAAATGTAACTGGAAGCCAGTGTAAGGACCTGAGGACTGGTGTGATATGCTCAGATTTTCTGGTTCTAGTCAGAATCCTGGCAGCAGCGTTCTGGATGAGCTGCAGTTGTCTAATGGTCTTCTTGGGAAGGCCGGTGAGGAGACCATTACAGTAATCCACCCTGCTGGTGATAAAGGCATGAACAAGTTTCTCCAAGTCTTGACTGGAAACAAAACATCTAATTCTTGCAATATTTTTGAGATGATAGTATGCTGATTTAGTTATTGCTTTGACATGACTACTGAAACTAAGGTCTGTCTCCAGAATACAATACAATACAAAAGAAAAAGAGAAAAACAAAACAAAACAAAAACAAATTTAAAGTACTAGGCATAGTCACCATCTTCTAATTGTCTTTTAGCTTTCAAAACAAGTTTCTTTAAACGATAAATCTCTTGATCAGTGAAAACTTTATCTCCTTCACTTTCAGAACATTTTTGAAAATTCTTAACGGAATCAATGAAAAGTTGTAAGTCGAAACATACTCTAAATTTTCAGATTTCTAGCTCCTTTAGTATTCTTAAGAAAATTCTTAATACTAAACAGAGTAGCCACGTTTTTGGAGGGACAAAGACTGCAAGGAAGCTAAAGAATCTGCATCAGAGTCCACTTCAACATCACGGTCAAAAGTCTGAGAACAATCACGAAGAGGAAACTTTTTCATTTTGACAGAAGATTGACCACCATCTCTAATTTTTCTTTTCCTCTCATTATCTTTGATAGTGTTGTCATCTACAATCATCTCACTTTCTCCATCCAAAGAACATCCTGCCTCCTTCACTTCCTTCTGAGTGGTAGTACTGGCCTTCTTTTCAGTATCAATATTACACGGTGGACTATTTTCAACAGAATCCTCTTGAATGACTAAGTCGAACCTCTGAGCTTTGTCTATTTTTTTAATTTTTGTTAAATCTGAATCATTCTGTTTTTTTCCCTGAAATTCATTTAATTCATTCTGTTCTTTTTCCTGAAATTAATTTGACTCATTTTTCTTTGGTTCATGAGATTTATTTAATTCGCTCCGTTTTTGCCCCTGCAGATCATTTTGTTCATTCTGTTTTTGTCCTTGAGATTTATCTGATTCGAACAATTTTTGTCCCTGAGTTTCATTTGATTCACTCTGTTCCAAAACTCGAGATTCGTTTAACTCATCCTGTTTTTGTCCCTGAAGATCATTTTGCTTGTTTTGTTTTTGTCCTTGAGATTTATTTGATTCACCCTGTTCTAATCTCTGAGATTCATCTAATTAATTTTGCTTTTGTCTCTGAGATTTACTTGACTCACCTTGTTCTGTATTTTTATTATTAGTCTCAGCAGTGATTTTTTCTGGGCAGGAATGTATGAGGTGACCCTCCATTCCGCATCCAAAACACTTTCTGAGGATACATAAACATTGTAGTTCAAACCTTCACTGTTGTTCTTTAGAATCATAAAAACCTGCCTTCTAAATGAAACAACATGTCTGAATCGCGGAGATTTACAGCTGAGAGAAATCGATCTAATCGGCGACATTAACTGTCCATGTCTCGCAAGTTCCCTGTCTAACATTTCGTTACTAATAAACGGAGGGACTTTTTTGCTGGATTAACGAGCGGTATGGCTTGAACAAAGATGTCTTTAATTATTACACCTTGTTCAACAATTGTTGCAACTTTATCAAAGCTATCCACAAAAATCACAACTCCATTGTTCATTCTAGATGAGGATTTAATGCTATCATAACCTACAATCTCTCCAACCGCCAAAGTGCAATCTTCCACAGAACAATCTATAGTCAGACAAAGTTTAAAAGCATGTCGGCATGTGAGTGTTTCCAGCCCCACGCCTCCAGCTCCGCGAACCGGCATGACTCCCGGTTAACCCGGTTGTCGCTGCCACCAAAAAATCTAAACCACTTAAACTATACCACTAAAAATAACCAAATATCTTAAATAAAAACAAACAAAAAAAAAACATAGAAAAAAAAGAGAGAAAAGCGAGAAAAAACTCACACCAAACCACGCTCCCAAACTCACATCCACTCACTCAACTTCCGCTCAGAGAGAGAGAGAGAGAGAGAGAGAAGGATACTGTATTTTTTTATTCTAACAGTCAAAAACTATTGTTGATACCTATTTGTTATTTTGTTTCTTTTATGTTTCATTTGATGAACACTAGCACAAACTAAGAGAGATGCCCACTCATGAGCATATGAATAGGAGAAACAGGAGGCCGTACGTAGTTTTGCCTTACAGATAAAACAGTCAATCATGTTTGTTTACATATATAACTGGACCTGCATGAAAAATGCTATTTTTAAGGCATGTTTTAAGCTTAAAGCTTCTGTCATTGTTTACTCACCCTCATGCTATTACAAACCTGTATTTCTTTCTTTATTTGTGTTTCACAGGGTTTTATGTAAATGTACCCACTAGGATCAGTTGGAGGAACAGTATTTTGTGGCATATAGCCATGTCTGATAAACAATAATCTTTTATATGACTGGATATCATTAAAATAACCACTCCGTCTCGCTCTCCAATCGGACAGCAGACGCCTCCGTGTGTTGGTTGACTGGTTTGATCAAAAGTCCATCAGTAGTTCCTCTGCCCTTGTGGCACAGGCTGCCTCATTTATAATCTCATAACAGATGCTCTGAGGGACTCATCCTTATAGGAGCGGAGGCTTCATGCATCAGTACTTCCTGCCTGCATTCACAATGAAGAGAAAGTCATGGTCAGCCGGACACAACACTCCACATGTAAAACATCATCTTGCCGAAGAAACTCAGAGAATAAATCACTGGAGTTTTGGAGGAGGAATGAGGTTTCAGTGGGCACAGTGCAAAAATATGTCTTAAGGGACCTATGCTGCAAAATTAGCGCTATAAAGAAATATGTGACAATAAAGCCTTAATGGAACTCAAAGTAAAACCAAATGCTGGGTTTTATGAAGTGTGCATTTTGGGAATGGTGCTGTATACACTGGGGAAAAACTATATGGTGATCCCAGTCTTGCATATACAGATGGATTATAGACATTGAAGGAATAGTTTATCAAAAAATGAACAATTTTGCTATCATACTCACTCTCATGACAAAACCTGTATGACTATTTTTCTTCCGTGGAACACAAAAGATTCATTTTTATTGTTTTGAGTGTGTGTTTGGAACCCTATTGATTTTCACTGAATGCTAAATAATAGTTTAGTTTTTTGCGTTCTGCAGAAAGAAATAAAAAAGTTGTACGGGTTTGGAAAGAGAAGAGGGTGAATAAAAGATGACAGAATTTTTAATTTTAAGTTTAGTATTGTTGGTGCAAACTAATGTATTTAATGTGTGTTTTTTTTTTAAGAAGTCTCATCAATTAAAGGGATAGTTCATCCCAAAATGTAAAATCTGTCATAATTTACTCATCCTCAAGTTGTTTCAAGCCTGTATAATTTTCTTTCTTCTGCTGAACAAAAAAGAAGATATTTTGAAGAATGTTGGTAACCTAACAGTTGACGGCAGCCATTGACTTCCATAGTATTTTAATTTTCCAGTCAATGGCTACCATCAGCTGTTTCGATACCAACATTCTTCAAAATATCTTAATTTGTGTATCTGCATTCATTTTGCCAGAAACAGTAAAGGTAGTACTATTGCGAAATATTATCGCAATTTAAAATAACTTGTAATACAAATATAATTTTCAGCATCATTACTCCAGTCTTCAGTGTCACATGATCTTTCAGAATCATTCTAATATGCTGAATCGATGCTCAAAACACATTTCTTATTATTATCAATGTTATTATCGATGAATTTACTAAACCTAAACTTTTGAAAGGTGAGTTGATTCCGAGACGTTATTAAGTGTGATGTTAAGGAACAGTGTAAAAACTAAAAATCTCCACCACAGGTGTAGACAGTGGAGTTGAGAGTTCCAGCAGTCTTCCAGGACTTCCAGGACTGTCCACGCTTCATGTCACAGACTGATCGCAAAGAGCTTGTATGCGTCTGAGAGAGAGAAGAGGAGAGAGCCTGCATACTCATTAGCTGAGCATGCTGGGATGCCTGTTTATGTCACAACAGTGGTCGTGATGCTTCCCTGAAGTTTATTCACAACACCTACGGAAACAGGAGAACCTAAAAGATACAGGAGGGAAAGGCAAGAAGTGCAGGTGATGTTATGTGCAGTCGTGTCTTTCAGGACCAATGAGGACTGATGCAACATCTTTGCAGAAGTTTGCAAAAGTTTGCAATCATGCTATCCCATACATGCAGTGCTAACACACTTCAGTAAGTATGTTTCTGCAGGTACCAAGCTAACAAAAATGTTCTAAAAATCTTCCCATAACTTTATACAAACATTGTTTCTGAATGTTCAAAACATCCAGTTTTTAAAATGCTTTTTCTTGGTTAAAGGGATAGTTCAAACCAAAAATGAAATTACTCCATGATTTACACACCCTATGGTATCTTAGGTGTATATGACTTCTTCGTTCAGACCAATGTGTTCTCATGATAATTTGTATGCATTTTACATAAAATGCGGTTCTATAAAACGTACATATACTTATGTTTTTACAGACATTAAAACGTACAATACTGATGTATTTACAGCATTTAAACGTACACTGCACTTATCTGTCAGTCATTTTTGTCTTTATAGCGATTATTGGCTATAAAAAATATATATTTTTAATGCTATATTGTCGTCATTTCCTTGCACATTTTGGTCAGTTACATATAATATCTTTTTATATTCGCTATAAAATGGGTAGGTTTAGGTTTGAGGGTAAGTTGAGGGGTCTAAAAATAGTAAATAGGTCACGTTTTTCTAGCTTAAAATGCGTATGTTTAAGTTTTAAATGTTGAAATATGTTCTCAAACTGTACGTTTCAGCATCAAAAGAATGTAGAAAATTGTACGTTTTGTTCTTGAAAATATTCTGTGCTAATGCCTATATACAATGAGATCAGGCTATTCAGATGAATACACTCAGAATTATATTAAAAAATGTCCTGGCTCTTCCATCCTTGGCAGTGAATGGAGGTCAAGATTTTGAAGCAAAATAAATCCAACATAAAAATTCTCCACACGGCTCCAGGGGTTAATAAAGGCCTTCTGAAGTGAAGTATATAATTTATATAAGAAAAATATTCACATTTAAAAATTTGTAAACCGTTCAATTTTTTTATTTTTTTCACTCAAAATCTGAGCTTGCACGAGCATGAGGTGATTAATCAGTTACAAAAATAAAAATTCTGGTAATTGAAAGAAATCAAGTTGATAAAAACACCCAAGATGTGGTGATAATAATGAGATATTTACAATCGTTTTTTAAAAGCTCAGTTCTGGTCAGTTTTGACCAGAAACCCCAAATGAAGGATTTTTTTTCAGCACAGCACAAGGGATAAATATCAATCCCATCATTAAAACCATAATGTCTGTGAAGTCAGCTGGCATGGAAAGGAATACAGAAATAAATAAGTAAACAAAGTTTACTGCAGCTACTTTGCAGCATTAATAATCAACCAGCTTGGGACAGTGAAAGCATCCACACAAACACAAACCTGCCAACACCTCTCCCCAGCTGGAGTACAGGTCTCTGTGGAACAGTCATATCAGAGTGTCTACAGAGTACACATCTGTGTGAAGACATATGGGTGATACCTGTGAGCACACACACGCTCACCAAACCACGGGCACCTGCGCTCCCTCTACGCTGTAATTACATTTACTACTCTATTTACGGGCACTGCAGCGCACACACCGGGTGATCAGAGACATCACTTTCGGCTCCTCATTTTATAGAGACAGATGCAGATGTGCTCTGCTGGATAGGACATGATGACGGCCTCAGAGGACTGGCTAGTATCAACACTCCTGTGAAGTGTTCAGAAAAATTCAACATTCAAGTGCACTTAGACAAATATCCCCTCCACCCTTAATATATGATTCTATAGTCAAGCTATACACTTCCTTCCTTCAGTGTTTGTGTATATTTGTTTAGCTCAGCGGTTCTCAAACTGTGCTACATGATATGATGGAAATGTATAATAATATACAAATATGTGTGTACATAAAATGTGTATAAAATAAGTTTAATAAAAATAAGTGTATACAAATCATGTATTGCTTAAGTATAATAATAATCATCAACATCATCATTTTATTTTATTTTATAAAATAAACAAGCAATAAACTGCTCACAAGCAATAAGCTGCATGGTCATACACCACAATTTTATTATGCATGCTAAAGAGAGCGGCAAAACTGGGGCAAATGACAAAAAAGTGACACATTTACATTTATATTTTTTGGCAGATGCTTTTCAAAGCTACTTTGTACATTCCAGGTTTAATCAAGGCTTGGTCCTCAACCCATCGGAAGTGCAGGTATTATTCTGTTTGGCCCAAAAGAATGACTTGAAATCAGAATGTTTGCAATTTTCAGTAAGTCTGTGCATTAGCGTTGAGGAGTTTGTTGTTATGCCAGTAGGTGGCGACAAGTGACTGTTTTTATAAGTGAATCATTGTTTAATCTTATTTTTGTATATTACTGACACTCTATCCTCCAATTTGATACTGTTAAGTGCTTTGACACAATCTGTATTGTTAAAAGCGCTATATAAATAAAGGTGACTTGACTTGAGTTTCACAAATCCTCTCTCGCGGCCTCATGGGATGGTAAAATGTCCAGTGAGATATGGTCTTATTATTGAGAGATACCAGGGTCCTTGGCTCTACCATTAGAGAAAGCATAATGCTGCATCATGTGTGCCTTGCTAACCAATCACAATACAGCTTTGACGTTATTGAATTTCTGTCAGAGTTGTGCAACTGTCAATTACTCGCTGTGTCCGAAATCACCCCCTATAAGCCTAAATAGGGCATCTCTGAGAGTGTGTGGATGTTATCGAGAGCACTTATTCAATCCCATAATACACTGCAACAATGAGTGTACATGAGTGTCCAATGTACACGCAACGGCTTGTGACTACCCATAATGCACTATGAGGGTCACGCTGAATAAATTTCCACATCTCGCCAGAAGATGAATAGTCCATTACAGGTGTACATTTATTTTTAATTGTTCAAAGCAAATCGTTTCATTACTCCTGGAAATTTTTAAACAGTAAGCACAAACTAGCAAATGTGGCAGCCCATCCATCGCACCCAGTGTCTGAATTCACTCACTTGTTTTCTTTCACTTCTTCAATTGAACTATATTAGTGGACTAATAGTGAATAAGGGTATAGGGGGCGATTTCGGACACAGCCACTGTTCAATGAGAATAAGAAATGCCATAAACTGAATCATACCTGTTGCAAAATTGCCTTTGACTTATCTTATAAAACAGCATTTTAGGTGCACTGTTAAAAAAAATAAAAATACAGATCAATCCAAACAAATTTTTTATGGCAAACATGTTGAAGATCAACCAATTTATTAAATAAGCAATTGCACAATTCAAAGTAAAACGTACATCATCAGGGTACTTTTTGCCTACTCTCATATGAATAATGTGAATTCGGACATATGTACTACTCTATTCATATACCGTTTTTTCCTATACAACAGGTAAGTATGCGATTTTGGATGCAGCACATTCTTTATGTGAGTCATGAAAATATTTACATAATCGATTTGTTCAAACATGCAAATTCATTCATAAATAATACACAGTATCTATCTACCAACTGTGTGTGTAATTTAGATAAGAGATGCTTTTTAAGATCTAATTCTGAATACATATTTCATTTGGTACTCTTGTTGGTTTTATCCACAGACCTCCAAAATGGCCAGTGAAGGGACTGATGATTTATATTGACTAGAGGAATATTGATATGAATTAAAATATGTCACACATAAAGCTTTTGCACTCACAGATATCAGTTATCTTAACAAATTGTTGTGACTATAGATGGCACTAGATCTTTAGATTGCATCAAACATACTTGAACAGTTGAGAGCCACTCATTTAGTTTTATCTCTCCAAGGGCACGTGTGGTGAAAACGTTCAAAATGACAGACATTACTTGGCAAATACTTTTCATCCAAAGCGGCTTACAGTAAGTACACTTACTACAGGAGACGGCCCCCTTTGGGCAAACCTAGAATTAAGCACTTTGCTCAAGGGCACAATGGTGATGTGGGATTTAAGGAGCTCTTTAGTTCATAGATCACCCTTTCTAGAGTTTGCCAGCTCAGATTTTTAACCACTACTCAAATCCATAAACTTACCTTGATTCGTTCTTGAAACACTCAACACAACCTTCACTCTTTTCTGTTTACTCAGAATTAACACTGTCACTTTTACAAAACTTGTCTACATTCTCTAATATCTCACAGCTGCCTAACTACATTAGAGAAATGAAGCTTGTAGTCCTATCATTATACTACTTCTGCAGATAGATAGATGATGTCAGTCCTCTGTCATGTGTCATGTGTTCCCACCTCTTGTGTCCATATTTGGTTTGTTTCCTGTCCTTGTTTAGTTTGATTATTAGTTAATTCTTGTCCAGCTGTGTTTGTGTAATTAGCCTGTCTATTTAAGTTCCTGCCTGTCCAGTTTCATGTCGTCTGGTCTACTCGTTACTTCACGGTGTTACTGTCTGTGTCAGCCCTGCCTTGTTTGGATTCATTAAATACTTATTTTGAGTTTACACCCTCGTCTACGTGTTCCTAGTTAGTCCCTGCTGTGTGCACCATGATAGAAGACCAGACCTAAACAGTAAGCGGTGCCCCTTTTCACCGTTTTGTCGCAGAAGTGGAGGTGGTTGCTGAGGGACCCTGTGAGGGCCCCTGAGTCCTTGTCATGCCCAGAAGAAGCCTCAGCTTCCGAGAGGAAGAGGGCTTCCTGATACTGTGTGCTGTCTTGTCCTGTTTGTCTAGCCCCGGAGGGCTGTCCTGTCCTGTTTGTTAGCCCCGGAGGGCTCCTGATACCCCCTAGCTGCCCCATGGAAATGAGATAGAAATCAGATAGATAGATAGCTTTATCCACTTCTACTTTATTAGTATTAATTATTACAACTATTAATTGAATAGTTTTACAATTGATAGTGTATTTAGATATTGCAAGCAAGAGAGCATTTCAGTTCTGAAGTGTTTTTACAAAATTGCAAGTGCTGTTGCCTGTCAAATAGTGATTCAGCGCTCTTGGCCGTAAGAGTAGGGTTTGTACTCGGGTTAGAGTAAGGACACATTAAAGTAGGCAGGGAAAATACTGCATTTCAGGAGTTATTTATAACCTCACAATTTAAGGGGTGTGAATTAGGGCAGCCAGCCTTACGGGCCAAATCAAAGAAATACAGTTTGAGTGACAAAACACCACTTGAGGAACTACACGCAGTGTTTAATAACAAAACTGCAGGGGGTGCACAGGAAACATCCAGGTTCTTAAGTTTCTTTATGTAATTCTATTTATTTATTTAATTTTTAGATTTCAGTTTGCATATGACAATTAGTTCTTCTTCAGCACACAGCTTGCTTTCGGCATCAATGCAACCTTCGGCATCAATGCAACCCAAGGTCCTAATTGTTCTTAGTATTTCATATGATTTTTTGTTTTTGAATGTGCACTGACACCATTTTCTTCCGGTCTATGACAAAGGGAGAAAATGCAATAATGAAAAAGATGATGAAATATTCACTTCTTTTACTCCTACTGTTAAAAATGTGTTGCCTTGTATTTGAGACATTTGTTTTGACAGCTCAGATCTGCTGATGGCACATCCTACAACTTAGGTGAATACCACACATTCACTGTACACAAATATGTCATTACTTTCAACAAACGGCAAACTCTTCTACCCACATGCAGCTTTATATATTGCAGCATGCCATAATTTATGGCTGCAGACTTTACAGTGTAACTAAATAATTATAGACATACAAAATATTTATTATTAAGTCCATAGAAAAAGTAAAATGTAATTGGAAAAAAATAAATAAAAAAATCTCTCTCTCACTCTCTTTTACTATTAATAACAAAAATAAATGTTTCTTGAGCAGCAAATCAGCTATTACAATGATTTCTGAAAGATCATGTCACACTGAATACTGAGCTTTACCATCACAGGAATTAATTACGTTTAAAATATATTCAAACAGAAAACATTTTGATTTGTAGAAGAGTAGAAGAGTACTGTACTTTTTGCTATATTTCTGATCAAATAAAGCCTGCACTGGTGAGCATGAGAGACATCTTTCAAAAAAATGTAAACATTGTAATTATTCTTTTTGACTGGCAATTTTTATATGCAGTAGGAGAAATGTGACCCTGGACCACAAAACCAGTCATAAGGGTCAATTTTTTTTAAACTGAGATTCATACATCATCTGAAAGCTGGATAAATAAGCTTTCCATTGATGTATGGGTTGTTATGATAGGCCAATATTTGTTATGATAGGCCAATAATAAAATCTAAATATTGAGAAAATCGCATTTAAAGTAGTCTAAATTAAGTTCTTAGCAATGCATATTACTAATAAAAAAAAATAAGTTTTGATATATTTACAGTAGGAAATTTACAAAATATCTTCATGGAACATGATCTTTACTCAATGGCCTAATGATTTTTGGCATAAATAAAAATCAATAATTTTGACCCATACAGTGTATTTTGGGCTATTGCTACAAATATACCCCAGCGACTTAAGACTGGTTTTGTGGTCCAGGGTAACAAATGATTTATGCACACACACACGCACACATACAGTAGATACACACACACACACACACACATATATGCTGAAACATTTGTCAGACAGACTGTTTTACTGGAAGCTTTCAGCTAATCTACATATAAGATAACATTAGTTCAATTAGTTCCAATCAATATTTCATGTGTAGTATTTATTTATTTATTTGCTAAGTGGTTGTGTAATAAGTGGCTACTCTGCTTTGCTCCAGAGTCTTCATTACCCTGTCAGAGTTTTTTTTTTGTGTGTGTTAATGACCGAATGGCTGTGATTATGCCTTACTTATTTGTCCTAGAGCCATGTTCAGAAGGCACTTCAGGATTTATACAATTCTAGGAACAGATCTCTCATCCCGATGTACAATGTATATTCAATTTATTTTGTTTCGATTTTTTTTTGTCTCTCTCTCTGTTTTATAGTGGCTTTTGATTTTTTTTTTTTTTTTAAGTTTTGTTTCACCAGTTTTGTTTATATGCAATTCTGTATTTTGTTCCGAACCAGCGGGACAGATTGTTGACCACAAACACAGGAGTCTACAGGGTATATTGACATTTACAGGCTACTGTTCGGCTGTGTCGGGATATTGAATAGAATCAAACGCTCAGTCATCCTGCAGAAGGGAATAATATGCCTAGTGCTTTCTCCCGTGGAGCTGACACTGTTCGCAAAAGAGACTTTTTATGGCCTCTTTCTGGTCAATCGTTCGGGACACACACCTCCATCTGCGAAGCTCCATTAATTAATTATTCTGTCCGTGCGGAGTCATTTTGCATGAGCTGCAAGAGGAAAATCAAACTTAATTGACCTTTGCATTGATATTTGAATTTGGCCAGATTGTCCAGTATCCTTTTAAACTGTCATTCCCTGTTGTTTCATGTCAGCTTCTGTCCATAAATAACATCCACCGTCCACAGAAACTGAGATGAAATGTGGTTTCCCAGAGAAACACGTGCAGAATGCTGGACGGACAACTGATGAGAGATCCCTACTGAGAAATCTGGTGTCCATGAGCTCAGTAAATGTCATTGCATCTCCACAGAAGACACACCCCAACAAATTGTGAAGAACATTTAAAAAATTTAAAAACGCCTTTCCACTTTCCACTAAAAATAAAGGTGCTTAAAAGGTTCTTCACAGTGTTGCCATAGAAGAACCATTTTTGGTTCCAAAAAAACAATTACCATTCAGTCAAAGGTTCTTTAAAGAACCATCTCTTTCTTAGCTTTTTATAATCTGAAGAACCTTCTTTTGAAACAAAGAACGTTTTGTGAAACAGAAAGGTTCTTCAGATGTTAAAGGTTCTTTATGGAACCATTTAGACAAAATAAAATTATTCTATGGCATCGTGAAGAACCTTCTTGTTGAATGGAAAGGTTAAAGGTTCTAATTGTACTTTGTTGCATTCAAATTTTAATTACAATTATGCATCCTGTTTGCAACATCAATTCACATTTCAATTCAGACTTTAAAAGGCACCTTTATTTGGCTTCACTTGTACCAAACCCTGTTCATTTCCAACATTTACAAGTTACAGAATGCATCTCTTCGCACAGGCATAATGATCAAGCTTCAATCTGTAGTTAATCCAAACTGCAACATCTTGGCTAGAGATGAACATTCCAGATGCTTATTTCATGATCCTCGTCTTTCATCCATATTCACTCAAATTATTCCAAAACATTGTGCATCTGCGGTGTGCTCACTTTTTTTTATTTATGCAAATGTATTTCTCATCATACAAAACCCCTTTTGATGTAAGGACATCCACAGAAGCACGGGTTTAGGATTACCTTTAATTTTGAAGGTAAGGCCTAAAAAAATCTGTCAGGGGATCTTGCGCAATCATCTAGTTTCTTTAATCTGATCCATCATGAGAAAGATGCAAATGCGATTCAAGTTCAGTGACTTTCTCGCACCGCTGAATGTCAAATCTTAGATTAAAGAGACTTGGCTCATTTGGTTGTGTAACACAGGGGAGCTTGAGCAATCAGAGAAAACCAAATGTGTTTTTCCTTTCATTTTCTGTTGAATGAATTCAGCAGGTGCAAAACTAGAAAGATGTGTTTTTTTTTTTCTTTTAAATAAACATTAATTTCAGAAAAACATGCACATGGACATTCAATGTCAGTTGCTGAGGATTTATTGTGGCAAACTTTAAATAATGTGTTTCTAATGCAGAGGACTACAATTTCCAAAGTTCTGTATGCATATATCATGGCCACAACCATTATTCATGAGTAAAGGAATGAGCAGCAGTGTCTCCCATACAGCTGAGCATATTTTGGAGGCAGAAGATATTCAAGAGGCCAAGACAGTTAGCCCACGGCAAAATATTCCATTACAGCTGGATAAATCAGGGCATTAATGCATTATTTAGGTAGTATTCTGAGGCTGCTTTTAATTTCAGATGGAAGATTCACCTTCGCATCCTCATCTAATGGCGCATCAAGTATTAAAATCTGCAGCTACGCTCAGATCAAAGACCCGTCAAAATGACAGACTTCAGCCCAAGCGCTGAGACTTGTTGAAGTAAACACTTCTGCAAGGTGATGTGAAAATTCTGCCACAGATGTTTGACCCAGACTAAGCCTTTTAAGTAATTCACCCATATAAGAACCGCTTAAGGATTCAAACGGAAATGAAGCATTTTCTAGTAAATCTCAGCTAATTCCTCACAAAGTATGTTACCTTACCTTAAAAGAATAGTTCACCGCCAAAAAAAGAGAAATAAATACTTGTCATCATTTACTCACCCTCATGTCTTTCCAAACCCGTACGACTTTCCTTTTTCTGACATTCTTATCGATATAATGAAAGGTGGCTCCTTTCCATTTACATGTAGCCTACTTAAAGGGATAGTTCACCCAAAAATTTTAATTCAGTCATTAATTACCCTCATGTCGTTCCAAACCCGTAAGACCTTTTTAACAAATTAAGAACACAAATTAAGATATTTTTGATGAATTCCGAGAGCTCTCTGACCCTCCCATAGACAGCAAGGCTCCTTACACGATCAAGGTCAAGAAACGTAGCAAGGACATCGTTAAAATGATCCATGTGACATCAGTGGTTCAACCGTTATTTTATGAAGCTACGAGAATACTTTTTGTGTGCAAATAATTTACAATTAACGACTTTATTCAACAATTTGTCTCCTCCGCGTCACCCTGGTGCCATTTTGGAGAGTATCCACTGAACGTAAACAACGTGGGCCTTACTGTGGTTTTTTACGCTTTTGATCTGAACGTAAACAACGTATTACGTATTGCTTAGAGAATCAAAACGCATGCCTAGTGAGACTGATATGGTTTAATGGCGATTAAAAAATAAGGAGCGGATGGATTTTTATCAGTGAAGGGTGGTTGTGTTCACACACTGCCAACACATACTTATGTCCAAACACCATGTAAAAGTGGATTTCATGCAGTGAACGCAGTTCACACATTAATTAAACACATTCTTACTGGTTTTTGAAGAGTGCACGTGCATGGAAAAGCGTGAGTTAAAAGTACGTCGCTGTCTTAAACAGCTTTCTCAGAAATTACAATTTTTCTGGTGTATTTATAAATGTAGCTGAATCAGTGAATCAAATGAATCATTCAGAAGAGGTGAGTGAATTGGATTGTTTGATTCATTGAAAAGATTTGAGAATCTGGCATCGTAAGAACTCTAATAAACACGCCAATGTGAGCTCCAGGAACACAAGATCGTGGCAATTTGTAACTATACATTTTGGCAAATAGGTGGCTTATGAATTAGTACTATCTGCTTATGCCACCTTGTAAAATACTTAAATAATATCCAGACTTCTGTTTATCACACAAATCTATCGTATGGCTGAAGACTTGGTACACCATAGGAAACGATAAACTATTTTTGTTTCGACTATTTTGTTTTTATCTTGAAGCATAAATGTGAATATAAATGCAAAGAAACCTTATGGTAATGTTTCACAAAATCATCACTTTTATATAATTGAAAATCCAGTTCCAAAGCACTGACAAGTTCAAAATACTTCTAAAAAGTAATTTTAAATGTATCCACTATGTAAGAGATGTCATTTTCGTATTATCGGTTCTAAAACAAGAACCTTTAATGCCCAAAGGATTAACAGTCTATTAAGATAAAAGTGGTTTGTAGGAAGCTTTGGGATTGTATTCTCCGAGAGTACAATAACTTCAGACAGATTCCATATGCTTGTTACACTATCTGGAATGGAAAGTGAAGGGACAGATGTTGTCTGGAATCATTTGGGGATCCGACTTCATCAAAGAGGGTGAGAACTCTCACGGAATTCCAAAACACCCTGTGAACTCACAACGCATTTCCCGTCTTAAGTGCGTCAAATTACTGGAGTCTGACTAAATGTGCTGATCATTTCGCTGCATTATTGACATTTCTGGGTCACCGTCATATTTATTTTAGCAGGGAGCAACACAGCTATGTGTTTTCCGAAGGATGTGAACCGTTGCATGGAATAGTCAAGTCATCGTTATGATCATTTAGATCTTTTGGGAAAGCCAGAATGGAATTATTAATAACATCGGATCAATACTAAGTATTAGAAGAGCCACGTGACCTTATGAAACTAATATAAAACTACAATGAAACATACAAAGTTCCCCAACAGCGGCTGGTAATAGACTTCAATTTCCTAATTCTTCACACATGATAGCTCTTGTCTTTATGAATATTTATTCTTTATATCTAAATTAAAATCAGTGGGATAATCTGTATATCAGAAGAACACTTTCTTATCTGGAATCATCGATGTGCCTCCATCTATAGTCTGCTGAATATTACTTTCAGAGGGCATCCGCCAAGGTCTTTTGTCAAGGGATGGAACGTCAGTGAGAAGTTCAATGATTTCCAAAAGGCCTAATTATGATACTGAATATGAGCTTATGAAAATAATGGACATGTATCACATTAACTGAGACCCTTAGTCACCTGTTGCTCTCTGTTAATTAATATTGAATCTGGAGAAGTATTCGTGTAAGTGAAACTAGGCCTCAGGTGAGACTAGGCCCATTTTTGTTTGTGTATCTGTATGGGCTTGTGATATGCTTGCACATCATAAGCATTTATGCATTTGCAAGTTATACAATTCACAAACTAATGCGAGATGCTGACTCCTGACTGTCCACTAGTTTACCTGAAGGTAAAAAAATAGTGATAAATATGTAGTTTGTTGGCTGATAAATCACCGCTGGCTGATGGTGGTAACTGATCAAAAAGGTTCACATTAATTTCCATGTTGGGCATATGTTGAATATTTAGCACTTCCATCTGCTCCAAAGACAAGCAAGTGTATAATCATACATAAATGTATGAAATCCCCCCGCCCGTCCTCTTTAACCTGTGGCAGAGAAGATTGGAAATATTATATTTATAAGCTTTAATCATGTGTTATATCTGAATAACACCCAACAAATTTGATAAGATCCAAACACTGTGAAAAATAACAAGCTATTTATAAACCTTTGGGAACCAGCAAAAAGATAATTTTACCTCATTAGAGTTTAGATCACATAAAAAAAAAAAAATCTGATTTTATTTAATTCATTATTTTTTATTTTTTTTTGGCAAAGATGTCTCAACTTCAAATAAAGATGGACTAAACTTTGCACACAGTTTCTCAAGTGTAATGAAAGATATGACATGATCTGATAAAAGCATGACATTTACGTTCTGATTTATCAGACAGTTGCAAAAGAAAACCATTATGTGCTTTGAAATGCCACTTAAGTTTTCCTGAGATGTTCCTTTAAAAGCAGTGATACTATTAAAATAAGATTTTTTTAAATTAATAATAGTAATAATAATTATTATTATTATAAAGGTCCTCTTGTATTCCATGAAAATAAATAAATACATAGAAGCAACAATAATATAAAACAACAATAATAAATGTTTGGATGTATTCCATAAAGAATAAAAAAATGAACAAATAAAAAATATACAAAAATTATATATATGGCATATGGCCTTTTCTATTTCATAAAAAATACAGTAAATAAATACAACATAATAATAATACGTTTTCTTTTGTATTGCAAAAATTCTACATATATATTAAGTAAAGTAATAACTACAAATAAATACAGCAATACAGCAACATATAAACAACAACAATAACAACAAGTGTCCTTTTGTATTCCATGAAAAATAAATTAAATTAATAGGAATACAATTAAGGAGATACAATAGTAATACAATAATGCATACATACACAGCCAACATTACTAACATCAAGAATAACATTAATATTAACCAACGGAAAAAAAAAAATCAATTCAATTTTATCAAATTATAAGAGTATCAAATGGCTTCAAAGCTAACAGACATGAGCTAAAGGCCACACATCTTCAGTTTTGATGTCATGGCTTCTTTAAGCTATATCACAGCAAGCCCCTCACATCATCAAGCATGTCACAAAAGCACCACAAAGATTAATGAGATGTTGATTGTTTTTAAAAAGCAATTATACATCAAGACCCCTGCCAGAATACCGACACGTTATGCGAGTCATTGTCTGAGTTACGGTCTTTTCATTAGCTCTTTCATTTTCACTAACCCCACTAGACTCCAGCACTCACGTTTGGGGATACGGAGATGTAAACCACACCGCCATCCGCTCTCAAGGTTGAAGGTGAGTGAATAATAGACCGGGAGGGGAAAGAGAGAGACAGGAGGGCGAGAGGGACAGATAGAGGAGTAGATTGGATGTGAAAGGTAGATAGCAATTGCGTGAGCGTATGAGAGAGAAAGAGAGAGAGAACGAGTATATGTGGGTTGGAGAAAGAAGGAAGGACAGGTTGAGAGATTAATCCAACCTATGGCGTAATGAGGCCTCAGTCTGGATGCCTTCCTCCGCAAGGAGAGAGAAAAATCGACTGTATTTATGCCAACTCGCCATCTAGCATGTCTATTCCATGTCCAAGTCCCATCAGCTGTACCCCCGCCCCCAAAAATATCAAATAATGAAATAAAGTTTAACAGCGGGAAGCCCTATTAACTAACAGAGTACTTTCTTACCCTGGCGAGAGCGATCTCGTGGGTCGAGTTCGGAAATGACAATGTGCAATGACAATGCTGCCAACTTCCCTGACAAGGGTCTTTTATCAAGCTCTGTGGAAAGCCAGGTCCCAATCATTTCATTCCTGGAGTATGAAAGAGAGTAAGCAACAGAGAAAATGCGGATAGGAAATTCAACACACGCCCACATATAGACTCTACTTACTTCCTGTTGATGTTCATTTCAGTTGATTTCATGTTCGACAGCTTGTGAATGAAAATTATCTGTGGAGGCTCATCTCGTACAGCCCAAATTGTATCTTTAACATGTTTTAAACTAAACACTGAGTTATATATTTGTAATGTATGTAAATATTCAAAGTGATAATATCAGCACTTATGGTTTGTCATTGATCCAAGACAAGACACTATTTAATACATAAAAATAACATATTTTTCTGAAATATATACATGCATGTGTGTATTTATATATACATAATAAGTATACACAGTACAAATACATATATTGTGTAAACAAAACTTTTATTTTGGATGTGATTGATCGCGATTAATCGTTTGACAGTGCTCTAATATATATATATTCGAGAACCAGAAAGAGCTGTTGTATATCTTGGTCCAAGAGCTTGGTCCAAGACCAAGATGGCGGCGCGAACACATCGCGAGGCTCAGCGTCTCACCAGTTTTTGCAATTTTGCAGTATTTTTCCTGCTCATCTCGGGTCTGTTCTCACTGAACAGCTTTGCCTTAACATCATACACCCGACAGGAGCTTTTGGATATCGGTCTGCTCTTTTCCAACAATCTTATAACCAATCATCGACTCATCCCGGAGATCTCCAGAACACCCGAGGCAACGCACTCTGCTCGGCCGGGCGGAAGTGCTCACAGGCGGCGCCGAGATCGTAAACAAAGGCGGGGGAAGCGTGGAGGACTAAGAGCTAAGCTAAAGCTAACACCGCACCGGCTCTCTTTACCCAGCATTTTCCTCGCTAATGTGCGGTCATTGGTGAACAAAATGGATGAGATACGACTTCGCATCACCCATAGTAAGAAACTTTTGGACTGCAATGTCATGGTTTTCACTGAAACATGGCTACATAGCGACATACCCAATAATGCTATTGATCTAACCGGACGCTACACGCTCCGAGCAGATAGAACGGCAGATGACTCCGGCAAGACCAGAGGCGGAGGATTGTGCATTTATGTAAACAAAGCTTGGTGTACGAACTCTGACATTGTTGGAAAACACTGCTCACCTAACCTAGAGTTTCTCATGGTGAAGTGTAGACCTTTCTATCTGCCGCGGGAGTTCACTTCCACCATCATAACTGCAGCCTATATTCCCCCGGATGCTAATGCCAAGCTTGCTATGAACGAACTGCATGCGGCCATTAGTAAACAACAGACTGTACACCCGGAAGCTGCATTTATTGTTGCGGGTGATTTTAATCACTCCAACTTAAAGACAGTGCTCCCCAAATTCCATCAGCATGTCTCCTGCCACACTAGAGGAGAAAAAACTTTGGATCATGTTTACACAAACATCGCAGGAGCTTACATCGCGACTCCCCTCCCCCACCTCGGACAGTCTGATCACCTTTCTTTGTTTCTCACCCCCAAGTATTCACCCCTCATCAACCGTGTGAAGCCATCAGTGAAGACCATCAAAGTGTGGCCAATGGGAGCAGAGTCTGTACTTCAGGACAAGTTTCAACACACAGACTGGAGTATGTTTGCTTCTCAGGCTGCCAGTGGCTCTCACACGGACATTGACATCTATACCACCTCTGTACTGGACTACATCAATACCTCCATTGACAGTGTCACAACAGAGAAACAGATCACAACGTACCCTAATCAGAAGCCATGGATGAACAAGGAAGTGCGGCTCTTGCTGAAAGCCCGCAACACTGCTTTCAGATCAGATGACGCTCAGGCCTACAGCATATCCAGGGCTAACCTGAAGAGGGGCATCAAGAAGGCCAAGCACTGCTACAAGCTAAAGGTAGAGGAGCATTTTTCCAACTCTGACCCCCGGCGCATGTGGCAGGGCATCCAGGTCATCAGTGACTACAAGCCATGCAACTCCACTCCAACGGTCACAGACGTCTCCTTCCTTAACGAGCTAAATGACTTTTATGCTCGCTTTGAGAATAACAACAAGGAGACAGCCACCAAGATCACACTCTCAGGAGACCATCAGACCCTCAAACTCACCTCCACAGATGTCTGCACAGCATTGACCCGGATCAACGCATACAAGGCTGCTGGCCCCGACGGCATTCCTGGACGTGTGCTCAGGACATGTGCAGAGCAGCTCGCAGGGGTCTTCACAGACATTTTCAACCTGTCACTCACCCAAGCAATGGTGCCAACATGCTTTAAGTCGACATCCATTGTGCCAGTGCCGAAACACTCCTCCCCAACGTGCCTGAATGACTACCGCCCCGTAGCACTCACACCCATTGTTATGAAGTGCTTTGAGCGACTGGTCCTGGCACACCTCAAGAACTGCCTCCCACCCACACTGGACCCACACCAATTTGCCTATAGAAGCAATAGAAGCACTGAGGATGCAGTAGGCACAGTACTGCACTCGGTACTCACACACCTGGAAAACAACAACACATATGCACGGATATTATTTGTTGATTTCAGCTCAGCATTCAACACCGTCATTCCCTCCAAGCTGACCACTAAACTTGGAGACTTGGGTGTTAACACCTCCCTTTGCAGCTGGATTATGGACTTTCTGACCAACAGACCTCAGCATGTTAGGTCAGGCCTCACCTGCTCCACCACCATCACACTCAACACCGGCGTACCACAGGGCTGTGTGCTGAGCCCATTTCTCTACTCCCTCTACACCCATGACTGCAGGCCTGTGCATGGATCCAACTCCATCATCAAGTTTGCTGACGACACCACAGTGATTGGCCTCATCAGAGACAACGATGAGACTGCCTACAGGGAGGAGGTACAGCACCTGGCTGCATGGTGTGCTGACAATAGCCTGCTCCTCAACACCAGCAAGACAAAGGAACTCATTGTGGACTTCAGGAAGAAGAAAAGTGGAACGCATGACCCCATCCACATTAACGGGATGGTTGTTGAACGTGTCTCCAGCTTCAAGTTCCTGGGAACCCACATCTCGGAGGACCTGACCTGGACCACCAACACATCCAGCCTAGTCAAGAAGGCTCACCAACGCCTCTTCTTCCTTAGGACACTGAAGAAGAACCACCTGTCTCCAATCATCCAGCGGAACTTCTACCGGTGTGCAATTGAAAGCATCCTGACCAACTGCATCACAGTCTGGTATGGGAACTGCTCAGCTGCTGACCGCAAGGCACTACAGAGGGTGGTGAAAACCGCCCAACGCATCACAGGGACACCACTCCCTGCCATTGAGGACGTCCAGAGAAAACGCTGTTTACGTCGAGCTCGCGGCATTCTTAAGGACTCCTCTCACCCTGACCATAGACTGTTTAACTTGCTGCCCTCTGGGAGGCGCTTCAGGAGCCTCCGATCAAGGACAAGCAGACTCAGGAACAGCTTTTTCCCTACAGCTGTTTCCCTACTAAACTCTGCCCAATGATACCCCCCTCACACACCACTACAAACTCTTCACCCCTCCCCATCATTAAATCGATTAAAAAAAAGAAACAAAAAAACAACCAATCTACACTGATTACTATGTACTGTAAATTTTATTTCTATGCACTTTCAATGTTCATTGCACTAGTGTTTATATATCTTAATTTATAGCTTATTCATATCCATTTGTAATTATTTTCATAGTTTTTGCTCATAGTGTACATACATTTACTGCACAACCCATCTGTATAGTATGTTCATATCACCCATCTGTATATCATACTGATAGTATTTAAAAACTTGTAAATTATGTCCATAGTACTACTGTACATACATTTACTGCACAACCCATCTGTATAGTATGTTCATATCACCCATCTGTATATCATACTGATAGTATTTAAAAACTTGTAAATTATGTCCATAGTACTACTGTACATACATTTACTGCACAACCCATCTGTATAGTATGTGCATATCACCCATCTGTATATCATACTGATAGTATTTAAAAACTTGTAAATTATGTCCATAGTACTACTGCCTTATCTGTATATTTCTGTACATATGTAACATATTGTAGGCACTGTATATCCTGTACCTCTGCTTATTGCACTTCTGGTTAGATGCTAACTGCATTTCGTTGCCTTGTACCTTACATGTGCAATGACAATAAAGTTGAATCTAATCTAATCTAATCTAATATGTGTATATATATATATATATATATATATATATATATATATATATGTATATGTGTATATATATATATATATATATATATATATATATATATATATATATATATATATATACACACACACACATTTACAACAGGGCTGCGTTCACCCCCGAAAAAATGGTGCAAAACGTTTATTAAACGGAAACGGTGATGCATTGAACACCCTGTTTTGATGACGCAAGTGTTGCAACTATGGCAGCTGAGAAGTGAGAAGGCCACTCTGTGTGTTCTTTTTGAAGAATTTTCAGAGCCTGATGAAATCGGTATAAATCAATTTTTAATACTGCAAAATACGCTCGATGTTACAGTCACTGCCCTTGCCGCCCAGAATAAAAGAGAACATCCCAATGGAGTGAAGGGATTTGTGGAAACTGTGGTTCCTAATTATTGGGATCCAACATTTGCCTCACATTTCAGGATGAAAAGAAATTTCAGGATAATCCACTTCTTACCTCCGAGACTGTGTTATGATCTATATGACCTTATTATTTTTATTGTGAGTATTACGCTTATCATTATTGCTGATCACTGTTGTTGTGCTATGATATTGTAATATTTACCATTATATAATCAGTGGAGCATAGAAAAGTTTATGAAAGTGTCACTCCACAATACAATAGCAAAATATATATAGTATAAATATGTATAGTATTTTTACGTTACATTAATCAGTGTCTAGCACACCTTCCTGAGGAAAGGATATGGACCAGAATACATTGCAATTATTACATATTTAGACAGACTTAAAGAAGCTCCAGATCTATACTTGTGCTCTTATTATTTCAGTTATTTTGCCTTTAATGTAAATAAACATGTGCAAACAATATACTTGCTCTTGTGAATTTATTTATATGTTAATTACATTTACTTACAAATTCATCATCATCATGTTGATATGCAAACAAGAGAGGCAAACAAATCTAATAATAAATGTACATTTTGCATGTTAAGAAGAAGTGAGCTGCCCTGTCATACAAAAATGTAAACAGGTTTGTGTAGGTAAATTGCTCAGTGCAAAGAAAGAGAAGTAATGGGAACCTGGTATTTCTTTTTTTTATGTGTCTAATAGACATGAACAAGTTCTTTGAAAAACATCTATGACCTTTGACTTGTCTACACTTCATGCTCTATGTTGAGTATGGTTTCACTAATAATAAACATATATTGCATAAAGCATCCATATTTGTCCATGCCCATGCTGATTAGAGTATAAAAAACTTGAAAATAATTCATTTAAGGTACATTTAGAACAGATAAAAATGTGCGATTAATCACGAGTTAACTCGTGACAATCATGCGATTAATCACGATTAAATATTTGAATTGATTGACAGCCCTAAAATTAAATGTAGGCTTATGCTGGTAACTCATCAGTGGACTTTCCTCGTCAATATAGGCTATATTTTTTCACACTTTTGTTATTCTTGCTAATTCAAGTTTTTATATGAATGAACCTCTGAAGGGAACCGATTGTCTTCAGAAAAGTTTCGATGGCATTTTCATTTTAGGGAAAGGGAGTGTGGCCATACTTGGAATTTGTGCGCTGCATTTAACCCATCCAAGTGTACACACAGTAGTGAACATACACCCGGAGCAGTGGGCAGCCAATGCTGTGGCGCCCGGGGAGCAGTTGGGGATTCGGTCCCTTGCTCAGGGGTCTCACCTCAGTCATGGAATTGAGGGTGGAGAGAGTGTTGCTTATTCACTCCCCCCACCTACAATCCCTGCCGGACCTGAGACTCGAACCCACAACCTTTGGTTTACAAGTCCAACTCTCTATCCATTAGGCCACGACTGCCCATACCTGATAAAGTATCATTTATGAGTGGAGCACTGCTTTGTTTACAGCCGTTACCGAGGAAACCTCTATATTTCTGACATTCCACAAGCAACTCCTACTTGCAGAGAATGAATGTGCATTTTCAATAATCCAGTCTGCAGTTTTTGTTCAGACCATGTGAAAATCCACCAACATAAACCCGTTTTAAATAATATAATAATTTATACTTCTGTTCTGACCCCTTTGTTAAAAAAATGGTTTAAAGGGTCAATTGTGAGGTTTGTCATTTTATAATTTATTTAGTTTTTTTTTAAACTTGTATCTCAACGGTAAATCAATTGCTATTTCGTGGTCTACAACATGAAAGAATAAAAAGTGTCTAATAAATGAATAAATGTAAATGTAAATGAAAGAATCCCATTATAACATGTAATACATGAAAAATGTAGAAACATTGGACACAACTATGGGGCACAACTGTACCGCAGCAAGCATCACGACAAAAAAGGAACCTCAAGGTTGATCTAGGTAAATGTGTGCAAATGTATAGGGCCCCATTCCTATATTTGCCAAGGGCCCCCAATTCACTAAATCCGCCCCTGAGTTTTCAATGAAGCAACTCAAAGTTCCTTCGTTGCTATTTCTAAATTGACATTTTTGAATTAGTAACAGAGGCTTAAACTGCCGACTTTAGATTTAAATCTGTGGCGGAAGGACATCGGCACAAAAGAGGGCTTTTAAAGACACTTCGTTGTTGTTTCAAATTTATTTACACACTCGTGCCGTCGAACTGTTGTATAAACGCAATATCACACTCGTAGACGTGTGATATTGTAAAAAAAAAAAAGAATTAATAAAACATTTTCGCATTGGCACTACACTTGGCACTAGGCCTACAGTGTTTAAAATATAAATAAATAAACAAACTAACAAACAAACAAAAAACTCTGCATAGTGTATATTCTGCTTGTTTGACATACAGATGTGAAGCTAAATTTTGGACCAATGAGATTTTTCAGTGCACTCACCAAAATATTTGGGCCTACATTAAAGATTTATGGATTTGAGTTGCATATAAAATTTTCATCCATTTGGACTGCTCAGTTTTAACATAAACTAATAAACTTAATGTGATTCATATTTGTCAGTCATAAAAGAAACAAGATCTTTCAAATTAAATAATAAATAAAAATGTAAATTTATGAACGTTTTGCATATATTTAATTTTATTTGAATAATCATCGTTTTAAAATGTATTTTTTTTATCAAATTATGGTTTATTGTGAAAACAACAAAATTGTTTCAGTTAGAAAGTATGAACATAAAATATACTGTTTAACAAGCAATATTCTATTTGTTAAAATTTATGAGAAACTGGATTTATTGATGATTAAAAATGTTCTGCATATTATCTCCTCCCACTTAATTTTTGTGTAGTTGCAAGGAGAACAAACAAACAAATAATAAACAAGGCTAGATCCCACATTTGCATAATTTGATTGGAAATTACACATAATAAAATATTCTTTGTCTCGATTTCCTATTTCTTCAAACACTGTATTTCATATCCAACATGCTCTTGCTTGACACTGTTGTATCCATGGGAACCAAGTACACTTGATGATAAAAACATAACTAGTGTCAAAACTGTTGGTCATGGTGCAAATGACTTCAAAACAACAGTTTTTTAAATGTTTTTTTGACAGAAACATTTAAAAACGGTCAATGATTATTTCACTCTTTCTTTAGAACATACAAGTTATATAAATGTAATAAATAGCTGTTTGATGGATTTTCATGTTTTAAAGGTGAAAAAATTACAAATAGACATATAAAAAGACTTTTGAAATAGTATCAAAAATAAATGAAGGACAGAATTAATGTGACCTTCATGCATACATAGACTACAGGTACATTTCACAAAGAAACAGCAAGTAACAAATTTAATTAAATGTGACATTTTTAAGACCAAAACATTTTTTTTTTGTTTCTGTTTGTGTCCAATATGTTCAAGACTACAAACTAAAACCCCTAGCTAGTGATAATTAAAGCACCATCAGTGGGAGTATATATCATATATCAAAGTTTGATTAGTGAATTCACAAATCCTCTGCAACTGGGAGAATTTATGTATTTACTGGCCTGCAGAGCTGCATGGGATCTCAGCCTTGGGCTAAATATAGATTCCCTCAAAAATAGCAACTATCATTTACGCTGTATCAGAGTGAAGACATCCACCTGTCATTCCACATAAGAATTCCCCAGTCAGTCAGTGAAGGACACCTCTCGTGTGTGTGTGTGTGTGTGTGTGTGTGTTTAGATCAGCGATTCAGACCCAGCGTTACCCTGACTCTGCTCTCTGATTTGCTGCTGCAGCAGAAACGTTTTTTCAGCCTGGAACAGGAGTCATTTTTAGAAAGGACTAAACAGATTCTCTTTCGCAGATCTAACCAGCAAACATGTCACGCAGTCGCATGGCTCCAAATACCCAGGGCACCTTTGTGCTTCTGTTTATAGAAAGATTTGAGAGCCTTGTGATGGCATTATAAGTTGTCGCCTAAGGTTTTCCTTGTGTACCTGCTCGGTTCGCCTCCAGCACACACCAGCTGTGCACATTTTGCCTAAAGACAAGCAAATATCATTAGAAACCCCGGATCTGCCACTGTAGTGTGAATCCAAAAATACCACAGACGGGAATCTGTATCTGATGTACAAAAATACATTTATTTGAAACGATTCCAAAATGACAGTAGTTTTCCATAGAAATATCGAAATAAAGATGTAACAATAACCATGAGTCATGCAGCTGTAGATTTTGTGCGACGGGAGATAAGTATTACACTTATTTGTTTGTCAAAACATTGCTGGTTTTCTATCACACATAAATCGTATGGAGAGTTTCTTTTCCACCAGCTTCATTTTGCTTTAATGTTTATAGTGTCATTATTGTTACAAAGTCATGATTTATATTACAAAGAGAGTGTCAGTAGAGTAAATAAAACCTGATGGATATCATACAACTCCACTGAACGAGGGAGAGAATGCTCATTAGCACACAACGGCATTAAATAAAGAAGCTAAAAGAACACAAATAGTTGTTAAACGTCAGCAAGTACTTTTCTACATTAGGTTCTCGCTAACCTTAGAAAGCAGGTTAGAACAAGTGCTCAGCTCTCCAGACTAACCAGAACTTTTAGACTGAAGGAGAAAATGCTGCATGTGTGACAAAATCACAGCCAATCAAAGCATGTTCTTGTGTGACATACAGCTGGGGAGCACAATTTTAGACCAATGAGATTTCAATGTGCTCTCAACAATATATGTAGGCCTAAAAAGATTTATGTATTTGAATTGCTTATACATTTTCCTTTCATTTGGATTACACAGTTTTAATATAAACTAATAAACTTAATGTAATGCATATTTGTCAGTCATGCATAAATAAGTTGTGTGCATTAAAAAAATAAAATGTATTATTAGCTATTTGCATCTATTGCATTTTATTTGAATAATCATATTTTTAAAATAAATATTTTTTTTATTTTTCAAATGACAGAGTCAGCATAAATCTGTTCAATGTGAAAACAATAACATTTATTTAAAAAAAGGGTGAGCATAACGTATGACTAGATGCGGAATAAGCAATATGAAATGATTTCAAATGTAAAAAAAAAACATATTGATGATAAATATATAAACCTGGTTATTGTGTATTTAAAGTAGAATTATGTGTATGTATAGTACTATTAAAGAAATCAAACCGGTTTCATTTAAAAAAAAAAAAAAACATACCTTTATTTTTATATAATTTGCTTACAATCAGCATAAATCTATTCTTTGTAAAAAAAAAAAAGAAAAAAAAAAATATATATATAATTTTTTTTTTAATTAAAATGTATTATTCAGTTAAAAAGTATGAACATGGTTAAATATGGCTAGCTGTGGAACAAGCAATTATTTAATTACTTAAAATTCATGAAACATTGGATTTATATACTGTACAATAAAAATGTTGCTGCCTTAAATTTACAATCAACTTAAGCTGTAGAAGTAATTTTAACTTAAATTACATTGAACTGACTTAAAAAACATGAGTTGAATCTTGTATAACTTAAAGCTGAAAATTGCTTAAAATAATGTAAAAACATGTTTTCATGATTTGCATTTGTCATTTTTTAAGTGTAAACCTGCTTATTGTGTACTTAAAACACATTTAGTTTATTACTATTACACAAATATTACTTTTATTAGTAAATTATACAAAATCATGTATGTATTACCAATAAATATGCATCATAGTAAGTTCATTATTTTATGTTAAAACTGTGTGATACAAATGGTTTCTAAAATTTATAAGAAATTCAAATACACAAATCTTAAATTTAGGCCTTTTTTTGAGTGTGGGTGCATCAAAACCCACATCAAAAGGGAACAACAAAACATCTGAGCTTTATCTCTTGTTGATTTCTGCTTTTTAGATTTAGTTAAGTAGGGGACTAAAGATATGAGTATACAATGAGTGAAAAAAAATCAATGTCACTATTAGAGTGAGACGACAACTGTGACTATTAGAGATAAAGTGGGACGCTAAGCTAACCTGCGAGTGTTAATGAGAGCGTGTGCGACAGGATGGTAAAGTAGCAGCTTTCCCCCATTCCCTCTGCTCAGGGCCTGTGCTAGTGTAATTGCATGCTGACTTCAGCACACTGTAGAGCCTCTGAGAAATCCAGATTAAGAGTAAAACACTGTTTCATGTCACACAGCTTTAGATTGCGCAGACGTCATCCATTAAACCAGTCTCTGTAGCCTATTTCCAGTTCTTTTATGGAGGATAAGCGTATGTGTAAATCATACACAACATGCCTGTATGCATCTGGAGAGACTATGCTCACGTTTACAAATGCAGAGCTGTTTCTAGAATCATTAAAATAGGGAAAAAATGGCAAGTTAACTACCATAAAATATATGCAAATTTGGCCTAGATCTGTAGACTTTAATATGCACTTACTCTACAGTTTGAAAGGTTGGAGTCGGTAGGATTTTGGTAGGGTTTTTGAAAGAAGTCTCTGATGCCCATCAAATATTATATTTTAAAATAAGTTTTATTTTATTTTAATATATTTTAAAATGTCATTTATTCATGTAATATGAAAGCTGAATTTTCAGCATTATTATTGCAGTCTTGAGCATCACATGGCTCTTCAGAAATCTTTCTAATATGCTGATTTGATGCTTACTTAACATTTCTTATGATCAGTGTTAAAAAGAATAGGGCTGCTTGATATTTTTGCGGAAACAGTGATACATTTTCTTGATTTTTTTATTTTTATTTAATGCATGCTTGCTCAATAAAATGGTTAATTTCTTAAAAATATTAACTAAAATAAAATCGTACTGACCCCAAACATTTGAACAATAGCCCTGTGCATATGCCTCAAACTCATTTTTGAATTCGCTTCTGTGAAATACCTCAAATATTGTGGTGAAACAGAAGTTGGTGTGCTAGATTCTTCTAGAAGCTCTAAATTTGAAAGATGAGGAGATATTGGATAGAAATCTGAGCAGACAATAGTATATGTTAAGTTGTGGTTAGTCTGGCTGGAATATCAGTAAACTTTGGGTCTGACATGATCAAAATAAACAGAATAATATGAGATCTGTTCCAAAACCTAGTTAGCTGCCTAGTCAGGCAGCATTTTAAGGCATCATAGTGCTCCCAACGCAAAGACTATCACTTGCTTTGTTTCTAAATGTAACGACTCCCTTATTTCTGGCAGTTGCAGTTTCGTATTTACAGTATGGCTGCATTTAAAATAATAATTTCATATTTCAAAATTCATTTTAAACTCATTAATGCCCATTTAAAAATGAATCTCATAGCATTATTCATGCAATTCTAATAGCAGTGTAAATGCATTCATGGCACCTCTGAACGGTAAATATACCTAAATGCCACAGATTCTGAAAACAATGTTATGGCCACATAATAATCCTTAAATATTCAACTGTAATACATTCAGTGTTGCATCAAAATATTTTGTCATGTCTATTTAATGCTTCTCTTATTTAACACTATGCTCTTTTGGAGGATAATTTCTCAGCCCATATTGATGTGATTTAAGCGACTCAATTCTTATTTCTATAAAAAAAAAAAATAATAATGATATTTATGTGTGATATGCTTTTTAAAGCTTATTAAAGTATCCCTGTTCACGTGAGGAGCACTATTTTATGACACACACAGATGCTGCCTAAGTAGACATTGTTAAAACAAGGGTCCTGTTAAAGACAGTTCACTAAGTTTCAAAACAAAGAAACAATGTATGGTTTATGCGTTATTTAAAATGATACAAATGAAAACGAAATATTTCAACACTTGTTAACACTAGTTTAATACTAGTTAAAACGATATACACCTACCCATTTTGATTTGTAGTATCATAATTTACTTGTTTTAATAATATAACATCTGTTTCACACAGAAAAAAAATCAATAAAATCTTTGAATAGAGCTCTCTATTCATAAACCATATCTTTTACATGGAAATGATGAAGCACAATGTTTTGGTTTGTAATATGTCACTAATTGAGTAGAACAGGAATTAATTGCTAGGGGAGTTATTTTGGCCAAAGTCACTTATATTCTGATATATTGCTATACATTTACATTCACAATGGAATCTAAGAAACCACCTGCTTATTATTTATGAATTATATTCATTTCATGTCATACAGGCAATCAACTCTAATACAAAATGTCTAACCATATACTGAAACACTGCTCTCTACAGGATCAGCTTTAAATCTGAGTTCAAAATCCAAAATGGCAACATTGAAGCGTATTCAATACGTCTTTACTCTTTTTTTTTCTTGTACAATGACTGAATAAAAAAACTATTTACAGCACTGGCTTATCTACAGCACATCAATTAATCACTGTTTGGATTCGTAACACCCTCTTTCTGAAATGTATAGCAGACTGTGTCCAGTGAACTTCAGTCTTCACTATTATATTTACAGTATAAGGATATGAAATGAAATACACTTGCTGTATATACAAAGAAATTGAAACTTGAGACCTACTGAGAATATTGTACAGTTCAATGGTTTTTCAATCCCTGGGAAATGAGACACCTTAACAATGTATGCAAAAAAATAAATAAAACTTTGTTAAACTGTTATAAATTAATTTGCAATTCTAAATAATGAATACACATTATTCAAAAGGCATTCTTGTTTGTAAGGCATTCACTTATGAAGCAAAATGATTATGTAAGCCATTTATCTACAAAAAGAAAAATGTCAAAAGAACAAGCTGAATGTTTAAAAAAAAAAAACTCATGGAATGCACACGGATGGTATATATTTGAGGAGCTTACAATAAATTACTTTTAGCTGAAGGTATGTTAGAATTAAAGTTAAACTTTATAACATTTTCCAGAAAGATATCAAGCTCTATTGTGTTCATGGTTGTATATCAAGAGATGTATTTCACAAAACATTCTCAACATTTGATATTTTATGGATTTTACTTAAGTTTGAGCTCCAAAAAAAGCTTTACTATAGAGATGTGATTCTTAATAGTTACTGTATATTCCCGCTTTATAGAAGTACAAAAAGCTTGCCTTCAAATTGACATTTTATCACAGTGCTTTTGGAAAGGTATCTCACTTCATGACTGAAAAATTCACATTTTAGTCCATATCTCTTCGTCTCTAGACAAAGCTTGATAAGTGAGATAAATGTGTAATTAAAAGCAGAAATGTTTCAACAACCACCAATTTAGAGGATTGCAGAGCAGGATTGCTTACATGAAGAAGGCAAAGCTGTAATATAGAGAGGGATATAAACACTGTTGGATTTTTTTTTGCATGCTTCAGCTGCAATTTTGCTCCCTCAGTTCAAGTTATGACAAATATAAAAATGAGATGACCTACTGAAGAGATTAAAAACCTAAAAATGAAGTTAATATAGTCACTAAATGCACAATGTGTGAAAAATCAGTTTGAACTTGGCATAAATAAATTCTGACCCAACAAAAATCAGACGTTTTTGATACTAAAAGATACTTTTTTTTCCCCACACACTATGTCAAACTGATAAACTGACAAATATAATTCAATAATGCACTGGGAAAGTGGCTTTCCCCCCAACTTTCCATTACGCTTACTGTTCTGTAATATTCAGAACAACATTTTTGGAATTTCAAATGTTGGTAAATAATCCTAATTTCTCAACCAAGCATGTTTTCAGTAGTTAAATCTATTCTTATTTTCCACACAGATCGTAACAAACAAGACACCCATGCAAATCTGAGCTCCTTAGAAAACTATTAACAATGACAGTGTTTTGAAATTACAAAAAAAAGCAAAAAGGAAAACTGTCAACCTTTAAAATTGTGATACCTCTGTACACATTATTACAATACGCCTCCACCTTCTTTCTTGATGTTTTCAGACACTCGTGCAGTTCGGGATCTCCCTTGTGCTTTCACAGGTGTTGATCACACCGCCTACTAGTCGAAAACACAGAAATTACACGTTAGCCTTTAAAATTCTACTTCAGCAAACAAAATTGTCTGTATTTATTTTCTTAACACATGTCCCTGGACGATTACTCAGAAGAAAACTTATTTAATAATCTTGCTTTCAATTGCAATAACTTCCTGAAACGACTTTTCTTCAACCCAGACCTACTTTTCACTATTCAGTGAAATCTCAATGGATAAGTCTCAACATGACTTTGAGTTGGACAAATGGTTTGTTTTGAAATGCATAACATTACAGAAGTGAAATGCATATTGAATGCCATTTTATGTTATCTTAAAATGCTTGATTATACACTCAACTATATATTACTCAAGTATGAATGAACAAACTAGATGTTTTCGGCATTAGATTCATTAAATATTTATCCTCATGAAGGCAAGCAAAATGAATGTAAAGCAGGCTAGAGACTGAACCACTAAGTAAGAAATGAAGCAAAAAAACAAATGTTTCATCCTCATATTAAACACCCACAGAAAGAGTGGTGGGATTTATTTTCTGCGTGGCACAGATTGTTGCATGTTTATTCATCACAGTTGTTGTTATCACACTGACCCCAATTTGACCCCTTTTATAGTTTAATCAGCGCTCTTTTATAATCAATGCTTAACAGCACCAATTAAATATTAATTTGCAGTTATTAAGCAATTACATGATCACAGACTCATCCACATGGGAAATAAGGACACTTGGGCCCACTGTAGATAGTTCTCATTAGCATGCATTATGTGTCCGATTATAAACTCTCTTGATTCCAAAGGCTGTTTTTTGGTCTGATGGTTTTCACTGTGTAATTCTAAAAGCTGAATGATTCATATTTTAGTGTAAAAAACAAAGCTTGCCACCACAAGAGTAGTTTCATAGCATGCAGGTCTGTGACTCAAACAGTCCTGAGGCTGCAAAAGACTAAAGCTGGAAAAAAAATTACTTTTTCTGTCATGTAATTTCTACTTGAGAACTACTCAGACTTAGAATACTATAAAAAGACAAGTATTCAGAGATGTATCTGGAAAAGTTAGCATTATGTTCATTACGCTTAAAAACATTTCTAACCAATCCTACTTTAGCATCTTTTGTCATGTTTTTAGCATCAGACAAGCTTTCGCTCTTTTCTGAAGTACTGTTAATCTTAATTTAATATATATAGTGAACATATAGTATACTTTAAACTTAAAAAATTGCAAATAAAAAAAAATGTACTCACGTTTGGCACGGGCCTCCAGCTCTTTCTCCATCAGTTCTTTCTGGGTGGAGAACTCACTCAGGGTGATTTTTGGTGTGGCGTCATTCTGGCCCACCGTACTTATCATCTCCTGCTCTTTCTCATGGTTCACCTCTGCGTAGATGTTAATCCAAGGAATTTTTCTGCAGAACATATTTTTGTTGGGAAAATACATGAGCATTAACAATAATCTTTTTTTTTTTTCAAGGTGTAATTTCGGAGCCACTACAGGCACAAAATGGAATTGCAATCTGTTCGTTTGAATTCAGAAATCTCAAATCAAATTACCAAAAAAGCCAAATGTGAAAAAGTATGTTTGTTTCAGTGGCAAATTGCCATAACATGCATGGAGGGCTGTGCGCATGCAAACTTGTTAAACTGCAATACCACAAGCTGTTAAATACACTTCGACTGTAATCACGATCCTTTATTGTATTCCTGAAATAATGACAGTGATAATTGCTGAGTATATTTAATAACTTCTGGTTGAAGTTGCCCAGGCAATTGGAGGTACTGAAAAGCCGCTTGTCTTCATAACACTGCGGGACAACCCGGAACAAATTATAGAGATGTTTTTGTAATTCCCCGAAATTTCATGGCATGTTTTTCCAACACTAACCCCACTGTAATGTGTTTGCTATTTTTCAAGCTCACTTTATATTTTTATGAATTCTAATAAATGTCTTTGCTTTTTTTTTTTTCAAATTACTATTAATTTTGTGAGCTAATTGCTTTGTTTTTCCAAGTGTAACATTTGCATAAATACGCTTCCTTTTTAAATTACTTGGGGGGGAGAAAAATTATATCCATTATTAATGATTGCTTCAACATTTCCCTGAGTCTTTTCCATTTGAATTATTTTGAAACCAAATAAATTATTCAAAGCGCTACAAAACAGTTTTCCAGTAGAGGAACCATGGCTGCATATTACAACATTCATTGATATTTTCCTGCACTTTCAGGAAGCAGCACTACCCCCCCCCCCCCCCATGTTTCTATATCCAAACTAATAACTAGATTTTACAACTAGCATGAGCAAAAATAGCACTCTCAAAACATCCCGGATACAAAGGTAAGTCGCTCTCGATTCCATCCCATCAAATCTTACTTTATATTTCATATTTATATATAGATAAACAGAAACGAGAACTATGGTGTGCAAGAAAAGAAATGAAGTTCAATGGCTTGAGTCCTGGTAAAAATAAATAAATAAGTGATGTAAAATCTGTTTGCATGGATGTACCTCTTAAATTTGTAGATGAGAAATACAGCTAAACCCAAAAACACCACAGACAGAAGCATCAGCATAGCAGAACTGCTGTGTCTCGGGATGGAGTCAACCAGTGGAGCTGTGACAAAGACAAACACTGTGTTACTGAACAATGACTCTTTATAATAATAAAATTAATGTCTTTTATATCTTCATACACTGCAATTCAAAAGTGTTGGCTTGGTAAGATTTTATTTTGTTTGTTGAAAGAAATGAATATTTTTATTCAGCAATAATGCATTACATTAATCAAAAGTGACAGTTAATACATTTATAATGTCACAAATAATTTCTATTTCAAATAAATGCTGTTATTTTGAACTCTCTATTCATCAAAAATCCTTCAAAAATAATGCATCACAGTTTTCACAAAAATACTATTGTGTCCACTGACAATATTGTCTCGGTATGTTTCAGAACAAAACATACCAGTCTAAAAATGACATTTCATGCAGATCTAAGACATTTTATCACGAGTGAATTAAAGAATAACTGATCTTGAATCATTGCAGATCATCTCCTGTGACATAATTTCCACAAAACCCCCTTCAGCTCTCTCAGAGGGACTTCTGCCAATTGTTGGCATCCCTTCAAAATCGTTCATTGAAGCTTTACACCCACTAGCTGTATATTTCTCCTGTGACTATGTTGTGGAAAGACAGCCCCATGAATCCTCTGACCTTTTCAAAAGAATCCTGAACGCTTTCCAGAACTTTGGCAACAAAAACGGGCCAAGAAGGCAGCCAATGTTTCTCTGTAAAAGTGCATGGGTAATAGCACAGACCATGAGTCATATATCAGTTAGATAGTTCGCTCACTACTAGTCTACACTACTATTACTGCAAGGAATCAGTAACCATTACCAGGTTATTGCAGAAAATGTTAAAGAAGCCAAATTACATCCTGAATTCTGAAAATGTTGGGACGTTTTTTAAATTTGAACAAAATGAAAACTAAAAGGCTTTCAAATCACATGAGCCAATATTTTATTCAGAATAGAACATAGAGAACATAACACATTTTTAAACTGATAAATTTTACACTTTTATCCACTAAATGAGCTCATTTCAAATTTGATGCCTGCTACAGGTCTCAAAAAAGTTGGCACTGGGGCAACAAAGGACTGAAAAAGCAAGGCATTTTGAAAGGATTCAGCTGGGAGAACATCTAGCAACTAATCAAGTTAATTGACATCAGGTCTGTAACATGATTAGCTATAAAAGGGATGTCTTAGAGAGGCAGAGTCTCTCAGAAGTAAAGATGGGCAGAGGCTCTCCAATCTGTGAAAGAGTGCGTAAAAAGAATGTGGAATGCTTTAAAAACAACTTTCCTCAACGTAAAATTGCAAAGGCTTTGCAAATCTCATCATTTACAGTGCATAACATCATCAAAAGGTTCAGAGAAATTGGAACCTCTGTGTGCGTAAGGGACAAGGCCGAAGACCTTTGTTAGATGCCCGTGGTCTTCAGGCCCTCAGACAACACTGCATCACTCATCGGCATGATTCTGTCATTGACATTACTAAATGGGCCCAGGAATACTTCCAGAAACCACTGTCGGTAAACATAATCCGCCGTGCCATCTGCAGATGCCAACTAAAGCTCTATCATGCAAAAAGGAAGTCCTATGTGAACATGATCCAGAAGCGCCGTCATGTCCTGTCGGCCAAGTCTCATTTAAAATGGACTGTTTCAAAGTGGAAAAGTGTTCTATGGTCAAACGAGTCCAAATTTGACATTCTTGTTGGAAATCACGGACGCCGTGTCCTCCGGGCTAAAGAGGAGGGAGACCTTCCAGCGTGATATCAGCATTCAGTTCAAAAGCCAGCATCTCTGATGGTATGGGGGTCCAAAAGTGCATACGGTATGGGCAGCTTGCCTGTTTTGGAAGGCACAATGAATGCTGAAAGGTATATAAAGGTTTTAGAACAACATATGCTCCCCTCCAGACGATGTCTATTTCAGCAGCAATTCCAACACCAAAACTCCAGAAACTCATAACCGCGATGCCCGGAATTCGGGTTTTATATAAAGGTGGCATATGGTGGTAAACAAAATGGATAATACTGAATACAGGGCAAATTAGAGTGAATTCAGTAAAAGCATGCAGGACTTCTTTTTTTGATTCCAATTCAAATTGTTTATTCATTTGTCCAATGTGTTTATCCCAAAAACAGTATTATGTGTGTTCACTTGGCATCAAATGAATGACTCTTTCAACTACCAATTTCTAATGACTCTTTCAACTACCAGTTTAGCTACAGGAATTGATTTAACTTCATTTGGCTTCTTAATGAGTCTTTTAACAATAGTAAACACATTTTTATTTCTTTATTAAATACCTACTGTTATGAATGTGAATATTTGAGTAAACATGATCCTGTGAACAACCATGAGGATCAGTACTGACAGTTTAGTGAGAGAATCAAGAATCACTCTGATTCAATAAGAGTCGTCAGATTGGTTCAAACTGAAAAATATTGTTTAGATATTTAAAAATGTCATTTCAGTGAAGGCAAAGCTGAATTATCAGCATCATTACTCCAGTCTTCAGTGTCACATGATCCTTCAGAAATCATTCTAATATGCTGATTTGATGCTCTTATTAGCAATTTTGAAAACAGTTGCGCTGCTTAATATGTTAAATCCCATTTTATCTGCCCCGGGTGTTTTCATCGATCATTGTTACTGCTGTGTACATTCCACCACAGGCGGACACCGGCTTGGCTTTGTCTAAACTTCACGATGTGCTCAGCGGCTACATTAACAAACATCCTGACGCTGCCTGACAAAGCTAACCTCAGACGGGTCATGCCGAACTTTCACCAACATGTATCCTGTCCAACTAGAGGACCAAACACACTGGATCATTGCTACACTCAGTTCAATAATGCCTACAAAGCCCGCTCACTTCCGGCTTTTGGCAAATCGGACCGCCATTTTTCTCACACCAGAATACAAACAAAGGCTCGTTCAGGATCCTCCGGTGCAGAGAGTAGTGCTGGTCCTCCCACTCAGAGGCTATGCTGCAGGCGGCTCTTGATGATGTCGACCGGGACATGTTCCGGGCGAGTTCTTCAGCATCGTGCTATGCTCTCCGATGCACAGTAAGAGCTGCTAAACACAGATACAGAGAGAGAATTGAGTCTCATTTCCAGCTCAATGACTCTCGACGGATGTGGCAGGGACTGAGGACCATCTGTGCCTTCGGAAACGAATCCTCCGCGGAGGTGAGAGCAGATCCGTTGCTGGCCGACAAGTTAAACACCTTCTTCGGCCACTTCGATTGCAACGGCGGCAGCGTGTCTCTGCCGTCCAGCGCGTCAGGAAGCAACAGGCAGAGCAGCGATGATCCTGTAATCACCGTGTCAGAGGATGAGGTTCGGAGGGCGCTAAAGAAAGTGAACGTCAGGCAAGCAGCCGGACCTGATGGGATAACCGGCCCTGTTCTGAGGTCCTGCGCTGATCAGCTCGCTGGTTTGTTCACGTCTATCTTTAATGAGTCCCTTGCTACCTCCGTGGTTCCCACCTCATTTAAAAAATCCGTAATAATCCCTGTGCCTAAGAACAATAAACCCTCTTGCCTGAATGACTATTGCCCAGTTGCCCTCACATCTATAGTCATGAAGGTTTTTGAGAGACTTGTAAAGAGCCACATCTGCTCCTCCATACCCGTTACTTTGGACCCTCTTCAGTTTGCCTATCGCCCAAACACATCTACGGACGATGCCATCTCTCACGTCCTCCACTCTTCCCTCACACACTTGGACAGCAACAATGGGAATTATGTAAGGCTGCTATTCATTGACTATAGCTCAGCTTTCAACACTATAGTCCCCATCAAGCTGGCTTAACTCCTCACTCTGTGACTGGATTCAAGACTTCCTCACCGGCAGACCTCAAGTGGTGAAAGTTGGCCAGTTCACCTCAAACTCCATCACCCTGAACGTAGGAGCCCCACAGGGCTGTGTCCTGAGTCCCCTGCTCTACTCTCTCTACACGCATGACTGCGTGTCCTCTCACAGCGCCGCATCTATTATCAAATTCGCTGATGATACTGTGGTTCTGGGCCTCATCTCCAACAACGATGAGACCGCATACTTGGATAAGGTAGACAGACTCACATCATGGTGCCAGGACAACTGTCTCTCTCTGACTAAAGAGAGAACTAAACTAAAGAGCTGATCATGGACTTTAGGAAGAGACAGCAGCAGCCCTACACTCCTCTTATGATCAGTAGGACCCCTGTGGAGAGGGTGAGTAGCTTCAAGTACCTCGGTGTAAACATCTCTGAGAACCTGACTTGGACTACACACATCCAAACACAGGTTAAGAAAGCCAGGCAAAGACTGTACCATCTGCGACAGCTGAGGAAATTCAGGGTCTCACCAGCAATCCTGAAAACTTTCTATTCAGGGACCATAGAAAGTGTATTGACTCAGTTCATCTCAGTGTGGTATGGAAACAGCTCAAATCAGGACTGCAAAGCACTACAGAGAGTTGTGCGCTTGGCTGAGCGCATCTCAGGGTCTGCTCTCCCCTCTCTGCAGGACATCTACCTCAAACGCTGCAAAAGTAGAGCTGTCAAAATGATCAAGGACTCAAATGACCCCAGGAAACCGACTATTCACTGTGCTTACATCTGGTAAGCGCTTCCGTAGCCTGATGGCAAAAACTGAGAGACTTAGGAGGAGCTTCTTCCCCCAGGCCATCAGGCTCCTAAACTCTAACTCTGTGTCATAACATCACTTGACTCCATGTTAACATCACTATATCAATAAGCTATTCATAATTTTTTCTACCTCATATGCTGCTATTTAAATACCCTGTACAACTTTTTTGCACATTCTTTTGCACATTCTTGTTATATTACTATTTATGTCAACAACATTCTGACCTGCACATTTATATTTATATTTCTTTATCTATTATTTTTGTTTCTACTTTTCTTTTTCTTAATATTTGTCTATACAATTGCACTGTCCTTGGAGCGGACCTGACTTACATTTCACTGCTGGTTATACTCTGTAAAATTGTGTATGTGATGAATAAAAATCTTGAATCTTGAATGTTTTTGTGTAAACCGTGATTCATTTTTTATTATTTGATGAATAGAAGTTAAACTATTTAAAACAGACATCTTTTGTAAAATTGTGAATGTTGTTACTCTCACGTTTGATTAATCTGCGGCCTTGCCACATAAAAGTATTGCTTTCTTTAATAAGAAATAAGAAAGAAGTGTAGTGTTACTCTCAAGTTTAAGACTTGTGATTCTTTCTTCTTTTTAAACCAAATGGCACAAAAAGTCATTCATTCCCAGTGTTTTGCAACCAGATCTGAATATGAACTGGTTCTCGATTCCCAAACAAAACAATAGACCAGAAAGCCTTATTCTTTTCAGTGCTGAGTGCTTATTTCTTCTTCAAAAGTGGGGAGATCTTGCAAGCCATGATTGCTGGAGAGCAATTATCCAATTATCTTCCATAAGGCTTTCAGCATCACTGGTGGAGCATAAAAGCCCAATCTTTCAACAATATATAGTGCTGACAAGTTTCTGGTCTCAGGAAAGCAATCAACGTAATTACCCAAGAGAATCGAGGTAACAGTATAACACCCAACAGAGGCTAGAGAGGGAGATCAACTGAAATGCCACTGTGAAATGTAATCAAATATAAGCAGTTACACACTACAGATGTCAACTAAATCATATCAAAATGATTTATCAAAATGATGACAACAGTTTTGTTACCTAAAGTTAATTGCGTGATGTAAACGATGACCCGTGAGCCAGGTTTCAACTCGAACTCCAAAGAGATCTGATTCAATGCGTTGACCAAGATTTCTGAGATCTAGGAAGAAAACAGAATTCAGAAGAGTTATATAAAGAACTGTCATCTATATTGCCTGAAGAAAATAGAAGTAATGCTTAAAAAGATGCTATTTGGTTTTTGCATGTGGGTGGATTAAAATAAAAGAAAATAATTTAAAGTATCATTGATATCCATTTGGTAGCATACACTTTCAGAAAATAAAAAAAAAGGTACAAAAGCTATCACTGGCGCAGTACCTTTTCAAAAGGTACACCTTTGTACCTAAAGGATCCATAATAGTAACTTATAGGTACATATTATTACCTAACGCACACATAGTACTACCTAAAAGGTATATAAGTGTACCTTTTGAAAAAGGTACCGCCCAAGTGACAGCTTTTGTACCTTTTTATCTGAGTGCATGATAGCCCATATGCATCCATAAGCAGTATTCTGCACTCTTGTTTGTATTAAATACAGATCCTACTTTGACATAAGAGTGGAAATTATGCACATTTTAATCTATAATGTCAGACTTTGACAACCCGCAGTGCGACACACATACCCCATCCCTTGTGTCAAACAGTATGAGTGCCAGTGAATGCCCAAATGATTTAATACATCTCTTTCTGAGCTTCAATGACAATAAAATTGGCCAAATAGTAAAATGTGTTGTTATTCTTAAGAGTGTAATTTCCCGGCTGTGATTACGCCTGTGAGATATTAAAGCGTAGAGCTTAATTTTGTGAAATGGGAGTGTCAGTAGTGTGGGGTTGTGATAATTTGGGTTGTGGATCAAAGAGTTTAAGGGTTTATTTAAAACCTTAAACAGTTATAATGTCTCCACAAGCACTACTTTTCAACATTTCACCCTCAAAAATGTAAATTCAAAAGCCCATACTCTAAAAGACTCTTGTTGTGACACGTCCTTGTCATGTAAGCCTAATTAGACACGGGTCTTTCTGCTAGAGATAATAATGCCTTTAAGGTAAAAAAGAAAAAAAAGAAAATAGGTAATAGAAATGTCAAACAATCCCCCTCAGAATATTTTTGACACATTGTCTCTTTTTGAGGTGACAATTACTTTCATTGTAGCCCCGGGTAGTAGCTGCTCTTTTATTCTGATGAAGGTCCATCATTCTCAATCGCATTTCAACCTTGACCATTAATGAGAAACCATAAAATTTGCATCAGATCTCAAGTCTAACCTGCTCCAGATCCTCCTCGGTCAGTTTCCTGCCATCCGATTGGTTCCTGGAAGGAAGCAGGAAGAGTTCGGCCGCAGTCGGAATGCCAGGAAACACAGCCACCAGCAGCTGTTCTTCTGGAATGTCAGCGACCTGCGTGGCGCAGGACAAAACAGCACTAATTACATAAGGCTCAATGATGTATATGTTACCGTCTCCAGCATTTACGAGGGTTACATTCATTTTAAACGAGGCTGATGGCTCCCAGTAAATCAGATTTGATGTATATAGAATGAATCCCGGCCAAGAAATTATTAGACGCAAGCGCACGAGTGCAAATAGTTCAACACAGGTTGAATTCCTAAAAAACCTCAATCAATATCTTAGTCACAGAGACACTACAAAGCCCAAAGGTCTAAACATTACGGGCTGCCGCAAAGCCAATAAAGGGAAGCCCACCATGTATTCTCCCAGAGATACTCACCAAAGGCCATTTCCCTCATAAAGAGGAAATTATCCGACCTCAGGTAAATAATCTTCGTTTTATCTGGTACTACCACGCAGAGCTCGACCGGTTATAAGACAATAGCTCAATAGACAGCCTAAGCATAATTTACAATGAGCAATGCGGCCAGAACCAAAGCAGTCTTGCGAATCAATACTCTGAGTCTAAGTTTGCACTCACTGCTGCAATATTGGAGAAAGAAAAGCCCTGGGGCTCATTGAAGGATTCAGCCCATGTGCAACTGCTACTGATATTCCTAATGATTAATGCACATTTCCAAACTCCAGCCTTTATTTCTTTCTCAACACGCTTGATTCGATGCACACTCGGTCTGCTTGCGAATTAAGGTCCAAAAAGGCAATTAGACAGCAAAAGAGAGACATAAAGTTGCAATGCTCTTAATTACACCCTGCTAATAGCTTAAGAGTCATTGTTGTAATTAAATCGCTTCTTGTCAAAACATTCTCTTCCCAGACCGAAGAACTGCGGAATAACATTAAAAGGCACAGATGCAATAATCCATTATAGCAGAGGACAAAGTTGTTATTAAAGAGGTTGTTTAGACATCTGTTGTGTTTTCTGTCACTGTAGTTCATCTTTCCCTATTTAAGTGCTTGGCTGTGTCTACTATTGACTCTCTGCTAGAATGCAAATAAAGCTTTACAGGCAAATTCAACAATTCTAGTATTTTTTTCATTCAGATGTATAGTGCTATAAAAAAATCCATTATTGTCATATTTACAGAGAGCATCCATTGTGTAAATGCTTCCTTGGAAGCCAAGGCATCATGGTGAAAGTCCTTGGGCAGTTTTTAAAGCACAACACTCACAGATGAACAATTTACTGAGAATTATAACAAAAGTGAGAAATTTGCACAGCATGGGCTGGGTTTTTTGCTGGAGAATGTGCCGAAGTGCACTCTGGTCATGATGAGAGTCCGTATTAGGTAAATACTGTATGTCTGGACGTGGTGCAAATGGAAATGCAGTTGGTCCAGTAACAGGAAGACACATTCACCTCTATAAATAGACTGGAGTTTGAAGATGAAAGTGTCTTCCTGTTACTGGAGGAACTGAATTTACATTTGCACCAAATCATATTTACCTAAAATATTATACATATAAATACACACTACCAAAGTTTGGGGTCAGTAAGATTTTTGTTGTTGTTGTTTTCTCTAATGGTCACAAACGATGCATTTATTTTGTTCAAAAATAAAGTAAAACTAATATTATGAAATGTTATAAATATATAAATAAATAAATAAATATTTTAAAATCATATTTATATATTTAAATGATATTTATATGCTATTTTGGTGGATCATTGATGTCACAAGTACTAAAGGGTATTTGTTCCGATTCTCCACCCCATGGTATCCTATTCTCTCTATACCACACCCATCAATAACAGTGTCAAAAAAGCCTAAAATAATAAACAAAACTTGGTCCTCCTGTCAGTATCAAAGTGTTTGTGATTCAAGTCCTGTGCTGACTCGGAGGCACTGGCTCTGCCTTTAACCCCTGCTACTGAAACCTTCTATTCTCATCTCCTCAGGCTGTTATACCGCTATCGCCCCGGTGCACCAGAACAGACAGCCGCCTCCACACACCTCTCCTGTCCATTGCCTCAAACAGCCATCTTAAATGGACCTTGACTTTGATTATGTCTGAGCCTCGCTCTCCCTCTCTTTTTAATACACTGAGCTGTTTATCAGTGGCAGTATGGATAAAGTGTATCTGCTACCTCTAGGGCACCACGGAATGTGCTTTAAATGCGAGAGGATAAATGAAAGGAATGGGAAAAGGCGAGTCTCTTTACCATGAGAGCTCAATATTAAGCCATTAGGCTTTGAACTTGATGTTGAAACAAAGAGGGGAAAAAGTTGGAAGAGGACAGTTTTACTTCAGGTGAATTCTGGGTAAAGCCAGGGAATCTGAGGCCAGAAAGATAATGAGAGAGAAAGAGCACATGCAGAAGACAGAGGTGCGTTTACGAGCAGATGTGAGATCAGTAGCCTCTTTGTGCTCAGCTGGTCTGACTTTGTTCTCCGGAAGATTCTGTTCTGTATCAGGGAGTGTAGATTTAAGTGCGATATTTAGAGATTTTTGTGTTTTATGTCTGAAACAGAGACAGAATATGGCTGGTTTGATGAGCACAGTGTTCCTAATGAAACAGGAAGCTGAAAAATCACTTCAAACCAGACTAAGCTGGTTTTATGATCTTAGCTGGTCTCTAATGGTCTATTGGCTGGTTTTAGACGGGTTTTGGGTACTGTGGGCAATGTGAGCCCGGCTGGCTGCACCCCTAAACCAGCTACACTATTGAAAACCATCTCAAGTCTAGCAGACCAGCTTAGGCAGTTTTAAGCATAAAAGGTGCATAAAAAATAAGCAACACGTGTTAAAATATATAAATTACCACAGGGATAATTAAGTTTTATATTTATATGAAAGAAATGTCTACTTTTATTTAGCAAGGATGCATTAAACTGATCAAAAATGACAGTTAAACCTTTTCTAATGTTACAAAAGATTTTTATTTCAGATAAATTCAGTTCTTTTGAATTAAACATTAAACAGCACGACTGTACATTGATAAAAAATATGTTTTTTTAGCACTAAATCAGCATATTAGACTCATTTCTGAAGGATCATGTGACACTGAAGACTGCACTGAAAATGTATCTTTGCCATTGCGTTAATAAATATTTAGTGCTGTCAAACAATTCGCATCCAAAATAAAAGTTTTTGTTTACATAATATATGTGTGTTCAGTGTTTATTTATTATGTATATATAAATACAAACACATACAGTATATGTTTTGAAAATATTTACATGTATATATATTTATTTATTTATATTATTATATTTTATATTATATATAAATATATTTAATATAGAAACAACATATTTTTCTTAAATATATACATGCATGTGTATTTATATATGCATAATAAATATACACAGTATACACTCATAAACAAAAACTTTTAATTTGGATGCGATTAATTGCGATTAATCGTTTGACAGCATATATATATATATATATATATATATATGTGTTATTTCACCAATGCATGTATTTATTTACCTTTCAAAAGATCTTTAAACACCTCCCTGGAAGACAATGGATTACCCCCCTGAGTGCAGTTTACTAACTAGTGATCCGCTAGGAATTATGCAAACAGATAAATGCTGCCCACAAAATCTGTGTACAATGCACTACTTTGACCTCGTGAGTCAGTTCTGAGAGTTAGGTGAGTACTAGATACACTTTACTACTGCATCACTGTGATCCGGACATCAGAACTTGCTCTTCAAAATGCTCTCGTCTACACGCCGCTTCTGGAAATATGCCCTGTTATAACTACTGCCGTGATCATCTCTTTAAAACGAAGTTTAATTCACAGCCTGCTTTCTGCGGGCAGTAATATTGTGATGTTAATTGCACCAAGAAAATAGGCGCTCAGTTTTGATATCTATAATAAGTCTAATTTACATATAAAGGATGTGTGTTTGTTCTGAAATGGAAGACAATGACTTAATTTAAACACAGCGCAGTGCTATTTCAGCACATTTAGCATCTGGTTAAATGGATTGTTGGTGGTTAGCAAATAAGATGTAGGTTTTTAGGATGCAATGCGACAATAGTGGTGAACTGGTTAGTGTATTCTCCCCTTTGTGTCATGAGGAGTTTGAGCAATCGTGAGAGACAAAATAAAACATTACAGAAATTACATTTTATTAATTCGTATTTCATGTCTTGCATTATAGTGAAAATATCTAAATATGTGACACCGCTATTTTGTTCTTGTTTTAAGCATACTTCAAAGAAAATATGGTGACATTTAATTGGTAAATGAAGTAAGAAAAATATGTGCAGTTACATTTATTTTCTTGATAGGCCAACCGCTTTCTCCGATATAATGGACTTTGTTTGGATATAAATGACTTTGTTTTTACCTATTGTTCCTGGATTTATTTAGTAATTCATGTATTTTTCAGTGAACAAAAATATACACTAGAAACAACGTGTAAGGGACAAGGACAAAGGATAGGATAAAGACAACGGGAGGTATTTGACCAGGATCTGTAGGATCTGTGTAGGAGCTACAGAGACGAGCCAGGAAAGGACTGCGAGTGACAAGATGGATAGAATAAATTCCCACTCACTTGGAGAACAGCCTTCTTAATTACCCAACCTACATCCTGTCTCCACTCCGGGATGTCGGGGTTGGCCTCGTCCAGATTAGGAGAGAAAGATAAAAGAAGCGATTTGAAGAATTCTGTCACAGAGGAAGACAGAAGCAGAGACAGACCCTTAATTCTTTCTCTCAAAAGATGCCCAACACCTTCTATCTGCTGTTGATTTGTTCCAGATGATTTAGTCGAGCTGTAGCAGAGTTATCATTACTGACAGGTATGGAAAGGTTAGCGCTGATCACAAAAATGATTACAGTCTATTTGGCAGTTGCCAGAAGGGAGTTTTTATGACTAGCTTGCAGTGTCAAGAGAAAATTTCCTGTAATTCAGAACCCTCTGAAAGCTTCAATAATACATTTCATCAAGGAAAGGGTTATTTATAGTTAGGCTATATACAGTAGATTATTGTTACCATAGAGAAAAAAGTAAAGAGGAAAAAGTAACTTGAAAAAATAGACCTGTATGTAGCATATATCACAAAAAAAAAAAAATCTGAATTTGTCCTTATACATCCTTCAGATAACATTAGTGTGACTATGTTTAACATAGTGTCAACAAGCATTGTGTCAAATAGAATTATGTTGTCAAAATTATGGTAATTAAAGTGACATCTTAAAAAATTATTATAATAAATATAATGGCCGAGGCTAATTTCAGAGCTAGACAAAATGATCATAAATACAAAACACAAGATTAAATTAGAAATAACCCATATTAAAAAGAAATACATACGGACACACATCTATCTATCCATCCATCCATCCATCGATATTTACCTATTTATTAGGAAGTGTTGGAAATGGCTCGAACTCTTGCTACTGTAAATGCTCTAAAATTCTCATTTTTTATGTATTTATTTATTTTATGAGTATTTAGCAAGTTTTTTTACTTTATTATTATTATTATTATTATTTTATTATTATATTTATTTTATTTTATTTTGCTAGTCTTTATTTTATTTATTTTTATATATATATATATATTTTTAAAGATACACAATGTTCATAAAATAATTATTGTAACATTTTTATTTTATTTATTTATTTAAATTATTGTCAAAAATTTAATGATTTTTTATATATATATATATAATGGACTTCTGTATTATATGATTGAAATTCTGGAGTAAAACAAAAAATAAACATGAAAAGCATAGCAAAAATAAATGATAACAGCATGATGGAAATTTCCCAAGACATTTTTAATGTGACCTTGCCATAGAAAAAGAGAAAAAAAGGAGAAATATAAAGTGCAGAACCAGTCATCTGTACTAAGTCATATTTGTCTGAATGTCTACACAATTTGTCTACGCTCACCTTGTATGGTGATGCGCCTGGTGTCCTGCAGTATAGAGTCTCCTGACGAGACCTGCACAGTGACGGTGACCATGCCCTCGGTGCTGAACGTGTGGGAAATACTGCTGTCCAACGTAATTATGGGCTAGCACCACAAACATAGTGCATACAAAAGATAAACAATCAAAATTAAATCCATAGATTTTTATTTTTTTTTGGCATTTGTAAACTCAATGACTACCTTAAAAAGGAAACTCTTAAAATGAATAGCGCCAAATGCTTTATTGATCTTTCAGGGAAAACAAGCATAAACTAAAAACATATCTAAAAACCACAAAAAACGACAAGAACAAGAACTACATTATTAACGGTTCATTGCTCCTGTTCTGTTTATCTTCTACCGTAAAATGTCTCAGAGGCCTTCGCCCAACAAAGTGAGGCAGAAAATCTGTAATTAGGAGCTGGTTGTACCTCCGTATTGTTCCCCAGCCACCAGAAATAGGTGAGCGTTCTGAAATGAGAAGGCCAGACCACCGCCGTCAGGTTCACCTCCTTATTCTTAATGACCACATATGGAGCCAGCAGCTGAATATGCTCCACAGGGCCTGAAAGACACACACACACGCAGTCAATACAAGAAAAGCAAACAGCGCAAGGGGTGAGCAAAAACTAAATATTTCGCAAAATCAACAAGCCGGTGAAATTAATAACTAGTCGACTATTTGATCTTGTATAATTAGGCTGGTTTCGGCTTTACCTGACCCCGACTGGATGCTGTTCAAACACACCTAGACGGAAAGCCAGGGAGTGGAAACTCTCGAGACCTATTTTTAAAAGTTTGAGTATTTTTAATTTGGCACAGCCTTTTAAAAACGCAACACTCGCAGTGGGACGTTCAAAAAAAATAAATTAAAAAAAAGCGCCAAGAAGTCAGTGAACAAGTTCTACTTTTACAGTAGAATTTTAATGGGCTAGCAGTCTAACACCTAAAGCACAACATGATAAATGAAGCATTAGCACTAAAAAAAGTATAGAAAGAATATACTAGATAAACTATTTGCACAACCATTGTGACCCATGTCTAGTAAGTTTGCACAAATACATTAAAAAATCATATTATTTCTCTCATTTATTCACTCATCTGAGATCTTTCTGCATTGTTTACTCCTCCCCGGGAGCAATTATTTGCTTTTTTAATGTTTATTTTATTAAATAATTCTGCTTCAGTATGCAATGCACATCAGGAAATAAAATTTGGACCAAATTGCTCTCATCTGATCACAAGTGGCCACCCCTTTTTTGTTTGTGAAAAGTGGAGGTAAAAGCAGTAATTAAGCACCTCAGTCTACTACACCTGTGGAGTTGAAGGACACGTGCAGATTTTGGCAGAGCAACTATGAAAGTCACCTATAGAGTATTGTGCTCAGTTTGTGTTTAAAATATGTTTATTCAAAGTTTGCTAACCAGTCCCCACTCACTTCATTGCCTGTGTGGCTACCAATTTGTCTGTATAAATTCAGAGAAGTTTTTTTTTTTTTTTTAACATAGTAGACAAGACGGTTTCTTAGTATTCGTTCTATAATGTGTGTTCTTTTGCTGGCTAAATAGAGGATACTGGTTCATAATTGGGCCAATTAGTGAAATAACACTTTTTATTGCATTTTTAATTAGTATTTTTGTTTAAATCAGTATTACTCTTGTTTTTCTTTTGTTTCAATTTTAAAACATCTTAATATCTTTAACAAAAGACAATAATAATACAAAATAAATATTACAAAACTTATTTTCAGAGAACATATCATAAATGTGTATGTATATACGGGTCCTTCTCAAAAAATTAGCATATTGTGATAAAGTTCATTATTTTCTGTAATGTACTGATAAACATTAGACTTCCATATATTTTAGATTCATTACAACACAACTGAAGTAGTTCAAGCCTTTTATTGTTTTAATATTGATGATTTTGGCATACAGCTCATGAAAACCCAAAATTCCTATCTCAAAAAATTAGCATGTTCTCCCAGCTGAATCTTTTCAAAATTTCGTTTTCAGCCCTTTGTTGCCCCGTGCCAACTTTTTTGAGACCTGTAGCAGGCATCACATTTGAAATTAGCTCATTTAGTGGATACAAGTGCAAAATTTATCCGTTTAAACATTTGTTATGTTCTATTGTGAATAACATATTGGCTTGTGTGATATGAAAGTCTTTTAGTTTTCATTTTATTCAAATTTAAAAAACGTTCCAACATTTTCGGAATCTGTGTTGTGTGTGTGTGTGTGTGTGTGTGTGTGTGTTTCTTATAAAGTTCAACTAACTGCATTCAATATAAATTTATAATACATTTTCATTTAACTGCAAATGACAATTAGATGAAATTAATAAAACCAATTAACCAACTAAAAACATTACATTTAGTTCACATTTTAGTATATACCTTTAAAGCGTATTATTTATGCAATAAATACTCTTTTTTGCTAAAATGCTAAAGTGTTCTTTTCACAAGGGTATACATTTAAAGCTTGAAGTTAAAGCTTTAACTATTTGACTTTGCCAAAGAGGTAGGAAAAATAAACCTAATTCAAGATATACTCTGACATACAAGTCAGTCTTATTATCTTAAACAATACTACAGACAAATAAATTCATCAAAGATGTTTAGGTACACTACCAGTCAAAACGTTTTGCAAAGTAAAAAGTCTCTTCTGCTTACCAAGCCTGCATTTATTTCATCCAAAGTACAGCAAAAACTGTAATATTTTTCAATATGTTTTACTATTTAAAGTACCTGTTTTCTATTTGAATATGTTTTCAAATGTAATGTATTCCTGTGATTTCATTATTATTATTATTATTATTATTATGTTGAAAAAAAGTAGATTTTTATTCAGGTTTATCTGATGAATAGACAGTTCAGAAGAAACAGCATTTATCTGCATTTATCTTATTTTGTAACATTATAAATGTCTTTATCATGACTTTTGATCAATTTGAAGCATCCTTGCAAAATAAAAGTATTAATTCATATTAAAAAAAATCCAATTATGCATGTACTTATATACATATATTATATATGTATTTGGGATCAAAATAAATGCAGGCATAGTGAGCAGAAGACAATTATTTTAAAATTTTACTGTTCAGAAAGTTTTGACTGGTAGTGTGTTTTTACTAAAACGTAAGAAAAAACATTACAATAATATTATAATATAAAACTTTTGGTACCTACGCAAATTGGACAATGTATTATAACGCACCTGAAATAACTTCTTCACTTCATGAAAACAAAAAATACACACTGAAGTAGGTGCTCGTTTGTGTGTGTGAAACCTACACGTCACATGCAGGTAGAGGGAAGACGTGTCGAACCCGAGGCTGTTCTCCGCCAGCGCTGTTACTCTGAAGATACCCGCGCTGTGGTACACGTGCCTGATGCCGTCCTGCGTCCAGCTCAGGTTGGAGTAGGACACGGCCGTACCGTCCCCAAAGTCCAGCTGAATGTTTGTCCTCATAGAGTCGCCCTAAAAACAACACGCAGAGCCAAGCCTGATTATTACAACAACTCTTTAGCACACTTTCCTTAATCACTGAGTCTGGCAGCTGCGACCAAAAACAGCTGCGGGTAACGTCACCATTCTGCTCCACAGACACCGGCCCATCTGTTTCCAGACACAAGCATTGTTTTCAGCCCTGCAGTTCATTCCTGCCATAACTCTGCCTCATATATGAGATGAGGTGTGTGAAACCAGACACAGAAGCCACTTATTTACAGAGAAAACATTCACTGCATCAAATTAATTACCTCTCAGCATGTATTTCAGCTTCCTGTGGGAACCCATCATATTACTTTTGATGTGTAATATATACTCGATACTCTATATTGTGTTGGTTTGGCTTGCTCAGATATCCTGATGGGTCAATCCACCGCAATCATAATTGCTGTTTACCAGATATGATATTGCATAGGGAATATAACCATAAATATGACTCATATGGCTCTGAGCAAGTCTGCTGTAAAGTATCCTGCCATTTTAAAAGCTAAAAGAACTAAATTATTATTTATTTATTTATTTTCAGTTGAATATGTGGGTGGGATTACATGGAGGAAATCATGAATCCTCTGTAAATTGCATTTCTTATTTCTATTTAATCCAATCAAAACAGTAACAACAGTCTGCCATATATATAGACTAGCAACTATTGGTATAAATCATACAATATAATTTAAATCTATTATATTCTTATAATAATCTTGTAATTTTAATCTAAAATATTACAAAATTATACTTTATTATATTGATCCTGGTGAAAGTTTTCCTGCACCCATTACATCACACTACAGAAAACAAAAAAGTATTTTATTATTAATATATAACTATTTTTTTTTATAGTATTTTTTTTTTTAATTAACAAAGTTAAAAAACAACATCTGAAAATGCTTAAATCAGATATTAAGATTAGCGGAACCTTTTCAGCTTTAAATTTTTATTATATAATTTTTATAAAAATTATATATTGTTTTATAAAATAAGTTTTTTTTTTATAAAAGAAACATATTCAATTTTTGTAAACTGTAAAACTGTAAAATGCAATACTATTATGCTGTCTTAATTTTAAACATTCAAATATTACACTATGGAGATTCACCTTCAAAAAAATGCAGCATTTTTTTCCCCTCTGAATCACATTTCAGGTTGGAAAATATGGAAATCTTATTCCAATAGTGCATGTCATTCAAGACCCAAGAGCAATCCACAGATATCTGGGTTTATAAGCTTATATCTTCTGACACTTGAAGCGCCTCTGGTGCAACGCCTGAAACATCTGCCCCAAAACCACCCATTAACACTAGTTATAAATATAAAACTGCCAAACCAGCCAGTTAAAAACATCAAAAACCGAGAAAAGAAAGAAGAGGATCAGGAAGTTGAAATTAAGTTGAGTCTGTGCCTTGAACCATTCCTTTTATCCACTGTCCTTCTGGCTCTACATCTGGTTATGGGTGGAAGTGAAAGAATGCTAAAGCATACGTATGTGTGTGTGTGTGTGTGTGTGTGCGTGCAAAATTCCCAAATCCGTACTTATGCTTCCCCAAATCTCCCTCCTTTCTCTCTCTCCGCCGTTAGCACATTGTAGCCTAATGCTATTGGGATATTAATTTGTAACACTGCATTAGCAGCACGTGAAGGAGAGGGGGGTGTTTATGCCCTGCTTAATGACAAATCCAAAGCTGCCTGGTTTATTCCTGTCTGTTTGCTTTTAGGCACTGCTGACTGTGAAAAGCGGCCCGCCTCTGTGCGTTTCTGCGCAAGCATGTGCACCGGATTGCTTTTAACATATTTCACGCCACTTTGTACAGAAAATCACAACTACACTGTGGGAGGAGAAAGGAAAAGATGACTGACAGGAGGAACAGTTTGTATAATGACGGTTAGGACACAATTTGTGCTGAGCTCATGAGGTTCAGACAAAGTCCTTTTTCAGGGAAGTCAGTTCACGCAGTTTAGCTGCCATCCTGAAAATCAACCCCAGCATTTCTAGGCAACTTTTTCACTGCAAGAATGAATGAGTTAATTAATTAATTATTAGCATTTTTATTCAGTTGTCCAGTAAAAATATCAACACATGATTAATACAATATAAATATATTTAAGAAGCAAAATATTATTTTAGTAAAACTTCACTACAAAAAATACTGAAAAGTTTGAGATCAGTGAGATTTTATTTTTCTGAAATGAAATTAATACTTTTATTCAGCGAGGACACAATAAATTGATCAAAAGTTTAAGCTAAAATTTAGAAACAGCATTTAGTAAGGTTTATACATAAAACAATGAGGATGGATGGGTGGATGGATAGATAGCAATAAACTAAGCTAATCTGGTTCCTCATAAACTTTCTCTGCTTCTATCTTTTCTAACCTCAAGCTGCTTTCTCTGTTTAAAAAAAAAAAAAAAAACATTTTGTGTTGCACCTTAAAGGCATTAAATATTAAGGTCCATTTGATTTGCCTAAGAAACAGCCCGGCTCTGACCCTCATGAATATAAATAGATAGAATTCTTAGCCCTTCTCACTATATATTTCCCTCTCTCTTCCTCTCTCTCTCTCTCTCTCTTTACTAGCTCTCACTCTCTTAATGAGAGGAATAAGCCCTCATTTCCTCATCTCATCATACTGTAATGTGACAACTCTGCTGTGGTGAGACGCCTAGGGAGAAACACTTTACCTGGAATGAGCGTGCGAACATGTGTGTGTGTGAGAGACAGAAACCAAGAGAGAATATGTGTGACCATGTGTGCACTGCACCTCAATGAAAGCTATTCCCCAGCAGGCTTGTAATATGTATCCGGCTTGCACCATACCATCTGTACAGAGTGAAGACTTTTCATCTGCCAGAGCTTCAGCACAGCTCGGAGCGGAGGACACCAAATTATGGAAAGTTTCCAGAATGTCAAAATGACCTATGTGGGTGTAAACGGTCACATAGAGAGCTCAATGATAGTCTCACTTAGCCAGTCTGGTATGAAAGTCTTGTCCACCAAGAACAGCCCACTTAAATAGAAAAAATAGCCTGGCCATCATGTAAAGTAACCACTCATAGTTATTTTTGTGCTGGTGTCATGGGAGGTTAATTCTAAATAGCTGAAACCATAATAACAAACCAGCACGGTAAAAAGGTTTTAAATTATAGTACAACTGTGTCGGCCAATAACTGGCTGAAAATTTGCGCTGTTCATGCAAACGGTGCAAATTTGTTTTAGAGAAATTTAGCATTGCATCACTTGCTCACCAGTGGATCCTCAGCAGTGAATGGGTGCCGTCAGAATGAGAGTCCAAACAGCTGATAATATTACAATAATCCAAACTTTCAAGTAATCCACATGTCTCCAGTCCATCAATTAACGTCTTGTAAAATGTAAAGCTTTTCTTTCTAAAATGCGAGTCTATGCATAAAATTGCTTTCTCCAGTGAATCTCGTCTCGTCTGAATCAGGGGAGAAATATACATAGACCAAGTACCATTTTCAAGCAAAAACGGTCCAAAAACAGTTCTAAACAAACATCCTGGTGAATTTTGACTTGAGATGACAATGGGGTGGATTTTTTTTTTCACTGCAGGAAGCATAATATTTTGGTCAGTTAAAATGCCTTAATGATGGATTTCTTTCTTACAAACATGCAGCTTTTCACTTCACAAGACATTAAATGATGGACTGGAGTGGTGTGGATTACTTGTGAATTAGTGTGATGTTTTTATCAACTGTTTGGTCTCTCATTCTGACGGCACCCATTCACTGCAGAGGATCCATTGGTAACAAAGTGATGTAAATTAAATTCCTCCAAATCTGTTCTGATGAAGAAACAAACTCATTACATATTGGATGGTCTGAGGGTTATAAATGTCCAGCTAATTTTCATTTTTGGATGAACTATTACCTTAAGGTGCTATTTCTGACCTGAACCTTCAAAATGACTTTTGTTGGTGTATGCTAATGTAGTCTGGTTGATTGAGTCATATTAATTCATATTTCTGAGTTGACTAAAATAAATCAGAAGTAACTACACAAAACACATTTTTAGACTACCAGACAAAACAATTGTCCAGTGCCCAGAGATCAGTGAAAATATGTGTAGACATGCCTTGGTAGGAAAGCAATATAAAAAAAAAGTCAAGGCAAGGCACTACAGGCAAAATGTTTTTTGTTTTTTTTAATGCACTGGTCAATTTTGAGATTTTGAGCTCTTTGGATTTTCATAACATGTTGTTTCAGACTAGTGGAAAAAAACATCTACACTTTCAAGTGTTTATTTTATTGCACGTTATCTACCTGCGCCTGCAGATTTCAGATACAACACACTGTTTATAGGAATTATTTTTGTTTTCCTCAAAATAAGTTTTTTATTTTTTTCCCTCATACACTGAGCAAGAACTCTCCACTTCAGTAGCACTTACATACACCAAATTTTATTCCTGTATAATATTCTGAAGGTTTCTACAGATGGGGTTTGTTCACGTATCGTTTGCCTTTTTTAAAACAAAATTATATCCCTAAAAACATTTTTTTTTGTAGTTTTTTTTTTCCCTGTAGCTAATGACTGCATTTTCTGATTTATTAAGCGATAAAAAGAGCTATCCAAGATCCTCTCTGTAAAAACCTTAACCTCTAATATATCAACAGAATTTGTGAACCTGGCTATGCAATGTTAAGATTTCTGTTCTGTGGATTTATGCAAATTAGTTCATATTAATAAGCACTCTGAAAACAAAACTTGCAATACCAAAACGTTTGCCATTCTTAATGTACCCAAGCAACTGGATAAGTATGGTGATATTCATTAGTATTTATTTCTATTAATATGTATTCATAGCTATTCACCTTGGATGTTTTGCCTTAAAATGTAAAAAAAAAAAAAAAACCCACTTCCCATATCTTTTGTGGTTAATGTCAAAGTCAGTCTGTGTGTCTATTTATAACTTTATTTTGCCCCCCTAAAAAAAGACACTGTTTCTTCAACTTGATGCCTGATGTTAAATCTTAGTCCTGAAGCAAAACCAGTTGAGAACCACTGCTTTAGCTAACAGACATAATAAATTAATCTGCTACGTGGACATCTTGATATCTGATCATTGATAATCTACTCACATGGAGTTAGCGCATCAAATGAATAATTATTACTGTATAATTTAGGTCTTGACTCAATACCAGGCCCATAATTATAGCTTCTGGCCATGCTGCATTTTAAATGATCAGATCACTGAATCCGATAATTTGACTATGATTTTCCATTAGCTGAGTTCATCGGATTCAGATGACCCTCGTGATGTTCTCACCTCGTCTAGCCGCACCAGGAAGGTCACATTGCTGCCCATGTTGGCTGTGAGTTTGTCGTCACGCGTTGTCAGGACTAAACCTCGCGGGGGGCGATTCGGACACTGCTGTTTCCTGGCCGTGTACATCTCCTTCACTCCTTTTGTGCAGTTATTCGCTACCACTTTGCGATACCTGAAACAAACAAAGAAATCAAAAACTAGTCTGAAACATCTTTCTTTTGAGATAAATGACTTGATGGTTTGATATTATCTAACTTAATGGCATTCACATGACTTAGAGCCTGGGTCACTGTTTTTATGCATTTGAATACAACAAGCCTGATAGATCCATTCTGAGCAGCTCTGTTTTTTTGTTGTTGGATGAATTGGTTTTGGCCACATTTTTTTGTGACACAATCTCTGAAAATGATAATCGCATTCTTTCTCTGTCTCTTTCCTTGTCTGTAATTTTGCACTCTTGCTCTGAATGGATATGCTTACTGACTGATGTTGGTTTTAAATTAGGTTTAAATGAAGTCTTTCCATTACACAGTGTTATCTGTCCAGCTAGGTCTCTTTGTATGGATTGTCTGTCTAGAAAGTTGTCGTAAAGACGGACGCCACAATCTCCAGAAAGTTTAAAACCTGCTCATGTCAATATGGCTTGTGTCTGCTCATCAGCACAGCAAGTTTAAATCATGGCTCACTTAATTAAAAATAACCACATTCCTAACACAAGATTGGTTTAGTGTCTGATTAAAAATTCTTTACGAAAAGTGCTCTTCACTTTATCCCAGTGATCACAAGAATAATATATGACTATTGGGGAATATACTGTAAGTTAGCTATTGCTTTCTTATTTTTATATTACTATTTAAAAACATATATATGAAATATATGGAAAAATATGAAAAAATGAAATGTAAAAAAAACTATATTTGATTTTTCTATAGTATTTATTCATTTTGTATTAATACATTATTTTTATTTAGCATATTTTTGTATTTTTATTTTATTAATAATAAATTATTATTATTATTATTATTATAAAAACAGGATTATAGTTAACTAAAACAATTATATACAAATATATCAAATATATAGAAAATTAAACAAATTAATGTTTCTAGATTTTTTTTCTATATTCAGTTTATGTTTATAAACAAGATTAATTGTTTAAAAATAAATATTATTACTAGATCTTAAAAAATAAACACTTTTGTATATAATATCTAAATATTATGTAAAGTATTAAATATGTTAAATATTATATATAATATTATTTTTCTAAAATGCTAAAAGGAAGGGTTATTATAGTTAACTATTACTAAATCCATTAAAAAATAATGTTACTGGGGCAAAAAAAAAAAAAAAAAAAAACTTTATAAATAATAATAAAAAATAATAATAAACAACATTAAAAACTATAGAAAATATAGACATAATTAAAAAAAAAAACAATAAAAATGGCAAAAACTAGATTAATAAAACAGATTTAGCCATCAAATGTCCCCAAGATGAAAGTAAAACAGCACCATGTCATAAGGGTCAATTGTATCTAAATTGAGATTTATACATCATCTGAAAGCTGAATAAAGATTTCCATTGATGTATGGATTGTTATGATAGGGGTCCAGGGTCACAAATATGAAGTATCTGCATATTGTATATAGTCGGCTTACCCTGTGCTGTTGAGGTAGTTTTGCCCTTGGCTGCAGCTTCGAGACAACATGGAAGGGTTGAACCAAAATGCAGGCAAACAGTTTCCATCCCCTCTTCTCTCAAAACCATAATCACTACAAAACAAAACAAACAAGAAGAAAAAAAAAAACTCACATAAATAACATTTATTTAGTTTCAACTCATTTGAGGTATCAAATTCATCCTTAAAAACATAAATTCTCTCCAGGTATGTTTGACTGGTTTCATACAAGGTCATCACAAGTTCAAAACTCGTTTGTGACATTTTCTAATGCCGTTCCCTGATGCCTAACCTGTAAAACATTCTCTTAACTACCTGTACATCCTTTCATTCATGCACAGCGGCACATCTTGTATTCAAGCATGTCCCTCTTTTATGCCCTTGAGCCAATCGCAGCCATTGAGATGTATTAATTCTGGGATGACAAATGTCTTTTCTGCTCTGAGAGCTGCAGGCATCAACGTATGTCCTTATCGTCTTTCAATTCATTCTCTCTTCTCCCAGAAGCCCTGGAACCTGCTGAAGTGAATGTCTGTTCATATATCATCGGTGACTTTGATTTATCAATTAATTTCTGATCCACAACAAAACCCAGCAGACCACATGGTCCCTTTTGGCATCACACATTTGGGTTTTTAATTATGAGCAGTTCCAATCCGGCACTCAGATAAGAGTCAAGCTTTAAAAGATATTTGTGTGCTGGTGCTCAGATTATTCCCATAAATGTAGTGTTGCTTTAGGTACATATGGGTGATTCTTTAAATAGTAACACTTTCATTACTTTTTTTTAGATTTATTCAGTTGAAGAAAGTTAGCTGCCAACCAGCACCTAAGGAAGGAATGGCTAGGTATCATCTATGTAAAAATTCTACAGAATATTACGCTTACGAAAACAAAATAAACTAAAGGGATCAAATACAACGAAAACAAAAGAGGTCCCAAGATTGAACCCTGAGGTACACCACAACTTAATTGTACCATAGAGGAAGAAAAAATTCCAGCCTCCACCAAAAATCCATCATTCATTCAAAAATTTTCTATCAGAAAGATACAATTTAAACTATGGACAATGGTGTCAAAGGTCAAGCTTTTTACCCTGGGTTTTTTATCATTGCAGTTTAATTAATGTATGTGCTTTCTTGTTGGTTTTCTTATTTATTGCTTTATTTGTCAGGATTTATGTACAGCACTTGGGTCGGTGCTGGCTTTTTAATGTGATCTAGAAATAAATGTGTCTTGCCTTAATTTTGAAAACTAAAACATATGTCTTTCAATAAAGAGTTCATGATCATCTTTGAAGTGGATTTTTGTATAATGTGTGAATATTTGATATTGTGTGATAGTAATGATGTAAAATAGTCATGACATTTCTTACGTTTTTGGAGAAAATGTTGGACTTGCTAATGCCAGTTAACATTAAATTTTATTTGATCTTACATAAGTAAGAAGAAATGGAGTTTCTGAATTACAGTTTGGAAAATACTGACTGGTTTAGTAATGACACTTAATAAAGCTACTCTTAGATCATTTATATATCCAAAAATGAAAGGAACTTCTGATCTTTTAACTAACAAAGATGTGCTTCTATGTCACTCTCATTTATATCATAATCAAACTGAAACTCAGTTGTTCTTTAAAATACTTGGTATACTTGGTATAGTATTGGTCAATGGTAGCAGTATAGGAGACAATCCTTTCTTAGAAAAAATATTATTCTTATGAAACAAATTTCTTATGAAAATCAAAATAAATAAATGATTAAATTCTTATTTTAAAAAAGTCAAAGCAACATTCTTATTATCATTCTTGAGATCTATTATTATCTATTATAATGATTTTTTACTTACTTTTTACTTTTGTCATTTAGCAGACGCTTTTGTCCAAAGCGACTTACAAATAAGAAAAAGTAACTAAAACTAAAAAGTAACAACTCTATAAATACTATCTACCCACATATTTAAGAAAATAAAGAAATTAAATAAAATTAACACGCATATAACAACAACATTTCAATAATAAACATATCAATGATTTATTTAATATACACTTAAAGTAGAATAATTACTAGCAAATATGAAATATATAAAATATAAATAAAATAAAAAAGTTAATTTAACTGAGAAAAATCACTCCTATATTTGTATTTAAACACTACCCTGATTACACTGCGTAAAATGTTGATTTTGTATCATTTTAAAAAATTTTTGTTTAAAAACAGGTAAACACACTCATACACACACACATGCATATATACATACAGTGGTGTGAAAAAGTGTTGGCCCCTTCCTGATTTTTACATTTTTTGTATGTTTGTCACACTTTAATGTTTCAGATCATCAAAAAAATTTAAATATTAATCAAACAAAATCCAAACCCACATGGCCCTGTGTGAAAAAGTGGTTGGGCCACCCTTAGCAGCAACAATTGCAATCAAGCGTTTGCAATAACTTGCAATGAGTCTGTTACAGCGCTGTGGAGGAATTTTGGCCCACTCATCTTGGCAAAATTGTTGTAATTCAGCCACATTGGAGGGTTTTCGAGCATGAACCACCTTTTTAAGGTCATGCCACAGCATCTCAGTAGGATTCAGGTCAGGACTTTGACTAGGCCACTCCAAAATCTTAATTGTGTTTTTCTTTAGCCATTCAGAGGTGGATTTGCTGGTGTGTTTTGGATCATTGTCCTGCTGCAGAATCCAAGTTCGCTTCAGCTTGAGGTCACGAACAGATGGCCGGACATTGTCCTTCAGGATTTTTTGGTAGACAGCTGAATTCATGGTTTCATTTATCACAGCAAGTCTTCCAGGTCCTGAAGCAGTAAAACAGCCCCAGACCATCACACTACCACCACCATATTTTACTGTTGGTATGATGTTCTTTTTCTGAAATGCTGTGTTACTTTTACACCAGATGTAATGGGACACACATCTTCCAAAAAGTTAAACTTTTATGTCGTCAGTCCACAGAGTATTTTCCCAAAAGTCTTGGGGATCATCAAGATTTTTTCTGGCAAAACTGAGACGAGCCTTTATGTTCATTTTGCTCAGAAGCGGTTTTCGTCTTGGAACTCTGCCATGCAGGCCATTTTTGCCCAGTCTCTTTCTTATGGTGGAGTCATGAACACTGACCTTATCTGAGGCAAGTGAGGCCTGCAGTTCTTTAGATGTTGTTGTGGGGTCTTTTGTGACCTCTTGGATGAGTCGTCGCTGCACTCTTGGGGTAATTTTGGTCGGCCGGCCACTCCTTGGAAGGTTCACCACTATTCCATGTTTTGCCATTTGTGGATAATGGCTCTCACTGTGGTTCACTGGAGTCCCAACGCTTTAGAAATGGCTTTATAACCTTTTCCAGACTGATAGATCTCAATTACTTTCTTTCTCATTTGTTCCTGAATTTCTTTGGATCTCAACATAATGTGTAGCTTTTGAAGATCTTTTGGTCACACAGAGCCATGTGGGTTTGTATTTTGTTTTCCCTTCATAAAGAAACCCTTCATTTAAAAACTGCATGTTGTGTTTACTTGTGTTATATTTTATTAATATTTAAATTTGTTTGATGATATGGAACATTAAAGTATGACAAACATGCAAAAAAATAAAAAAATCAGGAAGGGGGGCCAACACTTTTTCACACCACTGTATACTGTATGTATATATGTATATATACAGTGGTGCTTGAAAGTTTGTGAACCCTTTAGAATTTCCTATATTTCTTCATTAATATGACCCAAAACATCATCAGATGTTCATATAAGTCCTGAAAGTAGACAAAGAGAACCCAATCAATCAAGTGAGATAAAAATATTTCTTTGTCGAAAAAAAAAAAAAACATTGAGAAAAATTATCCAGTGCTACATATCTATGCATGGCAAAAGTATGTGAATCTGTGCTTTCAGTATCTGGTGTGACCCCCTTTTGCTGCAGTAACTGAAGGTAAAGTTTCTTGTAAAGGCTGATCTGCACAATAACATGTAGGAGTTTTAGCCCATTCCTTAGTGCAGAACCACTTAAACTCTGTGATGTTGGTGGTTTCCTCCCATGAACTTCTTGCTTAGGTCCTTCCACAACATTTTAAGTGGATTAAGGTCTGGACTTTGACTCAGCCATTCCAAAACATTAACTTTGTTCTTCTTTAACCCTCTACTGCATAGTGTTGCCCTCACGCAACGGAAAGTTTTTCTTATGCCCCATGTTAAGTGCATGTTTTTTTTTTTTAATGATTGCAACCAATTACAATGCTTTAATAGTATCAAAGAACAGTCCAATAAGGTGTGGGAGTCACTATCAAGCACCATTTGATGGTGGGACATCCTGTTCTGACACATGGTCACAGGAGCACATGGTGTGTGAAGGCGGCAATATTATTTGCTTTAGTAATCTTATTTAAAATTACATGAACTGTACATAAAAATATATGTGTATGAAGGTGTAGAGAAGACTTTTGTCAGGTTTTAGGATTTTTTTTTATTTATTTTGCATGTTCAGAAATTCTATTTTTCTTTTTGTTGCCTCAGGGAACATTGCGCAGTAAGGGGTAAGGAAGGAAGGGCTCCCACAGCTCCCATCCCTATCCAGGATTTCCTATTATGTGTGACAAAAAGGGAAGATGCAAGGTTCCTGGGTGCAAAGGAACACCCAAAGTGATATGCAAAATGTGTAATGTGCACCTCTGTTTCACAGCAGAGAATAAGTACCTCTTGAAGTTTAACACAGAGTAAAATCTCATTTGATGAAGTACATGATATGACACGACACACTACATCAGTGCTGGGAAACTTCGGTCCTGGAGGGCCACAGTCCTGCAGCGTTAGCTCCAACCCTAATCAAACACACACACACATATATATATATATATATATATATATATATTCTCCATTTATTCACCGTTTCTAAACTTTTACATATTTTTACACTATAAATATACTCTATATATAAATATATACAGTATATATATATATATATATATATATATATATATATATATATATATCAGTGTGTACGGAAAGTATTCAGACCCCCTTAAATTTTTCACTCTTTGTTATATTGCAGCCATTTGCTAAAATCATTTAAGTTCATTTTTTTCCTCATTAATGTACACACAGCACCCCATATTGACAGAAAAACACAGAATTGTTGACATTTTTGCAGATTTATTAAAAAAGAAAAACTGAAATATCACATGGTCCTAAGTATTCAGACCCTTTGCTGTGACACTCATATATTTAACTCAGGTGCTGTCCATTTCTTCGGATCATTCTTGAGATGGTTCTACACCTTCATTTGAGTCCAGTTGTGTTTGATTATACTGACTGGACTTGATTAGGAAAGCCACACACCTGTCTATATAAGACGTTACAGCTCACAGTGCATGTCAGAGCAAATGAGAATCATGAGGTCAAAGGAACTGCCAGAAGAGCTCAGAGACAGAATTGTGGCAAGGCACAGATCTGGCCAAGGTTACAAAAGAATTTCTGCTGTACTTAAGGTTCCTAAGAGCACAGTGGCATCCATAATCCTTAAATGGATGAAGTTTGGGACGACCAGAACCCTTCCTAGAGCTGGCCGTCCGGCCAAACTGAGCTATCGGGGGAGAAGAGCCTTGCTGAGAGAGGTAAAGAAGAACGCAAAGATCACTGTGGCTGACCTCCAGAGATGCAGTCAGGAGATGGGAGAAAGTTGTAGAAAGTCAACCATCACTGCAGCCCTCCACCAGTTGGGGCTTTATGGCAGAGTGGCCCGACGGAAGCCTCTCCTCAGTGCAAGACACAAAAAAACACCTGAAGGACCACAAGATGGTGAGAAATAAGATTCTCTGGTCTGATGAGACCAAGATAGAACTTTTTGGCCTTAATTCTAAGCGGTATGTGTGGAGAAAACCAGGCACTGCTCATCACCTGTCCAATACAATCCCAACAGTGAAGCATGGTGGTGGCAGCATCATGCTGTGGGGGTGTTTTTCAGCTGCAGGGACAGGACGACTGGTTGCAACCGAAGGAAAGATGAATGCGGCCAAGTACAGGAATATCCTGGACAAAAACCTTCTCCAGAGTGCTCAGGACCTCAGAGTGGGCCGAAGGTTTACCTTCCAACAAGACAATGACCCTAAGCACACAGCTAAAATAACGAAGGAGTGGCTTCACAACAACTCCGTGACTGTTCTTGAATGGCCCAGCAAGAGCCCTGACTTAAACCCAATTGAGCATCTCCGGAGAGACCTAAAAATGGCTGTCCACCAACGTTTACCATCCAACCTGACAGAACTGGAGAGGATCTGCAAGGAGGAATGGCAGAGGATCCCCAAATCCAGGTGTGTAAAACTTGCATCTTTCCCAAAAAGACTCATGGCTGTATTAGATCAAAAGGGTGCTTCTACTAAATACTGAGCAAAGGGCCTGAATACTTAGTGATATTTCAGTTTTTCTTTTTTAATAAATCTGCAAAAATGTCAACAATTCTGTGTTTTTCTGTCAATATGGGGTGCTGTGTGTACATTAATGAGGAAAAAAAATGAACTTAAATGATTTTAGCAAATGGCTGCAATATAACAAAGAGTGAAAAATTGAAGGGGGTCTGAATACTTTCCGTACCCACTGTATATATATATATATATACCGTATATATATACACACGCACACACACATATATGTATACATATATATACACATACCTGTACATATATATACTGTATATTTATAGTGTAAAAATATGTAAAAGTTTAGACATGCTTAAAAGTCTCTAAATTGTTATCTACATACTGCATCACCAACTGCAATTATTATTATTATAAACTGTAAATAAATGGAGAATTCCTAATTACAGTTGTCCTCGCAACAGATGTATTTACAAATGTTATTTTGTTCTTCTGTCAGTATCACATATCTTATATATGCAGCTAGAAGATGTGTTTTTAATTCTTACACCACAAACTAAACCAATAAAACTTATTAGATGAGCTCTCTGTATCAGAGCTAATGGAAAGAGACAACATATTATATTCCACAGAATAATTGCTCTGTATATCATGTCACAAGATGTTTTTTTTGCAATTAAAAGTTCTGTGAATAACAGCAAATTTAGCAAAAGTTGTTTTGTTTTTCCAGGCATGTTCCTATCTTAAAACTGCAGGATGAAATATGTACCGGTGGGCCGAACTGATCTGGACAATGAATATATGAAAACACAGTATCACAGAAGCTAATGGACTTAATTAAACTGCTAAAGTTTTTCTCATTTAGAAATGAGGCTCATTGGAACAAAAAAAAGTTACCACAGCTCGGCTGTATCTGGTTAATTTAAGATAAACAGAGAACTTGAAATTTGAAAATGAATTAGCATGCAAATTAAATCTATTTAGTAGTTTGTCATGTCTGTATCATCCAGACTATTACACCTACAAATCACACAAAATGCATTACCAAAAAAATAAAATGCAGTAACTGTGAATTATGGTTCTTAAATTTGTTTACACCGAGAGAAAAAAAAAAAAAAAAAAAATCTGTTCTGGCAGAACTAAATAAGAACTTAAATAAACTTAATTTTATTCAAACTTTAATTAATGTCTTGAAGTTAAAAAAGCCATGAGGATTTGCAATTCCTAACTTGTGCCTTAACGCTTAGCACTCATTTGAAACATGTAGGTCTAGTATGCAACATGTCCTAATTGCTAATCTTCTTTCCTTTCTCAACTGCCCGTCAAAAACAAAACAGCAAAAATAACATTATTTTCCTTTTCTTTTTAAGTTGATATATTATAATAATTTCCCCTGATAAAAAGGAAATAAATGTTTTCTGCTAAACTACGTACTGCAGCTCTGGCTTTTATATAAACCACCTGGAATGTAACAATAGGACAGAAGTTGAATTAGAGATTTAGTTATCAAGAGAAGATTGCTGTGATGGCAGAGGTAATAATGTAGACATATAAAGAGTCTGGCAGCAATATGTTACGAGCAAAATTCAAACGATCATTATATAATCATTATAATAATCAGTTGGAACACTCTTAATGAACAAATGAACGTCTCATACTGAATTAAACTAACAAGCTACTTTTCTGCTCAGATCCATGGTGATTGTGTAACCTAGCATTTTTCAGTTTTTAAGAAGAAGTGAAGTGAAGTAAAGTGACATACTGCCAAGTATGGTGACCCATACTCGGAATTCGTGCTCTGCATTTAACCCATCCAACGTGCACACACACAGCAGTGAACACACACACACCGTGAACACACACCCGGAGCAGTGGGCAGCCATTTATGCTGCGGCGCCCGGGGAGCAGTTGGGGGTTCGGTGCCTTGCTCAAGGGCACCTCAGTCGTGGTATTGAGGGTGGAGAGAGCGCTGGACATTCACTCCCCCCACCTATAATCCCTGCCGGCCCGAGACTCAAACCCACAACCTTTGGATTACGAGTCCGACTCTCTAACCATTAGGCCACGACTTCCCCCCACTAAAATAAATGTTTTTCTCATAAAAATGAGAAATAATCAAGATTAGAATATTTTATTCAAGATTAGTCCATGCAATGCTTCTGTTCTTACATAGGCGTGCTTTGTGTCACAGCAAATCAGAAAAAATGTCAGAGACAGTTTGTTTTTTGTTTGTTTGTTTTTTAATCCGCCCTCTGACATTCTTAATCAGTGAATGTGACAGACCTCTAAGAGAAGAGGGCAAAATTTCAGCAAAAATAATTTGATAAAAGTGACGCCCCTTTCCAAAAGATGTATTCACATACTTTTGGGAAAGAAAGAAAGAAAGAAAGAAAGAAAGAAAGAAAGAAAGAAAGAAAGAAAGAAAGAAAGAAAGAAAGAAAGAAAGAAAGAAAGAAAGTGTCGGATATCAGAGACTGAATCAGAAAAATTTAAGATGCATCAGAACATTGAAACCTAAGAAGCTGAGATTCCAGAAAGAGGGGCCTCAAAGCGGTAACAGGACAACGTCATAAATCGGATTCCTGGCTCCAACTAGTCTGAAGCAAGCCTAACCAGCAAGCCTCTTTCACAAAACAGCTTGCAACATTGATACAAAAGAACACTTATTGATAATTCCAATTCAGGAAAGAGACTGTCAAATTTGGGGCAAGTAATCAAGACTGATGGTCAAAGAGATGGCCGTCACATGTAAACCTGTGATAGAAAATCACGAGCTACAGACTCTCTTGGGCAGGTCTCCACACATAAAAGACAGACCAAACCAAAATTCCTTTGTCTAAAGAACATGCCTTCGTTCGCCATAGAACTACACAAAGACTTTCTTTTTCATATGCACATAAAATCATCCTAAAAGGACATTTCTATGCAGAACCCCATATTATGTTTGTAACCCACATATTAGACTATCCATGTTTTAATCACTCATTGTGTATGTCTTGCTTTTAATAAGTATTGAATAGCTTAAGCCTTAAAGGGTAATATTCATGTTTGGTATGTATGAGTTTGAAAATTCATGCTTTAAATGTTTCTTCCAATCAATTCTTTGTCAAATGCATCATAGTCTTGTTATAGAAATCATGTCCAAAAGTATACTTTGCAAGGGCCTGTAAAATTTGGACCATGTGACTGATGATATACTGATTTATGATGGAAGGAACACCCCTAGCTAAGATAATAGCCTAGTTGGTCAAGACACCAGAGGGGATGTGTCCAGAAGCCGAGTTTAAAAACTCAGGACACCATCAAACTTTCTCTTAGTTACTCTCTTCTTCTTAAAAATGGTCTCTTAGTCATCTCTTCTTCTTAAAAATGCTCTCTTAGTCCCTCTTCTTCTTAAAAATGCTCTCTTGGTCACCCTTCTCCTTTTCTTCTCTTTTGCCACCGAGTTTTGACGCTGCTCTTTGAGCGTGCTCTGGCCCACGTGCCAGCTGCTACCATAATGAAAAGAAAACCAACCTAGTCTCGTTACATCCTTTTATTCTTATTCTCTTACTTTAGTTTCTTTTCTTTACGTGGAGTTTCGTGTTCTAATGTAAGTTTGCTGCAAAGTTCAGCTCCAACTCCACCCGCTTCAAACTTCAACCAGACCAACTCCTCATCCTCAGCCAACGCCCAAGACCTCACTTCAAAGACTATTGAACTTCCAGCCAATCAGACAGTTCAGGGAACCCCCTTTCTACAACGACGACAACAAAAGGGATTCCCTTAGCAAAGCAAGCAAGTACCTCCAGGTTCTAACTGAATTGGTGCAGTTAATATAAATTTTAGCCTCATTGAGAAACTCAAAGCGAGGGTTAAATAAGTGATTGATGGTTGTTCAGGTCTATGCAATTGAACATATTGCTGTAAACTTGGGATTTCACATTTCCATTCTCTTAAACTCATCCTGTGTGAATGCTTGTGTTCATGTGCTAGATTAGCTTATGTCTTAGGTTTATATAAATAAAATCTTATTTATATTGAAAAGATAAATATCTTGTGTTTTGTGCTCACAAGTTAATGTCTTAATCTGCCGATCTTGTTACTGTGCTATTTAATAGTGTTTTCACTATATTTTGGATTTTAATATCCAGTACAGAGTCTGTTATACGGCTCGTTCAGTGAATTGCCGTAACAGTGATTCTGTTCAAATCCCTATAAAATCATAAATGATTCCCTTTGAGCTAAATTAAACTATTTCTTTAAATTACATATTAATATTACGTTTTTATTACGTTACAAAAGAAAGAAAGAAAGAAAGAAAGAAAGAAAGAAATAGCACATTTCTCACACAGTAAAACTGTTTCTCTATGTATGAAAAAAATCAGCTTTTTTTATATTTTAGAAGGGGGTCTTTTGAGGGGGTCCATTCCTTTCATATTTTGAACAAAGCATTGCTTAATGAAAAATTCCAGTATTAGAATCAAAGTACTGGGCAAATTAAAGACACACAATACATCTCAAAAGGCAACCTGGGGACTACTTGCATATAGAGAAGACAAATGAACACATATCTGAAAGCATGTTAAGATCCCTTCACTGAGATTTGTAACTGTACCATTTGCTGCAAAACAAGATCAAACAGAACAGGAGAACATATTAAAGACAAAGTAAGGATGCACTGTGCATTGTTGAAAAAAGATAAAACACTTCTCTGTGAATGTGATAAATGATGTAGATCCCGAGGTATTTATATATACTTTAAAGAACCTCCAGACAGATAACAACAGACTACGATGATAAAGAACCTCGATCTTCTCTTCTTCTCCTCTCAGCCCTGTGGCCTTTAAAAGCCCAGAGACTGTCTGAATCATGCATCTTGATCCTCAATAAAAGCACCTTTCCCACCTACACTGACCCTACAGAGGGGGTTAACCAGTCCACTGGTGTAGAAGTCTATTCTGAGATCTTTGAAAACAGCTTCCGGATCGCCAGTGAACAGAACATGAAGACCATATGATTTTATAAATACATGTGATCCCACCTAAAGAGCAGAGTAGGACACAAAACAACAAAACTATAAAGCGCAAGAACATCTAGACTGCACTTTTTGTTTGCTCTGTTTGAACGGTTTGATATATTGACTCATCAAATAAATATCTGATGTTGTGTATTGAGCATCTGTGAACTGGTTTACACTGATTTAATAAATTGATCACCAATAAAAGTTTGAGCATAAGTCTCTTATGTTCACCAAATTGGCATTTATTTATCCAATAAATAAATAAAAATGCAGTAAAAAATACAGTACAAATATAGTAATATATTGTGAAATATTATTACAACTTAAAATAACTGTTTTCTATTTTAATGCATTGTAACTTGTAATGTATTAGCTGAATTTTTAGCATCATCACTCTTCGGTGTCACATGATCCTTCAGAAATCATATCTGGATTTGCTGCTTAAGGCACCTGTCCTATTATTATACATTTTAGAAACAGTTGCTAATTCATATTTTTGTGGAAACTGTAATGCAGGATTTTTAATGAATATGAATTCAAAAGAACAGCATTTATTTGAAATATAAATATGTTATACCATTATACAGTAAATGTTTTAATGCCACTTTTGATCAATTTAATACATACTAACTGAATAAGTGTAGTCATTTCTTGCACATGGCTATACTATTTTGTTTTGAGCAAGCATGTGGCGGCCAAACTTAATAATTTTAGTTGTAAACTTAAACTCTGATTATGTTCAGACTGGCCAGTTTGTGAGACTGTCACTAGCAAAGTGAATGAACCATAATATGCCCATAATAATAATCAAATATCTAAATTAAGATCACATCTAAAATGATGATCAGCATATAATTAGAATCAGTCTACATTTGAGACCTTCTTTAATTGGAGTCAGATCAAATTAATAACACAGTCAGTCTAAAGTAAATTAAACCATTCAAGACAATTCTTCTAGAATCACGAGAAAAGATATACCTGCAGGAAATCACTGATGTAGCTATCGGATCAGTGGGTGGATCTTTAGCTGCATTCATTTTATTAAGCGTGCTGTTCACTCACCATTCAAAGTCGTGTGCTCTGCAAATGCACGGTTCTGCAGACAGGATCCTCGAGTTGTCCCATCCCACCATGCAGTAGTTTCCTGGACGACGCTTCATGTAGATCTGCTTTTGACCCATTATGCATGGCTCACCCTAAGAAAATCATATCTAAGTCAGTTGCAACCTATATTACAATTTAGAAATTGTGTTTTTGCTTGTTTTTCATTTTACCTGGTTATGCAGGTGCCAGGTTTGGTAGTCTCCCTCTGTGCACCTTCTGGTGAATATGGACTTGTAGTCAATTTTGATAAGCTGCCATTCAGAACGATGACTGAAGTGTCCAAAAAACCTGCCAATTGAAACAGAAATGTTTAATTCTCATACTGCTCACTCATTTTCAAGTGAACCAGGAAACTTTCATTAACTGATCCAGACGTGTAAGCATTGGACTTAAACTTTGCAAAAAGGTACATCTCCAGAGACCGGATTGAGCATTCCTGGGTTACTTCATTAGCTATTTCTGAAATTGCTCCTTGTATCCTATACATTGTACAATATGGGGGTACAACTTGTGCTGTTTATATCTGTGTGTAGCACCTACAGCTCTGCAGATCCTTATGCAGATCCCTGTTTTAGTTTATTTTAACAATAATTTCCTGTTAATTTCATTTCTGTTTTCAGTCCTGTTTTTACAGATATATTTTTGTTTTATTTGTGTTCAAAGTAATAATTAAAAAGTACAATACAACCCTATTAAACTATATACCAGCACTGAGACATAATGAGAATTGTTATTGGTTCACTGAGACCAACAACATTAGCTTAAGTGTCTGATTAATTAACCTTTCCTCACGAGTGTATCTCTTGAACGAACAGGTTTTTAGAGCTCAGAGGAATCTATTCTTCTGTAATAAATAGGGCATAATGAGGACGCACAGGCTGTGTGCATGTGTGAGAGAAAGACGGTGGTCAAAATCAAACCTCTATAGACTTACGTCATGATCTGATTTTCTGCACCTGCCTCCACCAGAACACCGTCCACGAACAGCGGCATGGCTGAGAAACTGTGACGAGTCCACTGATGACCTTCATCAAAGCTGATCCTGCAGAACACATTGAGATGTTCAAATGTCAATGGATGACAAAACTACAAACAAACAAAAGAATGTTGTGCATGCAGTGCTGGGTAGAATACTTGAAAATTGTAGTCTCTTATTGATTCCAGATTACATTAAAAACACATTTTAGGTAACTAATTTGTTGACTACTTTTAGATTACCTTCAACCTAACTTGTTTATCACATTGATTCAAATAGGATATTCTTGCATAGCATTGATATAAAAATACAAAGAAAATATATTGATACATGAATGTATCAATGCATTGCAAAATAAACATGAATGAAAATATTGAAAATATACATGAATGTACATCAAGGTTTCCTAAACTGGGATTTGTAAAGGAACTGCAGGGGGGTTGTGAGTTTAAATAAATAAATAATTTTAAAATAGAAACTTAAAGTAAAAAACTTACTATAAACAATATATTACAAAAATGTGTTTACCTGCATGTTATGAGACCATTAACCAACATCAGAGAACCAAGAACACTTAAATATGTTGCTTAAAGGTGCTATAGAATGCATTGATGCAATATTTTAAATTGTAATCTGATATCTATATAGAAGGTATATGGCTTAGGTAAGGGCAAAAATTCATCCAACCTTATATGTTTGAGCCTGTATCAGACGAAGATACAGATTTTGAGAGATTTTGCAAGAATGATTAGTGTCCGGGGTGTGAACATGATTGCTGCGAGACGCTGGCGGTGAGAACGAGGCTTGAGAGTGAGTTGTGAGAGAGGGCACGAACGCAGCCTCTGTGTTGCCAGATTCAGCTGTTATAATTGTTTTGGACTTGTCTTTTCACTCTTTTTGACACTCTAGAAAATTGGTTGGAAAGTAGGATGTTGCAGTTTAGGGTCAGCGATATCTTTAACTTATCTTAATTGCAAAAAGATTTGAAATAAATTTGGTTTATTTGTATTTATTTATCAGTTTTTGTTTGTTTTAATAGCAATATCTGGCAACACTGCATCAATGATTCGGCTGTGCAGATCTGGCTGGTCTAGAACATGGACATTTACGTTATGCAAATGTTGGGGGCGTAAACATTAGTGATCCCGACTGTAATGTCACAGTTGGTGTTGGGATTCGCCTCTTTTTCCAGTAGCCCCTCACTGCAGAAGAAAAATCCAGGGGGCGGGGTTGGATCTACATCTATCTAGGGGGTGGAGATTAGTAGGTTTATGGGTGGGTTTAGGGATCAGGGGGTGGAGACGGGTAGATTTAGGTCTATGTAAGGTGGGAGGAGTTGGATCTAGATCCAACCACACTCCCTGGATCTTGTGTTCTGCAGTGAGGACCATCTCTCTTTTTTCGGTGGTCTTTTGTACACACAAGATTTAGAAGAAGGAGGAAACAATGGTGTATGAGGTTCACGGTATGTCATTTCCATGTACAGCACACTTATGTTTCAACTATGCCAAGGTAAATACAGTTTTCCACTCTATGGCACCTTTAATTGTTAACTCATTATCTAAAAATCTGGTAAAATGGGAACTCAAATAAAAACTAAAGTGATTTTTGCAAATCCAGTGGTTAAATGCTGTGTGGCAATTTTCTAAATGTATTTCATTATAATTCTATTTTAGAAAGGTATATTTCAAAAATGAAAAAGAATCAATAATATGCAGTGCTATTGTGTGAATGTAATCACATAATCAATAAAAAAAGTAGCCTGTAGTCTGATTATGAGTATTTGTAAATGCAATATAATCTAATTACAAGTACTTAATTTATGTGTTATTAATTATGTAATCCAGATTATGTAATCAGTTACTACCCAGCACTGCATGCAGGTTTGGAAATGTAAGATGACAGAATTTCCATTTATGGCTGAACTACACTTTGAATAATCTATTTTAGAGAGAATAAGATATAACAAAAATGTAGAGATACATAAAACCCAGTAAAAGTACAATAAAGACAAAAAAGGAAAAGCAGAGCTCGAAGAAAACTAGATGCAACATGAAAACATACAGAGAATAGCAATGTTTCAAGATCTTAATGTCTACAAATGTGGGAGGGAATAGAAGCAAGTAAAAGCTAGAGAACTTTCTTCCTTCAAGTCTGATCATGATACTTTCTGACAGCTTATCAACATCATTTCACAGGTGCAAACAGTAGGCTAGCATGTGTGACAAGGTTGCAACGATGCACAATGGCACTGCTTCCAAGTTGTCTCCGGTCTGCTAAAAGCAACAGTCGGAGGTAGTGTTGACATGTATCCATTAAGAGAACATACAGTCAAAGCTGTTATTTGAAGTCATACTCTCAGGAAATTACATGACTGCCCTCCAAGTCTCGCTTGAGTTGTTTAAGAGAACTAAAAAATGAAGGTGCCACACTTCAGTGGGCCTAAAACTAAAGCCAAACGCTTTGAGTGATAAGAGAGAAAAGATTTGAGACTCGGGAGGATTAAACATCACTGAAGCAAAACCAGGGAGGGCCAATTTGAAGAAGGAACCAATGTGTGAACTCGGGGGGATAAGTGGGAAGCTTTAATATGGAACACTTCCCATGGTGCACCACGTACAACTTGATTCCAATCTGTTATTTGGCAGCCTTTGTGTCCTGCCGTTTCATTTTTGTTCTTGTGGGGAGCATGTTCGATCAACACCAACCCAACGATTGATTTTTTTTCCCCCTCAACGATCTTAATAGCACAGAACTGACCCTGTCAGACAGATGGAGTGCCGACCGAAGTAACTGAAGCAGGAATTTCACCAAACCAGCATGAATAAACCTGGCAGAAGCAAGCTTATTTTCACCTACCAAAGATGTCTAGTGGGCACAGTGGGCTGCTTCACAGCAACCAAAGCTCCACCTTTGTCCAAAAACCACACGTTGTGCTCTTCCTCAAAAATCTGCATCATGGGAAGAACAACATGGGGTTATTTTCATTTTATTGCACAAATAGGCTCAAATAGGCACTTTTGTGTAGAAATTTGTGTAGTTTCCTCACAGTCATGCAGAAGTTTTTTTCTAGTTTTTGTACTCTGGTTTAACCTTTTTGGAGTTCTACAGAGATGACGTATTTTTGAAGGACAAAACCCCGCCAAAGTTAGCATTTAAGCACTTCTGGTTCCATCGTTCTGAATCAATGTTTTTTGTTGTTATTTGTTTTTTAATGGGTTTTTGGTATAATGCCTGAAATATAAGATTTGTGGTTAATTCTTCTATCTCAAGATTAGGGCTGTCAGTAATGATTATTTTGGTAATCGAGTAATCGGTTGATTATTCTGACCATTAATCGAGTAATCGGATAATTATAGTTATTTTTTTCGTGGTCATACAAATAGACCTAAGCGAACAACAGTCTTTAGAATGACAGAAAAAAAAATACATAATGTATTATAAACAATAGAGCTAATGTACATTACGCATTATAATGCCTGCAGGGGGCGCCAACAGCCTGACAATTGTTTTTACCCTGTACTGCGCAATCTAATTCTTGTTTAAATATTGACTAAACAACTTTTAATTCAAATGTCCACTTTATCTTGAATATTTGCCCCTTTCTTTACAAGAGAAATGCTACAGCCACTGTAATTTCTAGAATATGTGGACATCAAAACATAACTCAAAGCGAGGGTTTAAACTTTTATTTTGAAATCACGATGAACACTTGGATAAAGAATTTGATGTGTTCTTCTGTGTTTGCGTAGGTTTATAAATAATTTACAAATCTGATGACATGGTGCACATTGCGTTCCCAGATGAACGGTAAAATAAATGTGAACTGACAACAATAGGCAGAGATGGAGATTGAGACGCTCCTCACATTGTTAACAGTTTGTGTGGAGCAGCATTTACTGTGAATAGAGCTGTTCTGAAACGCAAGTACATAATCTACATGCATGTACATAATTAAAGTGCATACATTAAACCTGCTTCACATATATTTATTTGAAGCATAATGTTTGTGAATTCACAATAGCATTATGCTTTATTATGATTTTTTTATATTTTCAAATGCCAAACTTTTATATGCCATGCAGCCTTGCAAAACGGTCTTATAATGCATTTAATGGATTCTCATCCATGGAATGTGCCACTTCTGGTATTTCCCTGGTTACTCAACAGAAGTGTATCACAATAAAAAAAACCTCTGTGAGTTTACTTGATAAAATGTTGTTGCTATCAAGTGGCTAAATGGGAAGTATGAACCAGTGTGAACCAACCATACCTGTCTCCAGTTGTTGCCTGTATCTGATGAAATGAACATCGCCACATTATTGTAAGACAGCTCAGAGCCAATATTTCCTGGGAAACGAACCAAATCCCAAAAATATGTGTGTTAAATAATGAAACAATGTCGAACACCAACATAGCACATTCAAAATTCATAAATCAACAAATGTGTATTTGTACTTGAATAAGCAGCTTTTGTAATTGAGGTCAGGCAGCACGGTTCAATATTTGCTCAATCCATGCTCATACAAACTCAATATACTCACAGCATGCATACAAACAAACTCAGCTCTGACTGGCATGTTCTTGAGCCCACAATCCTCACACACAAGCATACTGGACAAAAAAAATGGTTGTTTCCAAACAGCAATGAGGTTAAATGGAGGTTCTGAGAAGAAAAAATCTTGATGTCTCACACTGTGCTCAAAATTACCAAGACACAAATGTCTGGAATTAAAAAATTCAAGTGCCACAGTATGAAATCAAACAATTCTTATCAAATATCTCATCCAAGACCAAATGATTTGAGCTATGATACCCATACTCATTTTATATTTCCATACTTTCATACATATCACCAATTGTCTCATTGTGTGCATTTTAGATCAAAGTTACTTAAATGAAATATTAAAAAGAAACTTCTGAGCAATATGTTTTCCCTCTAATGACTCTGGATTACAGAAGAGATTACAAGAGGAAGATAAGGTATGAGTGCCACGACTTCTACTCTTGTGTATTGTAGTTGTGTTGTTTTACGCCTATGCACAGAAACATCATGACTAGCGTAAACCCACCCACAGTCGCCTCCGCTGTGTGCTGTTGCCCTGTTCTAAGACTGTCACAATGAACTGAAGGGAAGTGATTGTATTTCCTTCAGTTACCTGTGAGAAATTAGTTTGTTTCCTTCAAGTGACAACTCTAACAGCAACCCCGCTGGGAATGTGAAATGAGAGAGCTGTTCATGTTTAAAGAACTTTTGTACATTTAAAACAAGGGGCTATTTTAAAAGTGATTGCACATAAGATGACAAATATTTGACACCAGACCACTCATTAAAGTACAGAACAAGTGTATGAGAAATGAATATTAATACTGCTATATGTTTATATATTTTGTTTAAGTTTTTGAAAGTTTATGTGAAAACACTTGATGTTCAAAATATTTTCTTTGTTCCATAATAATTTTACAAATATGTGGTCTACAATCATTGTCAGACCTCTGTTGTGTGTGTCTTGTGTTTCCATGCCCATATTTGGTTTGTTTCCTGTCCTCGTCTACTGTGATCATTAGTTAATCCTTGTCTAGCTGTGTTTGTCTCAATATCTCTGATTCACCTGTGTATTTATAGTCCTGTCTGTTCAGTGTTATGGCATTTGGTCTACTCGTTACCCCCGGTGTTTGATGTCTGTGAGTTTGCATTGTCCTGCCCTGTCTTCATTAAAAATGTTATTTTAGTTTAGTCCTCGTGTCTGCGTGTCCTTGATCCTCCCTGCTGTGTGCACCGTAACAGAAGACCAGACCATACAGTAAGCGTCGTCCCTTCACCTCGTTTTGTTTTGTGCAGTTTTTCTAGAGTTTTTTTTGTTCTTGGTTTTGCCCGCCATTCGCAGGAGTTACGCCACGGCCCGTGGGGAAAGCCCACCCACCGTCCGCGACTCCCCCAAGTCATGCTGCCGTTCGCGGGGAGTCAAGCCCGCCGGATCGCCGCTGAGACAAGCCCACCGGATCGCCGCTGACTCATACCCGCCGTTCATGTTAATTATTAACATGAATAACAAACTAAGTATATATAGTTCATGCACTAAAAATATATGTAACAATGTAAAATAATCAATAAAATAATTGTAGGTATTTCTGTAATGATTAACATGAATAACAAACTGACCATGTTAAAGGAATAGTCCACAGGAATAGTTCAAAGAAAAGAAATACCATAATAATAATACATATCAAAAGTTTGGGATGTTTTATACCAAACTGACCAGGTGAAGTCAAAGATGCAAATTCTAGGCCTACATTATAGACCGTTCACCCAAAAATTAGCTATCATCGTTTACTCAAACATGCATTTTTTTCTTCTGAACAAAACAGGCATTTTGAAGTATGTTGGTAACCAAAATATTTTGTTCATCACTGACTTCCAAATTTCTCAAAAAAGCCTATTTCACGTTCCAGAGAAGACAGAAAGGATGAGTAGGCTTAAATAATTTTCATTTTTAGGTGAACTATCCATTTAAAAGTTGATTGTATTTGTGATTTAGGGTGATTTTCTCATAACCAGGTCGAATCGTATTCCAAATTACATTTTCAATTGGTTCCAAAATCCAACTAAACGGACCAAATGCTGACTGCAAACAAACATAATGGTCTGCAGCAAAAGCTCTGGCGTGAAAGCATCCTTAGTGACCAGCCTGACGTAACAAGCGATGTTTAAATTTCTTACATACATGCTAACACACCCAACAGCGGCCGAACATGACAGTCCCACACATGCTGCTCGTGTTTTCATTTACCTGTAGCCACGATGACTCCCGGCGCCGAGCTCTTGGTCGAGATGGAGCCTGAGAGGTACGGGTTCTCTGACATCTGCAGTTGTAGGTGCAGCGAGCAAAACGGCTGAGCAGAGAGAAAGTGACACATCTTCCATTAGCCACAACAAAGCTATTATGTAGCTGTCAATCAAAAGAAGCCGACGTGATCCCGCAGGCATGAGAAAGTCTAAGACAATAAGCGCACGAGTGCTGTTGCGTTGGCCATAATGCAGGCGACTTTATGCTTAATATTACACAATTCATAATACAGAAACAACTCCTATAATTCACTGTCATGACCCTGGAGAAACATGGATAACGCTGGGTGATCTATTGCATACCGGATACCGTTAATCTTGCCGTCGGATATCTGCGTGTAAACAAAATAACACCGCTCAGGTAAATCAAGATGATAAATCTACAAAGCAAACTCAGCCAAATCAAGTTAATTTCAAGGCAACACAAACAGAATTTAGAAAATTATAGCTGTTGTGGGAATAATTCTGTGTTCCGTTTGAATTCAGATGTAGAATATTCCAACCTGATATGTCTTATTTTAAACCATAAAGGCCAGATGATACAAAACAAAATGCCAATCATAATCTTCTCTTAGCAGGTGTTCGACTATAAACAAAGAAGATGTCTAGCAACCAAATTACAGAGAATAAACATTTCTGTACAATGTTAACATGTTCTATAGGGGCATAATTATCAACATACAGGATCACACCTGTCTCTGCTAACATCTGCAAACATTTTTATCACATAATGTAGGAACTATGACTCGTTGATGTATTTTGTTTGCTTATAATGGTTTGCATTTCTTGAGGTGCAAGAAAGATACACATTGACTTGAGGGATGAATTTATGTTTCCAAGTTTAAGTGGGATTCTATTACACTTTTCAAAGTAGGAAGTTGATTTCCCGGATTGCAAAGCAGCATAACACTATGGTGTGACGTGACTCGTCAAAACGAAATCGTGCTCATTATGATCAGCTGTCTGCACTGGAAGCAGCCGATGGCACGTCGCAGATGCTCTATTTCAGTTTTTATCACGTGGTACAGCCACTTAATAGTAATAGCAATTGTTCACTCAAAAATGAAAATTTTGTGGAAGTTTATAATAAAATAAAAATATTGGATAAACTTTATTTTAAGGTGTCTTTGTTACAGTGTAATTATACATTTGAGTACTGAGTAATATTAATTAACTACATGGTTAGGGTTTGGCTTAGGGTTAATTGCATGTAATTATGCAGAATTTATTATTATTATAATAGTCAGTACATGTAACGTGTAACAAGGAAACCTTAAAATAAAGTGTTATTTTTTTGAAAACTTAATTTTCATAATTTTCTTTCATTGTCAACTTTAAATGCATTAAACTGATCAAAAGTGACAGGTGACAGTAAAGGCTTTTTTAAGTTATCAAAAAATTTAAATAAATAAATAACATAAAATTCTATAAAAACAATTGGGAAAAAAAACTCCATTTCGAAAAAAATATTATGCAGCATAACTTTTCTCAGCATTGATAATAAATGTTTTTTGAGCAGCAAATCTGCATTTTAGAATGATCTCTGAAGTATCATGTGACACTGTAGACTGAAGTAATGATGCTGAAATTTCAGCTTTGCATCATAGGAATAAATTATTTTTTTAAATACATTAAAAAAGAAAACCGCTATTTTAAATTTTAATAATATTTCATAATATTTTATTGTATTTTTGATCAAATAAATGCAGCCTTGGTGACCTTAAAAGGCTTCTTTTAAGAACATTTAACAAATCCTGAATCAAATTTTTGAATGGTAATGTATTTGACAAATTTATAATAATATTAACGCAGAGTCAAATTTATACAATTTCCAAATAAAGTAGGATTTGATTTCATTTTACTGTTGCTGAATTGTAGCCTAAATCTTCCAGCTGATTGGTCTGTGTTAGTAAAAACTCAGAAATAACATATAGCTTTGATGCTTACAAATGTAGAGAGCCTCCACCCATGACTTGTAGAAGTATGTGTTTGGTTTTGTAATAAAGGGTACTGTAGCTGTGATGTTTTATTACTGAGTGCAATAGTGGGTATCATGTACTCATTTATCCAACACTAGAAAGATAACAGCTTGAAATGCTCAAATGAATAACAATAACATATTGACTGCACTTTCCACCAAAAAAGGGACAAATAATGCAATATAATCATGTTTTGAAGTGCCCTCTGTCAAGACTGCTACCCTAACTGTGAATGTTAATTGCCTTTTACAGTCATTACCAGCAAAAGACAGGGATTTGACATTAAAGCGGAGAAGCAACTCTCCTGGGACCTCCAACATAACAAAACCAGAATTATATCTGCTCTCCATGCACCACAAATTGTTCTTTTCACCCCCTCAATAGGTGGCTTGACATTATTATGTGGAAGGCAAAGGCAACAGGATTTCGAGTCGGTAATGGTAAGGATTATAGGAGGCTAATGAGAGTGTCAAAGCAGAGGACTATTACAGCCTCTTCAGTCTGCTGGAGCTTTCTGTGTGCGTGTTTCTTTGGCCTGGATGTTATTATTTTGCCTCTAAACATGATATGGCTGCTAAATATGAATGATTCTCTATGCATATCAATACACTGAAACTATTTCCCATTTGCAAATAATAAAAAGGTATTACTTGAGTAGATCTTATATTATTTCTGATTATGCATTAAAGAGTCTGTTGCCTTTAATCAAATCCGTTGGAGAAAGAATATTACCTTGAAATAATTAAATGAATAGTTTAAGGAATAGTTCACTCACTAAAATAAAATAAAATAAAATAAAATAAAATAAAATAAAATAAAATAAAATAAAATAAAATAAAATAAAATAAAATAAAATAAAATAAAATAAAATTAAATTAAATTAAATTAAATAGTAGGTAATTTAGTAATGATTAACAGGAATACAAATCTGACCAGGTTAAGATAATAGTTCACTCACTTATAAAAAAATATGTTGTTATAAAATAAAATACAATAATTGTATATATTTTAGTCATGATTAACATGAATATCAAACTAACAAAGTTATAGGAGTAGTTCACCAATGTAAAAAAAATAAACAATGTGTTAAAATAAAATAAAATAAAAATAAGTTTATTATATTAATTATTAACAAGAATAACAAACTGGCCAAGTTACAGGAATAGGAATAGTTCACTCACTAACATAAATTTTGTTAGTTGTAAGTAAGTAAATAAATAATCCAAACAAACAATCCATCCCACCCATGTGTTTCTTACCAGCACACAATGAATGGGATTTCCTGCCAGGTCAGTAGTGGGCGCCTGCAAAAGCCTCCAGTCCCGGCCCTTGTTGTAAGTAATGTACGTCTTCACTTGGTTCTCCACCTTCCTATTAGCGATGAGCATACCTTCAATCCCTGCTACCTGGGAACAAGGGGGAAGAAATATGATACAAATATGAACATGAACATCTACATTCAGCATTCAGCACTTCGGACTGTCATCTAATGAAGTCTCTTAATTACACAGACACTAGCACCCACTCTACGATAGCCCAAGCTCTCTGACATGCTATTACTCTAGCTGACAAGCATCTAACCCAGTGCCAGGCTGCTCATCCTCGGCTTAAAACAAGCCCAAACTTAGCAATATTGAATGGTGACAGTGGTGCTAGCGACCCGTTTTAAATCGCACCCCGCTAGCGAAGCATGCTCTAAGGCAGGGTCCGAGTCTGTAAGTGGCACTAATAGGGACTGCATTTGACAGTGTCACAGTGACGGAGCCGCATTGGATGGACACGGCTAATGAGGTCCCCTCCTCCGCTGGCCAGACGTGTCAATCACAGCGGTAATTATTTATTATCCTTTAGCTTCCATCTCTCCATTCCAATGTTCTCCTGGAAGAAGATGGATGTACTGGTTGTGGTAGAGCGGTTCATATTCAGCATGCTCTGCAAATCGGGTCATACTTCAGTGAGCGGATCAGCTGCTCGCCTGAATTCATCAGGAGTCTGTGTCCAGCGCTATCTATGCAAACAATCAAAAGAGCAACTGAGCAAACAAAGCAAAGATCTCTAGCCTGAAATATTTCTGTAAGAGTAAAATGACCAAGAAGATCTTGCTGTGTAAACTATTTAAAAAGCTGTTTGGAGTGCATCATATGTTGGTGACCAGCCATGATAGACTGGGAGGAAAGACGAATAGAAAACTAGTGGCAACTTTGGGAAATTATGTTGTATATCCACTTATAATAAACTTTTAGACCAGATGCAAATAAAAATGTCTAAGAAAAACTCAACATAATTTATTTGCATGCTTAGTTTGACATTTAATGTAAAGCAATGACACTTATATATTTTTAATTGACCATAAACCTTTTGATTCCATTTTATACTACCATTCAAAAGTTTGAATATATTTTTTTAGATTAATGTATATATTTCTTATTTATTTATTTTAATGTTTTTCATAGACGTTTCTTATGTGCACAAAGGCTGCATTTATTTAATAGATTAATGAATAAATTGTAATATTGTGAAAAAATATATAATTTTATAGACAATTTATATTTATTTATTCTTGTTATTATTTATTAGTGCTGTCAAACAATTAATGACGATTAATTGCATCCAAAATAAATGTTTTTGTTTACATAATATATGTGTACTGTGTTTATTTATTATGTATATATAAATACAAACACATGCATGTATGTATTTTGAAAATATTTACATGTATATGCATTTATATGTTTACATTCTTATATTTTATATTATATATAAGTATATTTATTATATAAACATAACATGTTTTCTTAAATATATACATGCATGTGTTTTAATTTAAATATTGTGGCGGGAGGAGCCAACGACAGACACAGTGGGCGTGGCGTCACACCTCGGAGAGGTTTTTATTAAACAATATATTAAAATAAAGTGTCCAAAAGGGGGAAAAGTGTCCAAAATAAACAGGGATCTGGTGTCCTCGTCGTGCTGCGGGGCTGTGTAGGAGGGCAGTGTTCAGGAGGGAAGGGTCCAGGGAAGGGGCGGAGTCCGGTGGCCGCACGCGCTCCCCTCTCGGGGCCGGGAGCGAGTGGCGGCGGCGTCTCTGGCGCGGCTTCGTCCATCTGCGGAATCCCGGCGCTTCTGGGGGATTCGGCGGCCCGGCATCCTGGCCCGTCAGCCGCCTAACGGGTGCGGCAGTCCTCCTCGACGCTCCCTTCCTGGACCCACGAGGACACCAGCGTGCATGCACGGGAAGAGACCGGTCTCCCGAGGAGAGGCGCGTTCGGCATTTAACGGCGGCGGTGATGAGGCTCTATTCACGTCAGGTGCGCCTCATCACACGCCGCCAGCCCTGGCTGTTTCAGCGCCCCTCCTCTCTCACACACCCACTCCTGTCGGGAGCCTGGTGAAGGGCGGCGAATACAGGACGGGGTGGTGATGATGGACAGGGGGGAGGCAGCCGACTCGTCACATCCCCCCCCCCAAGCGACATCCCCGTCCGAGGGTCGCCGCCCACGCGGGAGTGCTACCTTCCTCAACCAGGCTCCAGCGGTCGGAGTGGGCGGGGCAGGGATTCCTCTCCGGGCAACTCTCCCTCTCGCACCGCGCCGGAACCGGGACAGAGAAACCGGATATTAGTTGTCAGCCTCAACCAGCCACAGGGTAAATGACCAATAGAAAGAACGTCACTTACCCCTTCGGTGGCTGGGAGGCTGTCCCCGTCGTTCCTCTGTCCCCGTGCGGGTTCCACGGCTTTTTTTTGCGAGCGAGAGGGGATGACGTCATCAGATGTTGCCCAACTGCGCTGTCTAGGCTCCGCCTGCCCGCATTCTCCACCACTGTGGCGGGAGGAGCCAACGACAGACACAGTGGGCGTGGCGTCACACCTCGGAGAGGTTTTTATTAAACAATATATTAAAATAAAGTGTCCAAAAGGGGGAAAAGTGTCCAAAATAAACAGGGATCTGGTGTCCTCGTCGTGCTGCGGGGCTGTGTAGGAGGGCAGTGTTCAGGAGGGAAGGGTCCAGGGAAGGGGCGGAGTCCGGTGGCCGCACGCGCTCCCCTCTCGGGGCCGGGAGCGAGTGGCGGCGGCGTCTCTGGCGCGGCTTCGTCCATCTGCGGAATCCCGGCGCTTCTGGGGGATTCGGCGGCCCGGCATCCTGGCCCGTCAGCCGCCTAACGGGTGCGGCAGTCCTCCTCGATGCTCCCTTCCTGGACCCACGAGGACACCAGCGTGCATGCACGGGAAGAGACCGGTCTCCCGAGGAGAGGCGCGTTCGGCATTTAACGGCGGCGGTGATGAGGCTCTATTCACGTCAGGTGCGCCTCATCACACGCCGCCAGCCCTGGCTGTTTCAGCGCCCCTCCTCTCTCACACACCCACTCCTGTCGGGAGCCTGGTGAAGGGCGGCGAATACAGGACGGGGTGGTGATGATGGACAGGGGGGAGGCAGCCGACTCGTCACAATATACATAATTAATATACACAGTATACACACATATATTATGTAAACAAAAACCTTTATTTTGAATGTGATTAATCATGATTAATCGTTTGACAGCACTATTATTTATATATACTTACTATTATTTTATATACATTATATATATTTTAAATAAGTATTATTGAACGTATTTTAAAAATGTAATTATAGTTCCTGTAATGACAAAGCTTTATTTCTGCTCACCATCGATGAGTTTATTTCACCAGAAAAACTGTAAAAACTGTAATATTGTGATATATTATTACGTTTTCAATCATTTTTTTATTTTAAAAATGAAATGTATTCATCTGAATTTAAAGATTAATTTTCAGCATGAATATTTCAGTCTTCAGTGTCTCGTTATCATTCAGAAATCATGATAATATGCTGATTTAGTGCTCAAAAACATTTATTATTCTTATTATTATCAATGGGGGAAAAAGTTGTGATGCTTAATATTCTATGTGGAAATCATGCTTAATATTTTTTGTGTAAATTATTTATTTTGGAATATGACATTTTGGAATGTAAAAGTTTTTACTGTTACTTTTAATCAATTTAATCAATCATTAAACTTCAAACATTTAATGTATATTTTAATTCTAGTGTTGCCAAGGTAAGCAGTGTGTGTACTTTGCATACAGGGCAGCAGGCCACTGATGCCAACGCCAAAGAAGTGTGTGCCAGAATCAAAATATACATTATCAATCATTACTGTTATAAAAATATATAAAAAGTAAAGCAACCTCAATTCTCGCTGATCAATAAAGAGATAAATATGATAAACGTCCAGTCACAAACCGCATCTATACTTAGGCTCCAACTGGAGCTTCGGTGAAAAAAGCCAGGTTTCAATAAGCATTAATGAAGGCTGCTGCAATCTATTAGAGATATGGATGGACTGCTGATTCAGTATTGGCAGGGTGAGCATGCATCGAGCCTTGGCACAGAAGTGGGGAGATGCATCATAACCAATGCATTAATGAAACCATCCTCGCTTGCACTCACTAATGGAGAATATTTTTAGCTGCTTGGACAAGGGAAGCAAATGTTTCATTTCTCTTTTTTTGTGTGTGTGTGCTTGGTACAGGCTGCTAATTTTAAAGCAATATGATATAGTATATGCTAAGAGCGACCATATTCTTATGGCAATGTCTTACTGTCATGAAGGAGGAATGGTTTCCTTGAACTCAATTGGCAAATCTATTCTTACAGACAAACTACAGTGTGAGAGTTCTAGCCACAGACAGGCAGATCGATCTTGAAATATTGATACTTCCGATACTCAAGTTTTCTAGTGAGGATTTATCCTCACAAAATAATATTGATTGTTGATTGTGGTAGACTTGTGGGTAGTGATTTTATTATTTAGCATAGAAATAAATGCAAATCATAAAGGTCTAAAGGGAAAATTATATATATATAGACTAGACTGTACACTTTCATTACTTTGTTAGACCAATCTATGCATTTTTTTTCATGTTTATGTAATATTGTTCTGAAAAGCATAAAGTAAAAAAAAGAAATGCAATAAAAATACTTAATTCAATTAAATGTAAATTAATATTAATATGTACATAGACATAAAAAACTACTTCACTTTGGTACTTTATATTTGGTACGAGATTAAAAAAAAAAAAAAAAAAAGTCTTAATAGCCTACTCTTATTAAAAGAAGAAAGCAAAATAAGTATAATGAAGACTACTGCTGAGAGGTGTTTAAAGACCAGAGGAAGAGAGACAACAGGAGAAACTGATAGAGAGAAAGGCACTTTCATTTAGTCTCACTTGTTGTATGTTTTTTTTTCTTTTATTAGCTTTTATAAGAGTTCCAATAAGACTTTTTTCTCTCTAAAAGAAAAGTCCTTAAGACTGATGCTTGTGCCTTTAACAAAGACTCCCAATCTTCTTTAGACCTTAAAAAAAAAAAAAAAAAAAACTACTCCAAATTATTGAATAGACATAATAAAAAGTGTGCTTTGGAGAAATTAAGATAATTTTAAATATTTAGAATTTGAGGATTGCCCTTTTTTTTTTCAAATCCCTGTATATCTTAACCAAGCTTAAGCTGGCTATAGAAACCATGCTCCAAAACACAGCTAAACTTGAGCAAGAGTTTCCAGAGGGAAGAGTTACGATATGTCTTCTTGGTACAATTAACTCTTTTATCTTGAAAGATCAAGGGAAACTTCATTCCTTGAGATAGGAACCCTTTAAAAAGGAGTCATACACAAAACACGAGCAGTTCCTATTGAATCAGCAATCTCTCTCCTCTCCCCCCTCGACAACATTTAACTACAACTCAATTTATCTCTCTTCATCTTCATTGCTATCGTTCATTTACGCTTGCTAATTCCCCAGAAGCTTAAGATAATGTGGGCTATGCTTGAGTGCCAGGGCGAGAAGTAGCATCTGACATGAATTCTAATGCAGCCCGAGGAGTAATGAGCCTCTAGCATGAAGCCGTTGACTTGAAGGCTAATGTTAGCTTGTTAACAAGTTAGTGATGAAGTTATGCCTCGTAAAGGTCGATCATGCTGTTGCCTCCGAGCCCACGGCTGGTCCTGACGTTCTCCAGGGCCAAGGTGAAGTATATGCCTCGCATGTCAGATATGTACAGGTTGTAGGTATCATTCTGGTTCCACTCCTGGACGGCGGTGAAAACCTGACCTTGATCTGTGCTCACAATATGCATGTCCTAGAAAACAGAAAAAGAAAAAAGGAGAAAAGACAGCTGAGGGTGAGAAAAAAGAAAGCAGAAGTCATTAGCGAGGACCCCTGCTAGTTCTCGGTGGGCATGATCTACAGGATTACATGTTTGCGCAGGGCTCAGTTGAACATGTGTTTTAATGTATACCCAACTGACCAAAGCAATCCAGGTAAAAAGATTTTGCACTTCGGTTCTTCAACAGGAATGTGCAGAAATGTGCTTGGCATTAGTAATTAAAAACCTTAGTAACGTTTGACTGATCATTCATCCACACCAACAGGTGTCAATATAAAGGCCAAAACCACTGGGGTTATCAAAGTAACTACAGAGGGTTGATGAAAAGATAATAAGTAATTTAATTATAAAAATGTAGTATGTTCTCCTCGTCTAGCTTACTTTCGAATCTAGTTGTCTAATAAAAATACTTTGCCTACTCCAGCTAATTAATTCAAAATTTTAGGTAATCTCTTACCTTGGGCAGGGAGTATTTGGGGATTTTAATGCGTACGAAAGGTTCCCTTTGATAGGACACATAGTAGCTCGCTCTGCCAGTGGTCGTCACCTGCATGGTAAAAAATAACACATATCTCATATATCAAATAACTGGCATCAACACTGGGGGAATCTATTGACAGTAACTATTGATTTGTCTTTGTACTTTGAAGAAAAGTTTAGACGTGGGTGGTATGACCAAAATCTTATATCACAGTATGAGTAATTTTATATAACGCTAATGATGCAATTCGAAATATACACCCTAATGTTGGCTTTGTCAAAGTAACTGGCAACTCAGCGCTGGGTAAATATGTTGGGTTAAATCATGGGTGTCCAAACCTGTTCCTGTAGGGCCACTGTCCTGTAGAGTTTGGCTCCAACCCCAATTAAACACACCTTGACCAACAAACAACAAATCAAGGTCTTGAGACTTACTAAAAACTTTTAGAAATGTGTGTTGGAGCTGAATGTAGCTAAAAGAAGTATTGGACACCCCTGGGTTAAACTACAAGCAGTATATAGTGCCATAGTGTCCAGCTCTAGCAGGGTTGCCAGGTCTGTAAAACAAACTCATCCCAAAACTAGCCCAATCACATTTTTTTCTCCTAGATTTTCTTCTCCTTCAATGGCACGCTCTGTCGAAATCTGTGTTCTGGGGAAGGAGTCCCTCTTTGTCGAAATAACGCTCCAGCGGTAAAACCATGGACTTGGCAACCCCGAACCCTAGCACATTTGATGAGAATGAGAGCTATTAACTTCCTGTCTCCTCCAGCACATTACACAAAGCTGTAAATTCAGATGACTAATTCAGTAACGGATTGTGCAGGTTATGTCTAGAATGACCCGTTTAAAATCTCCCCACCATGATTTGGAGGATAATGCTTGGTCTTGGTTTGTCGATGCCCTTTGCAGTTCAAGAGTGGAGAGTGGTAAATATCTTGTAGGACAATCAATACTCTCGTTATTCTCTGTCAGCAGAAATCTTTAATTCTCGCAAGCAACGCGCCCGCTCCCACCCCACTCTGAGGGGGATTGTTGGTGCTAATGATAGCGCGTGTAGCAAATACACTCTGGTTGTTAGCATGCACAGCAGGAACCGTCAGAAGCGTGTCATATCTACAGCTGCACAAGGGAGAATGGAGAATGAAATAAATAACTCTTCCGCAGCACAAAAGGTAATTCATCCTGCCAAAGTAGCAGACATGTTTAATTCATCCCACCTCTTTTCAAAACTTCAATTAGAGGGCATATATACACCCAACAGGATTCTGATTTGAACATGGAAATAAAATGGCTCCGTGATTATATGACAGACACAAATATGCTTCTTAGCGGGTAACGCGCATTCAATAAATGAGGAGAGAGAGGCAGAGAAGGAGGGTGGCGGTCTGGAGAAAGTTCTAAACAAACAGCATGTCCGACGTGTCTCCAAAAAGCCGCTCTGCGTGCAACAGAAGGAAGGAGCAGGCAGGATCGATGCTCTCCAGGGGCAGTTGAACTTCGAAAGAAATTGGGATGATCGATTTTTCTGTTTCACATTCTTTGGACTGTGATGTGGCGTGACAAAACATTGGGGTTGAGGGTCCACTCCTTATTGGCAGGACTTGTTATCGGCACTGCTGTTAGACTTCCAAGAGGGTTGTGAGTAAATGTTTTGAAACTTGCCATCAATGTGAGGAACCTTTCCGTTGGCCGGGAAATACTGTCATTTATAATTCCCAGTCTGAAATTTTGTCCATAACTTCGGATGTAATTATTTGTATTCTCTAGGTGCCCATTCTCTATTTCCCATCCTAATATGTACTGTTTTGAAGACAATTGTTTTCATGCAGTCGGAAATTAATATATTCAAAAACTGCCCTGGATTGGAATTGGAAATTTAGGCATTGCCATTTCACATTTTCCCTTGAGTATAAGATTATCATTCTGATACACTAGGGAGTTGAAAATGACACATGAACACTATAAATATTAAATATTTAGGCACACAAACTTTGCCTGAACGTTAATGAAACTTTGCTTTTTGGCAGGGAATTACATGAGGGTGAAGAAATGATGACAGAACGTTCGTTTTTGGGTGAACTATATCTGTAAGGTATATTCTTACTGACAGTGATCTGCAGCCCAAAGCAAGCAGAAGTCATTAATTTTCAATGAGATTTGGAGATTTGAGCCAATATGTGCAGCAGCAACTGTTGCCGATGTAACTAAGGTGAGCAGAGTTCAACTTCTTGGAAATGAGCAGCAATGCCATGGGAGTGAAGACAGAAGGCCTCGTTAGTTAAATAATCAAGTAATGCATATGCCACATTTTGGAACCCACTTGTTACAGTCTATATATGAATGACAGAGCATTTCTCAGTGGGAACACACTGAGAAATCCCAACAGATCTGTTGTTCTAGGAAGTCTTTATCTCAAAGACTAATGGCAAAGGGTTACACTGTTATCATTGTACTTTTTATAATAATACATTTGACTTGCATTAACTGTAGATGTCATTATATAACTCCATAAATAATTAAATGATGCCATTTGATGGCTTGACTTGTTTCTATACTCTAAAGTACTTCAGAAAATGCTCCTTAATATAACTTTATATATGTGTGTGTATATATATATATATATATATATATATATATATATATATATAAAACATTAATTGATAATATGTTTAATATCTAATTAATATTTCTCTGATCTCTGGGATCTCTGGTCCTTACCTGAACAAACACGTATTCATCTTGAACCACAAGCGAGTTGGTCTCAATATAGCCAGAAAATGGATATGTCCTACTGGATTCAGAGCAGGCTTGAGCTCTGCATGTCACATACTGGCAATCTGTTGTAAGAAGAGACCGAAAGAGGATTATAGCTGTTAATTAGATTCTGATTCTGAGGGCAATGAGTCCAGCAAACTCTGACTGCTTGTCAGAATCTCTAAGGATGTATCAGCTTCAAGGAACATTAGGTGGAAGATTCAGAATTATGTATCCAATATTAAATGGAAACTTCAGTCATTATTTGCTCACCCTTATGTCAACCATTTTTTCCACTGAACACAAGAATTTTGGTTTTTGAAAGCTTGGTTACTATGAACTATTGTTGTATGGAAAAATAATTTAAATAGATTTTTTTTTTCTTTTTTTTTTTTCCAAATAAGGGTGAGTAAACAATGACAGAATTTTCATTTTTCAATGGACTATGCCTTTAGCCAGTGAGAGAAAGTAAGGCGGAGAGAGTCCAGGTCCTGTACTAATCTGCTATCAGATGGTGTGTTTATCATTACGGTAATCCTGTCTAGCTGCCCGCAGGACTGGCTTTATCCTCTCTTTTCCTCCTCTAACATCAGGACTGAAGTAGGAATGCACCATAGATCAGTAGATGGGATGTGAGAGGAAGGTGGCAAAAAAGAGAATTCAAAATAACTTTAGTATGTACTGGGAAGGAGCATTTATTTTGAATGGATGAGCATACTAAAGAAATATACCTCTTCACTGAGCCACTGAGTCAGTGTTTTGAGTCTGAACGAGAATCAGAGTGACACTGAACGAAAATATAACTTGTCAAAGTACTGGGACATATTGTTTCAGAACGAACAGAATGAGTGAGGCATCAGCAAGAATCTGCCTGCATTTTTTCAAATGAATCTGTTGAGTGAATAATAAAATGACTCACTCAATACTCTAAATTTTGGAAAAATATGATGTTTTGAATGATTTTTTGTTTGTTTTATAATATAACATTACATTTTAATGATATTAAAAATAAAATAAAATAAAAAAAATAATAATAAAAAGGACTAGGTCCATGACCTGGGGAACAGTGACATGTCTTTTTTTAGTATACCAAATTAAAAGATTTGAGTGACTTATGAATCAAATTTCCCACTACTAGACTGCTAGACAGTTTTGGAGAATACATACAAAGACAGAAAGAAGCAACTCACGGCCGTCAGGAGTGTGAGCCTCCATGTGCACCAGATCTAACTCCTTGTCCAGACCGGTTACTGACCTGCATTAGACACACCAGAGTGAGGAGAAAGCAGTTTTATCACAGAGACGAAAAAAATCCATAGCAGATGTCTTACTGAAGGTCCATTTCAGCCAGCAAAGTGAAAAAAAAAAAAAAAAAAAGAGTTGTGAGGTGCCACTCCCCCAAATGCCACATGATGGGGAAAAAAAATCAAAGTACAATTTACAACAGCAACCAGAAGTGTGTCTAAAACCCATGTATTTGTATTTGTATATCTGTGCATGATGGTGACAGTGAAGAAGTACAATGGAAATGAGAATGATGACACCTGTTGGAAACATAAGAGGAGCCTAAAATAATAGCTCAATGGTTTAAAGTTTGAAAATGAAGAAATAAAGACATCCACATATATATATATATATATATATATATAGTTTATTTAATATGTATAAACATTATTATTATTATTATTATTTTATATCACACATGTTGTCCAAATTGTGCAGTCCTACAAAAAAAAAAAAATCCCCCCATATTTTAAAATCATAATTCAATTGCACAATCCACAATCTTACTGGAGTCTTTATCTCATGTGGGTGTGCATCAATTTAAAGAGTTGTTTTTTTTTTTTTTTTCAAAAGTTCTATCTATTTCTTTTTGTGTAAAACTAAAACTTTAAAGTCTAGCTGCACTGTGGAGTACAATTTCTTTCTCTTTCACTCTCCTCAGCTATCTTTATGCCTTTTTTTCTATCTTCCTCTGCCATATTCTCCCCCTTTCTTTTATTGTCTTGAAATTGAACGGAGAGGAGTTGTGTAACAAAGTTCTTAGAGCTCACACATCTTTGCAGATTTCATCTCACGTCGACATGAACAACAGCCTCTGCATTTTCTAAGCATAAGAACGGACAAAAAAAGGACACAATTTTCAACCGTATCCATCTTCTCAATTGCTCAAACTCGTTCCACATATCACGAACGCATCAAAGTCAACCAGCACTCAACTAAACTTTCCTTGTTTGCCCATAAAATTGTAAGTTAGAGAAACCGTGTGAGAAATGGAGATGAGGTGTGATTGTGACAGTATCACCTACCAGTAGAAGCGATTCGGAGTCACTCGCTCGTGAACCAGCTGCCACTTTCGGCCAAAGTCAAATGAACTATACAGCTGAAAAAAGAGAGAATAATGACAGAGGCAGCCATTAAAAACAGGCAGTCATTAAAATCTGCAATCATTCGCTCTGTTAAGTTAAAGCCATGTAACCATTTAAAGCCAGATTTTTCTCATCTCAGTTAAGAGCCTTATTGCACATAAACACAGTGATCGTTTGCTGTAAAAAGCTGTATTGTAGGTTGAAAATATATAGTAATTTTCAGAACTCAAAAGTTTCTCAAACATTTTTAAGCTAAACAAATAACTAAATAATAATAATAAAACAATAAAAAGTAGAGGGGAGAGAGAAAATTATATATATGTATATATATATATATAAATATATATACAAACACACACACACACACACTATGAGGAGCCAAACAGGAAATAATTATATAAAAATCTGAATATATAGATGTAAATCTGAATATTTAAATGTGAATATATAGTTATAAGCCTGAATATATACATGTAAATTGTGAATATATAGAAGTAAATCTGAATATATAGTTATAATTCTGAATATTTAAATGTAAATCTTAATATATACTCATAAGTCTGAATATATAGTTATAAGTCTGAATATATAGAAGTAATATTTTAGAATAGTACAGTATATGCATACACTGTACATTTTAATATATATATATATATATATATATTATACTATATTATGTACATTATAATATATATATATATATATATATATATATATATATATATATATTATTATTTTTTTTTTTTTTTAATATACAATTTCTGAAGGATCATGTGACACTGAAGACTGGAGTAAAGGCTGCTGAAATTTCAGCTTCATATAAATTATATATATATTAAAATATAAATAAATAGGTATTGTAAACTGGGCAAAATACTTTTTAATAACTATAATAATAATCATAATCATAATAATAGGCATAATCATAATAATTTAAGCCTGTCTCCTACTGTAATGTATCTCCATTATCTGTTTTGGTACAACAAAGTCAGAGTCAATGGTACATTTTCTTTGAGATCCTTCCAGAACTCTGTTATGCATTATTATGGCTCAAACTCTCATACAACAGACAGAAACAAGAGAAGACAACTGGCAGAAGTTAAAAGCACAGATCATTCGAGGTTCAGCAGTTACCTGGAGCAAGCAGTGCATGAAACACAACACACATTAAAATGTGTCTAAATGGAATTATTTGGACTTGAAGCTGCAAGGTGAATCTCAAGGGAATCCTAATGGATGAGATGAGTCCATTCAAGTCTGGAGGGAATTAATTTAGAAGTTTCTGCTCCACTATGTGCTCTATTCAGGAGCCATGGAAAAGAACAGACTATACCTTCAATCTCAAGAGATTTCTAGAGCCGTTAGGAAGGCAGATCTCAAACTAGGGTCAGTGGACCCCAGAAGTCTTTCTCATATAGCTAGAGTATCCGGAGTAGCTTTCTGTATTGTGCAAGCTACAAGAATGCAACAGCAGCAGAGTTTATCATTCATTTCCTCCATATATATTTCAAATAAAGCATTTAACCATTGAACCAAACCAAAAAAAATAGATGCAGGTTCATGAACAGTTGCGAACTTATAAAATGGGTCCTTGCTCAAAAAAGTTAGAGACAACCTGAAGGGATTTTTTTTTCTGTATTCTGAGACATATTACAATTGAATGCAATTTGATTCTCTGTGCGTTAAAAAAAAAAGACAAAATACAAAGTGTCAAATGTGCTGTGGCGTAGTCATCCTTAATTTCTACAGAAACACTGATGTAGTTGTTCAAATCTTTAAATGAACAGACAAGAGTAAAAAAGAAAAAAAAACTTCTGAAGATTGCATTGTACATCTTGACAAGTCACTGAACATTACATTAAGACAGAACAAAGACAGTTAGCATCACAAGCTGTTTACTGACAGGAGCTGGAGGCATTGCACACATGCTCAATAACAGGACTGATGCTTTTGATGAGATCTGAAAAGACTGTTTCTGAGAAGATTGCTCCCAATCACTGAATCTAACCCAGAAATACACAGAGTTCAAAGAGGTTCAAATACAATAAGAATCCAAATAAAGAGAGCAGACAAGTCAGTTCAGTTTAATTAGATTGT